>NW_012026888.1:909128-938098 GCF_000956235.1 Wasmannia auropunctata
GTCGTTACCAGAAGAGCACGGAGCTTCTCATCCGCAAACTCCCGTTCCAGCGACTAGTCCGTGAAATCGCGCAGGATTTCAAGACCGACCTCCGCTTCCAGAGCTCGGCCGTCATGGCTCTTCAGGAGGCGAGCGAGGCCTACCTCGTCGGACTGTTCGAGGACACCAATCTTTGCGCAATTCACGCCAAGAGGGTTACCATCATGCCCAAGGACATCCAGTTAGCCCGCAGAATTCGTGGGGAGCGTGCTTAAGTGCCTCTTTCTTCAATCGGCCCTTTTCAGGGCCAAAAATTTCTCAAAACGAGGAATGATCTCATGTTCACGTGAATTTAGAACCCATGAAACTCACTATTTTCTTTCACTTGCTGATCTTTGTTAATGCATTATATGTAGAAAGGTGTTTTATTCCGCAAAAAAATATCTAGTTGGCGTGCTTTTGTTAGAGCAACGTAGTTTTGGCGCGCTTTTGCGACGCCGTAATGGACGGCATGGACGCCGTCGAGATGACCGACGCGTCCCGCGCGTAGCAAAAGCCTAACCAATCACCTTTCTGCTTTTCGAAAAATAACATGCATCCACTTGAAACTATGCAAGTTGCGAGTCTCAGCGTGCGTCCCGTTTTATGCATGGTGCATTATTTTATTCTTGTATACTGAATGCTAAACAAGGATAAAATGGATTATGCTGCATCATGCGTGAGACACGAAACAGCCGTTGTATTGAAGACTGGCTGGCCGAGCCATTCGGTTTTGATTCGAAACATCCGTTGCAGTCTAAAATTATCTGACGAAACCTGCCGTTACGTGTCAGCCCCTCCCGCGAGAGCTTCGCTACGATTTTGCGTATGCCTACCCATTTCTTTTCTGTATTCTCAAATCGCGTTCTCAATTTTGTATTTAACTTCATGTGACTTCACTGCAGGCCGTGACGACCCTGTGTGCAAGGATCTGGCTACGCAAGAGAAGTTAACCTATGCAAGATCCGTTGAGATTTCTAGTATTTCTACTGCAAAAGCGCGCCAAAACCGCTACGGTATCCCATCACAAGATGGCGCAACAGGCGTCTCAAAACAGATTCCGATGGATTTATAAAATAAATAAAACTTCGATAAAAAGTCCAAATATGAACTCATTCTTATTTTGGAAACAGTTAATATGTACATTCTTCCATGCAAATACTTGTAACGTTAGATAACGTTTTTAACAAACGAAATAAGAGTCGCGTCGCAGTAACCGAGTTCGATAGTTTATTAATAACTAATGCGATTAATCGTGGGATTAAATCGCACGATCATATACCATATTTCCGTTTATTTTTGGCAGAGAGCTGACAAGAGAGTTATCGGGTGACGGGTCCTGGGAAAAAACAATCGCAACTCGCATCAATTAGTTCAGCTCGGATTCGTACATGTCTGAATCGAGCGGGACGAACACCTTTTGTTCTATCGTTTCCTAACAAGTACGTGCAAACCGCGACAATCGGGGGAGGGGAAACGCGCACCGAGGAAAGTCTTTTTATCGGACGATGTCGGGAAGCGGCAGTTTCTCCTCCGAGCGGACGGTCTATTTGGGTGGGGAAAATCGATAGGAAAAGGCGAGTTCAAAGTGCCGAGGGAGAGTACACACGGCGTGCCATTAACGACTCTCTCCCTTTCTCTTTCTCTGCGTGCAGGACGGACCGACGATCGGCGACGATCACCGAGTACGACGAGAGTGGTGTCTCTCGCGGATATCGCCGGCGGCGACACAGCAACGTCACGGCAACGTAGCGCAGCGACGATGCTGGAACGGAGATGCTCTCGGGAGGGTACCGTCGTGTCTCGATGAAGGCCGCGAGTGGTGTGGGGAAGCGTCTGCGTCGCATTCCGCCGTGCGGCAACAGCTGCGTGCGATATCGCGCAGGAAGATGCTGAGGGTGCCCGACGACGACGGCGGCGGCTCCTGACGACTCGCGGCTGCACAAGGCGCAGCGCGGCTGCTGCAGAGCGAGGCGAGACGCGACTCGCGCGATCGCGCGCGACGACGGGATCAGCGGACGATGCCGCGTGAGCCGCGCTGCTGGAAAATGACTACCGGTCGGCGGCTGGTGCGCGTTCTCTGCGCGCTGCTGCTCTGCCTGTCGCTGCGGCCGGACTACGCGCACTCCACCCACATCACCGGCACCTTCGACACGCGGGAGTTCTTCCGGTTCCTCATCAAGTTCGGCTTCCAGAAGACCGACCGTCACCGGCAGAAGGACTCGTACGGCTACATATTCGGCAACGTGACCGCGCGAGCGGACTTCGACGTGCCGATCACCCTGGCGATACTCGACCGCGGCCACTTCCTCGAGTATTACGGCAATCGCACGCTGACGGACAAGAGCGCCGCGTGCGCCTACATGTTCAACACGCTGAAGAAGAGTTCCTACGATCCGGACTGCAACGAGGAGGGCCAAGACTTCCTCAGGTATGTTTTTATTTACCCTTGACACACACACACACACACACACACGCGCACGCACACACACACACACACACACACACACACACACACACACACGCGCGCGCGCGCGCGCACACACGCACACATATATTTCGATTTACCACACGAAGATCGAACTAACGTTAACATCTTAACTTTGCATCTTGAAGGCGAGTTCCGTGTCCTCGAGACAAATTGTGCCCAGACGAGGATTCTATATGGAATATCGTCAAGGGACATCAGTTTACGTACGTTATACAAGACTTCTGGCAACCACGATTCTGGTACATGAGTTTGGTCGCTTGCTATAGAAACAAGACGACCTGCCAGTGGGAGTACTATAGCAAGCACGACGAGTTGGAGTACGACATCTGGCTGGTAAATGGCAATCCGAACGTCAGTGGCCTAAACAGTTTGACTTATCAGTTCTCGTACGACAGACAAAATACCATCGAACTGTACTTACTGTTTTTCGTGTGTTACATCATACTGGTGCCACTGCAGTTGTATGCAGTAAGATTGCAAAAGCATCCTGTAACAAGATTGTTCACTGCTAGTTTATTATTAGAATTTGTAGCAGTATGTTTAATCTTGATACACGTGTTGAAATTTGCACTAGACGGAGTAGGCTATGAGCAATTAGAAGTTGCAGGTGATATTTTTGATATTCTATCACGGGTAAGGAAAAAGTCTTGTAAATATCAGATATTACTATCAGCAGTATCATATTAAATTCACAAGTAATGTAGTCTATATAATGCCATTTTTTTATATTTTTTAAGTTCTAAAAAACGTATAATTTATTCTTAATGTTTTGAAAATATGAATTTATATGAATAATTGATGTTTCAATCCATCTGAAAATGTAAAAATTCAGTAGCGACTTTTTGGTGTTATTTTGCATGCAATTTTGATATTAAATTACTTTTATTTCTAGACGTCCTTTATGTTATTGTTGCTCCTACTTGCCAAAGGATGGGCGGTAACAAGAATGGAATTAACATGGAAACCACTGGTGTTTGCGATATGGTTTTGTTATGGGGTTGTTCACATCTTATTATATGTGTGGAATATGGTAACTATACTCTTCCTATTATTTATACACGTTTCAATTTGCAGCAAGTGTAAATTCATTTTATGACCGTACAATTTCTTTTTTTTTATTTTTAGACAGAAGTTGACATTATCGAAGATATAGATGAATATCAAACTTGGCCAGGATGGTTTATATTGTTATTCCGAAGTGCCATAATGATATGGTTTCTATATGAACTCCGAAACACCATGACATACGAGCATAATACTCAAAAGTTAAACTTTCTCCTTCACTTTGGTGCATCGTCATTAGTTTGGTTCATATATTTACCCATTATAGCACTTATAGCGCTTCAAATAAGCGCATTGTGGAGGTTTAAGCTGTTATTAGGTGAGTAAAGTTTGTAAAAAAACGTGTGTTAAAATAAATTTTTTCAATCATGTTTCGTATTTCACGCATTGTCAATTATAGGTATAACGTACTCAGCAGACTGTTTCGCATATTGTGTAATGGCTCATTTATTATGGCCCACCAGAAGCGAACAATATTTTTTACTCGCGCAAGGCGCGGATAATGGTGATGAGCTCGATGAATTCAACGAAGCGCCGCATGTATTAAATAATTATGTAGAGCCGCCGGAACTTGGTAAAATAATTACTTAATATTCGTCCACTGGAAGTATAATATTGAATTAACGACATTTTTAATTACAAGTGATGTGATGTACATTTGCCAAACGGTCGATCATAGAATTGATAATACTCTGATATGTGCTACTGAACTGAAATATTGTGCACATTCTATAATTAGGGATATATCAATTGTCAAATTCAATCGTGTGATATGAAATTAACAGACGATATGCAACGGAAGTAAATGAATATGATATGAGTATATACTATGAATAAATATAATTTTTAATTTTATCAGCAATAATTATATCAACATTCAACAATAATAAGTGGAAATGGATCGATAAGAGATTAATTATATCAGTAATTTTATATGTACAAGTCATACAAATCATACAAATATTAAATATTTATCCATTCGCACAGAATAACATGCATCTTGATATCATTGGTACATATTCTTACGTATTACTAATATTACAACAAGGGACTCGTATAATTATATGCTAAGATATAAAAATTATGTATATAAATATATATAATTTTTAAAATTTTTATTTTTCGAACTCGATTTTACTTACTCATATCATATTCATATGTTTCGAATTTAAAATAATCCTGTTTTTGTTTATTTCAAATCATTTTATACATTTTGATTTTATAAAAAAATATCTTTAAAAAACCTTCATGTAGTGTATATGTGAAGAAAATTTCTTAAAGTATATACATTTTTGATGCTATCATTTAATTCGCCATTACATCTTGTAATTACTCCACGTCTACTCCACACAAAGAATATTACAATGCGCGCTTGAATAAGAATGGTGAAAATAAAATACTTATATAACTTTCATAACACACAATTTGATTCTAGTTAGTGGTTTAAAAAATTAGGTTTGTGATAACTGCACATATAAAGTCATACTGATTTAATACTTAGCAGACTTATAATTAGCAAGAATACAGAATGTTCCAAAATTATCAGATATTTTTTTAATTATACATTTTTTGATGAATTCTCATTAGAACACCAATAACTTTTGAACAATTAGCGATAAAAAAAAAGTTAATTTCTATCAAATTCTAATAGAGAATTTGAAAGTTAATTAGAAAATACAGAGTTAGAAATTAATAGAATACATTAATTGACGATCTTCAACAGCAAAAAAATATTTAAAAATTGGATAAAAAAAACTTATAATTAAAAAGAACAGTATTTTTGGTACATTTTGTATGAAAACATTTTTGTATCTTGTTCTTAATTTTAGAAGATTTAATCTTTTAAAGTGTGCAATTTTAACTATTCGCAATCTAAACTATATTAAATCTGTTTGTTATTAGATAGACAATGTATATTATGATACGTTTTGTATGAAAACATTTTCATATCTTGTTCTTAATTTTATAAAAAGATTTAATCTTTCAAAGTGTGCAATCTTAAACTTATCATTAATTCAGTTTGTTATTACGTAGACAATGTATATTATAAATAATGATCACGTACACAACATAGAAAGTGAAAGTATATAACATTTTTCCGATTTTATTCAATTGAATTCACATGTCAGTTGCACATCGTTGAATAAATATAAAAACTTAAAAAAAAAATTGAAACAGGATCTGATATGCGAGTTTACACTAGCTGTAAGCGCGTGTTTTCCTATTATGTCGTACTATTATTGCTCAATCTTGTAATAACTTAGATAATATTGATTGTGTATATACTCTTGAGAATATTTTAATGCTCAGTAAATATGTGTATATCTTATGAAATCGGTAAAATCTTTATGATACATTTATATTTCTAATATCCACGAAAATGAAAGCAATTTAATATAATCTATTTTTTATTTCCTTATAGTATTATCTATGTTGAAATTATATTTAGAATTTTAAGTATACTTTTTTAAACAGCACATTTAGACATGTTATATATAAATTATGCTTCTGTGAATATCAGTGTCTAATATGTATACATACGTATAATTTATTTCCAAAAGTATGCGTGTCTCCAAACATGTTTTGAGATGCTTTTTATAGATATATAAAGGAAGTAGCATTAGAGCGAATATTTTAGTATAATGAAATTGTTATATCACGTCATTACAGTCCAACCAAGCAAGAAAGATACTTTATTTAATTAATCTTTTTGCCAGGATAGATAATGTATTGTACAACTTGATAATAATAATTGTTTTATATACCTAACCTGAAATTTTTTTGTAATTTTTGCATTTAGACCTGTTCAGTAACATTTTGATTAAGAAATACAATTTAAATTATAGTTAAAAATCAATTTTTATTTTATTATTACATATATATATTCTCTTCTCTCTCTATGTACACTATACAATGCTACACAGACAATTTAAGGAACTTATAATTTATGTTGATATAGCTTTTAAACATTTTGAAATTTTTTTATCTTATACAGAGATAAATCTTTTTCTTAAAATTTTATTTTAGAAAATTATAATAATCCTCTTCATAATGTTATTCTTTTGATAATATTACGAAATTATTCATTTTAGATTGAATGAAGTATTTTGATATTAAAAAAACTTGATCTTTAACAAATATTTCTTTTAAATTCTTTTAAATTGTACAAAGTTATATAACACATGAAATTATAACAATCTTAATCTTGACGTAAGGCTATCGATAATTTCATTGGATCCAGGTCCTATACCAACAACTGTGACTGTACCAGGCTTCAGTTGAGTTCTACCAGCATCTTTTATTATGGCAGTAATTAAACCAGCACGTTCAGCTTTATCCGCTAAGGTCAATAGCTCTTCTTCGTTTGGTATTTTAACAACAATTTTAGGCTGTCCGCATCGTAACCAGGTTTCAAACATTAATCGTTTCTTCTCATTATTGAAGGTCATGCGACAGCATTCTAGAGCGGCGTGAGCACACTGAGCAGCAGTTTTACCTCTTCCCATGGGCAAATCCGACCGAACTACTATTACCATCTTACAATTCTCTCCATTCCAAGCAGGAGATAAGAAAGATTTGATATATCTTATCAGCCTCATCCTTTTATAATCTTTTACAATCAAACAACTATTGAAATCTCGACTCTTGCTGTTTTGTATGTTTGGCCATGCATTCCTTAAACTTTTTTACTTCATTCTGACATTTTCTCCAATCTTGATGCTCAGCTATGCATTCCTGAAAATAATAATTGTCAATCAAGTAAAACTACATAGATTAATTATTAATTAAATTAAATTATTAAAATAATGTAATCAAAGCATTCACTTTATAACAATTCATTAGAACTTGCTTAAAGTTAAACTTATAGTTTTATTTTTTCTTCTAAAATTGAAACTACACTTAGACAATTGGATTTTAATTAAAATCAATCAATGTTGCTAGCCCAGTAAATGAACGTACTTGAACTTGATAGTGCAATTCCATGCAACCGGTTTTTTTTAGCATCCGCTCGACAGGATCTTCAACCTCTTTATCGGTATCAGTACTCGGCGATGCGATCATGCCGGTGTTTAGATGAAAAGAAATTCGAGTTACACCGCTGAAACAATCATTTCTCATTAATGAAAATGTTGCTTAAAAATTTCAACGAAATACATACGTCGAGGTTAATTACTTTGCGAGCTATACATATTTTTATTCGTCCACGATGTAAATGTACGCATGCGCGTACACATTTTCCAACATCCAATAAGAAATCGATGTCACTTATCGCCGCGACAATTTGAATTTCGCGTCGTATCACTTGAATGTGCTTCAAAATTGTCATTGCCAGTATTGAAAATCTATAGTGTTTACCTTTACGTGCACATAGATTTCCAGCACTGGCAGTGAGTTTTTTTGGAACACAGCCATTATTTTACTTATTTGTTTTTCTGTTTTTGTCACTTAATTAGTGTGTTTACATTGAATTGTTCCATTTTGTGCATGATGCGTGTGACATCATTTTATCCACGTTTAATAATTTCAGTGAACAACAAGAATAAAATAGTAATGCATCGTGGGCATGATTCATGCATGAGACGGAATTTCGTTTATGTTCACTCGAATATATATATCAAAGAGAGATACGGCGATCGAGGTATGTATGTATGTACATATGGGACGATACGGCGATCGAGACGCCGCGCGGCGCTCAACTGTCGGAACTATTCGGTTGCGTGAAAGTAAACCAACGCGTGTGACGGCTACGAGGAGAGAGAGATATCACGGCACGGAACGGTCGAGCCAGAGGGGCACTCCCAATTTGCGCCAAGTTTCAGAGGTATTTATCCGAAGGAAGGCGGCGAGCGCCTTCGTTATCGCGCGCATTCGCTCGAGGGTGGGCCCGGGCGCGGCTTTTTGGCTCTCGCGCGAGACACGTCCGGAGCGCGATTTTCTTCCACGACGACGCAGCGCGACGTCCGGCTCTCGCGGCATCCTCGCCCGGAGGATAGCGCGCGGCACCGCCTTTCCTCACGGGTTTACTCATGTTACGCTTCCGCGACAGAGCCTCCGGCCGATCCGGTCTCGCCTCCCCGGCCCGGCCGGCGCCGCTCGATAAAACGCGATCGTTTCGGGCGCGGCGCGTAGCCCCCCGCTGTGCTTTCTTACGTGTCTCGTCGCAATTATTTATAACGTATTCTCAGTCCGTATGTCGGTGCCCCCGCGCGAGTGAGATAAGGGAAAGAAAACAGGAGGAGGAGCGAGTGAAGCGCGGTCACAATACGAGCGAATATATACGAGCGTAGGTACGCCGCGCCTACGAAAAGTGCCCTCTTCTTGTTTCGTTGCTTGTTTTCTTACGGGCGTCTTCTTATTTCCCGTTTGATTCTCTTTCACGTGGGCGAAAATCCCGGTGAATCTTGAATAGTAACGTGTATTCAGTGGTGGGCGAGCGAATTTAATTTGATTAAGTAAGTTTCCTGCTCTTCTCTGGTTGATGCTGCTCCACTTTTGCCATTTGACAGTCTTAACATCTTCTGAAATATTTCTCTCTTTCTTTTTTTTGCGGCATTATTTGCTATAATATTAAAAATAAATCTACATTTCTTGAATTTAAATTTGTGTCTCGTAGTCATGATGTCTTGATTATTTTTCTTTTATATAAATATTGAATATAATATCAATTCAAAATAATTGATAAATATTGACAAAGTATAATATGATATTTGTAAAAGTATACAATATAAACAAATACCAGAAGTTTTTTATTTTTATGATATATCTTGATATTATAAAAATTATCTGTCTTAATTATATATAAGAATATGCCATATATATTTGTATGGTATATAAAATACATGTTACTATAAAATACATTGTACTAAGAATACATGTGTATGTATTCTTAGTATAATGTATATGAATACCATACTCTTTATCTTACTTAGTCTTAGATTTCTCACGCTGACAACGTAATTCTCACATCCTGCCATTGTTATTTTTGCTCTGCTTTAATTAAGATAACCATCAGAAAGAAACCCCTATTTTGAAGAAGTGCAGAAGACGTATAAGGGTGTACAATTATAATTTTATTGCTCTTATTGTTATGATGTAACGGGAATATATGTATAGATTTATGACAAAAAGATTTATAAAAATAATATGAATATTATGTTACAATAATAAATAAATATGAGCATTATACAATATTTATGTTTGGAAAATTTTGAATATTGAAAGCACTGAATATTATAAAAAATTCTATTTCTAAAATACTTTTATGATATGATGGACATTTAATGATCACTTTATCTTAATTGAAGGTAATTATCTCAAAAATGTCGAAGAAACCAGGAGCTACTCAAGCGATGCATAAGGTCATAATGGTTGGAAGTGGAGGTGTTGGAAAATCTGCTCTGACGTTACAATTCATGTATGACGAGGTAAATTGAAAAAACAAAATAGTTTTAAAATAAAACAGGTTTTTGGTTTAAAAATAAATAATGCTTGCTATTGTTAACTTAATCACAAAAACATGTAATTTTTATCATTTCAAGTATTCTATTGATAATACTTTATTTTTATTTTTATTAGCATTATTATATTATAGAAAATTTATTTTCCATAATTTTAATTGTAATATTGAAATTAGTTTGTTGAAGATTATGAACCCACAAAAGCAGACTCCTACAGAAAGAAAGTTGTATTGGATGGAGAAGAGGTACAAATAGATATCTTGGACACTGCAGGACAAGAAGATTATGCAGCGATTCGAGACAATTACTTTCGTAGTGGAGAAGGATTTCTCTGTGTATTTTCTATAACAGAAGATGATAGCTTCCAAGCTACACAGGAATTTAGGTCAGTAAAATTTGATAAAATTAATCACTTGCGACATAAAGTTATTGAAGAAAATTTTAATATATAGATAAAAATTTATTCACTTCAGCATTACATAAATTAGCCAAGAAGGGGACTCTATTTACAAAAATATTCTCCTCACTCATCCTCCGATACCTTTTCCTATCTCTATTTTCTACTCTTCTCTATCTCTCCTACTCACATTCTACTTTAACATATTACATTTCTATCTCTTTATATGTTTACATTTTATATTATTTATATTTCTTTACTTCCTACCTTTTTATTTTTTACAATACCTATTTATATTTACTTCTATCTTTAGTTTTTATTTAACTTTTTTTATTTACCGCCCTGTCATCTATCTTGACTTTCCTTCTATCGTTCTCATTTTATTTTTATCTTATTTTCGTTTTTTTCTTATTTCTATCCCTTCCTTTTTCTTTTCTTTTTATTTCCTTTTCCTTTTCCTTCCATAGTTTCACTAAAACCTGGCCTTTATCTTCTCCAATAATCTGTCTACTATTCTTTCCTTATCCTCTCCTAAGTCTACAAACCATTCTTTACTTTTTGACATTTCTCTATATAATGCTCCAGACTATATTTACCTTTCTCACAAAAACTTTTAATATATGAGATTCTCATAATGTATTGTTTTACATAGAAAAAAATAGAAAAAAATCTGTTTTCTTTTTTACAGGGAACAAATTCTCAGGGTAAAAAATGATGAGAACATTCCATTTTTATTAGTGGGGAATAAAAGTGATTTACAAGAAAAAAGGAAGGTTAGTCTAGCCGAAGCTCAGGCGAGATCTCAACAGTGGGGTGTTCCTTATGTGGAAACAAGCGCTAAAACAAAAGAAAATGTAGACAAGGTAAAATACTGATTAAGTATGATTTTTGTTTAGTTTTATTGATAAGCTATACATATAAAATTTATGATAAATATTTTATAAATATATTTTTTTCTTATATTGTTATCTTTATAAAAAAAGTAATTGATATTAATTTTGGATTTTGATTTTTTCTCTATATTTTATTTTTAAAATAAACTTTTGTGGAATTAATTTTTTTTTATTAGGCTTTATAGTAGTAATATTAAATTAAATGTTTCACACTGCAGAACATTTCATCAAGAGCATACATATATACATACATACCAATGCAATTAAATCAAAAATAGTAGATGCATTCACGTATATTTCTTGTTGCTTTCACTTTCACCCTCAATGTAATGTTCCGCATATGAATTGATTGCACGAAATATGCATTTTTAAATAGGCTTAATTCTGCAGTCTGTGTATATTTATATACATTGTTATATCACCATGTATTGTGCTATTTGCTTACATGCGCACAATTCTCATTCTCTTCTCTTACAAATATGAAAGAGACGTGTTTATTTTATTATGCACATTTTATATGCCTTAAAGCTTTGAGACAGCATCCGTTGCACATTTGCAGGTATTTTTCGACTTGATGCGTGAAATAAGGTCACGCAAAATTGAAGATAAGTCAGCAAGCAATGGTCGAGGTAAAGACCGTACCAAGAGGAAGAAAAAGAAGTGCATTATTCTATAGGTTTGCCGTTTTTTTTCTTGCACCATATTTTATTTTATGTTTTGAGAAGATAATAGAACTGTGGCATTTTCTGTCTTGGCAATTTTAGTATACATGTAAAATACATAGAGAATGTCAATAGAGATATTTGACTCTAATGCATTTTCTGATGCTCAATAGATCTTAGATATGCAATGAAAATGTTTAAATCGCGTGATCTTTCGGAAAAATAGTAGGGCTGCTGACATCACTCGAGTGCTCCCATGTATCATTTTTATTCTTGTTTAACGTTCGCTGAACAAGTTGAAAATGATAGATATTTCCGATCGCAGCTTAAATAGATGTTAATTATTAAAAAAAATTTTATTGCATATCTCAAAATAAATGTGAAACAAAACACACCTGTAAAGCTTATCACAGCTTGCGCAAAGCATGTATACTTTTTTTTTTAATTACATTGTGTTACAATATTCTGTTACATGTTGTATAAGTTAACTATATTTTTTGTATTATAAATAATTAATAGTTATGAAAAAAGAGGAAAACATATTAAATATTTTACTTTTAATTGAAACATATATTGCTGTGGGTTGCAATAAAGAAATGTTCCCTTGTTAATTTGCACAAAATTTTAATTTTTTATATTTTTAAAATTTTGAAAACTAGGTTCTGTGAATATAATCTCTTTTTATTTATATTTCAATAAAATATGTCTGTATAAAGAAATACAAATAAACAAAAACTGTTTTAAGAGAAGGAGATAAAGTTTGCTTTATGTGATAAGCAAACCTTTTTTAAATAATATTTGCATATTAATTACTTGTGATACATTCATTGTTTCCTTTCTTTCGTAATTCAATATTAATGTATATAATAATTTTCAATCATCAATGTGTGTTTCAAAAAAGTAGTTTTCACAAAGAAATAAATAAAGACATATTTATTCTGCGTTGCAGGTGTTCTTTGATTTAATGAGAGCAATAGCTGCTCGCAAGGCCCAGGAAAACCAAGGAGATGGGAGTGAACGTAATAAGGAAACAAAGTGCTGCATCTTGCTATAACAAACATAAAACAATGTGTAGCTTACGTTATGGAAGGTTCAACTCCTATAATTGAAAGCTAAGCGTAAGAGAATTGTATTTATATAAAAACGAAAGTTTTCTGATACTTTACAGTGAAATGACGCTCTTAATCTTCACTGTTCACTATATTACATACAGAATATATCTAAACTTAAGATATCTATATATATATATACACACACACACAATTTATTCTAAAATATTTATATTAACTGATATATATATATTCCAAGAATTGTCATACATTATACCTGTTTTCTATGAAATAATTAAAAAAAATGTTAACAGCAATATATTTTATTACTCTTTAGTTTATATTATTATATAACATTCATATAAGATATAATTTGAATTAAAAAACAAAAAAATAATTTATAATATTAGCATTACAAACGCGCGCTTCGCGCGCACTATTTAGCATTTTTCACTTTTACTATATTTGCTATACATTCTATCAATCTTAATACAACTCAAAATATGCAATGAGCCGCTCAAGTAAGCGCTGTGAGACAACGAATCGGCATTCCGGAAAAGCGACAAGATTATCGATGTCGTGCCTTTTTTTTAGAAAGAATTTATAATAGCACAATATTACGAAAATGTTTGTAAGATTATTTGTAAAATCTTTAGAGTGCTGAAACGTTAATAATGTTAATACAGTTGAGTTTAAAATATAAACGGTGTTTACATGTTTTATGAAGATTAATTGTTTTGTTTTTCCGATTGTGCAAATAATGTAATTACATTCATGTTGAAATAAAAAATTACGTTCTTAGTTGTCTTTTGCATTATTTATTTGTAACCTAATGAGTTCAGCACTCTTTAATGTGTTAAAAAATTATCAAAATTTATAGACATCCGAGTGGGATTCAATGTTCTTTTGCATATTTTGGTTATTGGTAATATAGTGAATAAAATTCAGATATGTTAAAGTAGTCATAACACTGTAAAGTAATGAAAACTTGTAATTTGTAAGCAATTTGTTTATATACATATATACATATATATGTGTTTCACATAGTTTTAATATATCTGCTGTTTTATTTTATATAGTTATTTTTATCACAGCATTTTATAATGTAACAGTTTGATATCTCGAACGTGTGAGTGAATTTTATAACACAGTTGTAACACATCAATAATTATTTCTCTTTGTTGTATACAATGTTATATATTAGATTTTATTACGTGAACGTATGTTGCGTGCAGATATAATAAATTTAGATTTTAAGGATAAATTGTAGCATAAATCTCAGCATAAAGCCAAGGTAGGTTTTGATTTAAAAATTTGATTTATAATTTCAAATTTTTGTAGTAAAAGAATACAGCAGCTTATTTTGCAGTAGCATTTAGCTTTTGTCGTTACTCTCGCACATCTGAAATATCAAGCCATCATGTAAAAATTAAATGAATTTTTATGTTTAAAATATTAGACTGTAATTAGAGACTGATTGTATAATTAATTCACATAATTAAGTCACTTGTTTAAAAACTTCTACCTCTATGAGGCGCATTTATGCAGATAAAATAACTAATTTTAATGCAGCTTTGACCGAAGAGAAAAGTGACTTGAAAATTGTATTACAGAATGATTATTAAAGTTCGCAAAATGCGTATGTTATAGTAGTTTTCTTATAAAAGAAAAGTGAAATATCTTTCTATTTAATTTTGATACTTTTGTACTGTTGACGTTGATTGTGCCTTTTAAGTGTTCACTGTTAATGTAACGAGGTCAATCAAACTTTAAGATTCTTTAGAAGAATTTTATGACAGCATTTAGAGTCAGATATTCAGATATATATACACCACACATTATCTACACAACTATATCTATCTTTGCAATTCTATGTTTGATCTGCTATTTTGTCATACATTAAACGCCTTTTTATGTAATATCGATGTGATTTATTAATGAATATTATTTATCCATTCATTTATTAGGTGTATGGAAATTAATTCAGCGCATATTCGATATCTTATAACTTTATTTTAAAATTAAATACTTCCCGCTTTTTTACACTCTTTACAAGTGGTTTCTAACTTTCCAAAATACAATTTAGACCGTGGTCTGATTCACGCTCACAGTACTCGTATTATTTGTCCTTGTTTGTAACAATTAAGACTGAAATGATTCCAAGAGAGAAATGATTCACGCTGTGAACATTCAGATTGCAGCCATACTTTGGTGAATCAGACAAAACCTCACGAAACAGTACTGAACACAGTGTCGAAAAGCAGTATTTGAGGTATTGTATTTTTTTTTCGCATTTCAATTAAAAAAGACTGCTACTAAAAAAGAAGTCAAGGAAATGATTCGTTCTGCTCTGAGTGAAGGCACTATGACTCATAAAATGTGCAAAAATTAGATATCAGGTTTGAAGTGGAGATTTTAATCTATTAAGTCCAGGTCTAAAAAAATTTGAATACAAAAAAACTTGAGCAACTATTGAATGAAAACTCCGCTCAAACTTAAAGAGCTTGGCATTGTAACTTGAAGTTATCTATTAATGCATACCCATGCACATATATCAGAGAGATTCAAAAGGAGGATAAGTAGATTCTCATTCGTGATCTCAGTTCGGACAACAAAAAGCAAAGATTCACACGACACGACCATATCTTTGCTGATCCGGTTTAAAAGAAACGATTTTTTGCACAAAATTGTTACGGATAAATGGATATTACATATCAACTCTAAATGCCGAAAATCATGAATAGGTCACCATCAACATCGGCTCTAAGCCCAAAATTTTTTATTGGCGCCCAAAAAGATTTTGCTGTATCTAGTGGGATACAAAAGGATGTGTTATGAGTTGCCGGATCCTAATCAGACTTACAACAGAGCGTTACTAATAGCAATTTATCAATTTGAGCGATGAATTAGAGCAAAAGAGACCGTATACTGGCCCCAGAATTAGGAAACATGCGATTATGTTGTAAAAGGGACGAAATGTTATCTATGCTTTGGACTGAGAAATTCTCCTTTAGGCAGCTTGTTTATTAGATCTAGCTAGATCGAATTATTATCTATTTCGATTGTTTCAACATTATCTAGCTGACACACATTTTAAAACAGTGGAAGAACTCTGAAAAAATTTTGAAAATTGACTTCATCTCGAAAACCAAGCCAATTTTTTCCGCGAGGATATTTATCAGTTGTCCGATAGATGGAATAAAGTTATAGAAAATAATAAATATTATTTCAAATATTAAACTTTCATTTTTTGTGAATAAACTTTGACTTTCATGAAAAAAGACACTGAATTAATTTGCACACCTAATATATCCAAATTATTTTGTGATTAACCAATCCCAAATATTTTAAGATATATTTATTAAATCCTAATATTATTAAAACACGACATTAAATATCTTTTATATTCTCTCTCTTATTTTGACAAATAATGATTAAATGATTTAGTTACATATATTATACATATATTCAATGCTGAAGTTTAAGTGAATCACTTGTGTTAATATTGGCAAACAGTAAATACAAATCTAATTAAAAGATTGACAGAAATTTTACTTTTTATATATGATAAAAATGATTAATTTATTATTCAAGTATTCTTATTGAAAAAGTAATGGAAAGTAAAATAAATTTATCATAAAACAACTTTTGTTGTAACTAGTTATTTCGTTGCATTCGTTAAAATGCTGTTAAGGAAATTAGGTCTAAACATAATTTTCCATGCAACATAGCACCGTAAAAAATAATATTTAATTGGTAAAAGCCAATAAATATAAACAAAAAATATATAATTGATAAATATATTCGATGATTAATCATTACATAACGAATCTATTGTATTTGTATGAAAATATTTTATCCAAAATTCATGTTGAAATAATTTAAAATAATTCAAATTGTGCAATATACTACTTTACATATGTGCATATTTCTTATATATTTTTAGAAATATTAATAAATTATAATTTTTTATAAATACTTCCTATCATTTTATGTTAAATAATTCAAATTGTGCAATATACTACTTTACATATGTGCATATTTCTTATATATTTTTAGAAATATTAATAAATTATAATTTTTTATAAATACTTCCTATCATTTTATGTTAAATGTAAAATGACATAGTTATAAAATAAATTTTCATAGGAATACGATGTCATAATATTTAATTATACATATATTAAAATTTAAAAATATCTTTTTTTTTTAAATTATTTTTACAGCAAATGCAAAGAAGCAACGAAATGCAGGAAATAGAACAAATAAAGTAGAATGATGCAGCAATATAAAATTTTATGAAAACCCCATTTTTTAGGACTTAATTTTACAATTTTATTTCTTTTGAAAGAGCATCCTATAAAAATTTAAAAAAATAATACATATGTATTCTTACATACATATTAAGACTTTCATGCGCAGAAGTAAAGAAATAGATCATTCTGAATATTCTTTCTGAATTCATATCTTTATAATACATCGTAGAGGTCTTCGTCCAATTAACATTATAGAGTAACGTAAATATGTAATAAATATTTCCCTTTTCCTTATATACATACAGGGCTCCGAAATCGATATAACATCTTGTAATAGAATTATCTTGTAAACAAAATTTCTTTTACAAATTTAACGCTCTATTAGTACAAAGCACAAATAATATTCAGTTTTGTATTGAATAGCTAAGTTTGCTTTCTTGTATTTTTCGCAAATGAAAATAAATACTTATAAATTACTGTACGTACATTATAAATTATTGTATGTACATCTATTTTGCTTTGTATTTTGAGCAACCAATTATTTTGTAATATCAGTGTTTAAGTTACAAGATAATACAATTGAAGACTATTATTTTGAATTATAACAGGCATATATTCAACATATCGAGAAGTGTACAACGGCATTGAAATAGTTGGAATGATTTACCCTCTGGACTTACGGAAATTAAACTGTATTGTAATTAAAAAAAAAAAAAACTAAATATCTGTAATTCGTTGTCAATGTTTAGGCTAACGATATTCTACTCGTTCCTTTTAAAATTATGACACACAACATCGACAATTAATTACAGAATAATTAATGCATTTATGTGATCAACACAAGTGCATCACGATGAATAAAAGAGAACAATAAATGATGCTGTTAAATGCATCACAGTCTTCAACGGGAAACTTCGGGTTTTTGTGTGTGCATACAATGCAGTATGAAGTTAAAAATCAATATTACTCGATATTACTCAAATATTATAAACGACTGATATATTACATATATTTAATATACGTTTTTTATATACAAGATAAATACTTATGTCATGATGGCCAATTGAAATCATCTTTGTGCCTTGTGTCAATAAAAGATTTAGCTCTCTCTCTCTCTTTCTCATTGTATTATCCACTCTATTTACGAAAATTGAAAATTTTTCTAAAGAAAATACGTGAGATACACACAGACGAAGATCCGTTATTAAACTTATAAATTCTTCTTTCATTAAAAATATTGTTGATAATTACATATGCTAATTTATATTTCATTGTGCGCTAATCACAGTTGTTTAGAACCTTCTGTCTTTTTCGCTGGTGAAACACCTGATGTAATTGGAGGATTTTTGATCTCATCGGCTTTGGAATTACTTTTAAGAACGGCAGTTGATTTCTGTTTATCCTCTTCAGGATCCCCATAGGTTTTGGATTCTATGACAGCATCATCTGCTAACTCCTCTTTTCCAAATCCCGGCTCGATTGTCACCGGCGTGGCTGGAACTGTAGATTTATGCGTAGCTTTTATGTTCTCATCTGTCTGGGATGTCTTGCAATCCTTTTCCAACGATTTTTGTATTTGTTCCTCTACTTCTAATACTTCTTCTTTATCCATTAACTCTATCAGTTCATCCACTTGTTCTTTACTTAATTTAACATCTTCCTTACCTATTAATTCTACAACCTGTAAACATTATATCATGTAATTAATATAAGTAATATTATATTAAAGTTACATTAATAGATATAATTGTGTAATCATGCTTATCGCGCATAATTAATAAAAATTTATAGTCTGCCCTGTACCTTTAATACATCTTCTATTTTTATTGCACCATCTTGATCGTCATCAATTTTCCCTAAAATTTCTGCTATGCGTTTTAAACGATGTTCATCGGGTACATTTTGGATTTGTTTAATGGCTCCAACCAGCTCATCTATTTTAACTAATTCTTCAACATCTTTCTCATCGTTCTCATCAGGACCTAAAGACTTCATTCTTTGTTTAACTTTTTTCTCAGATTGCTCGAGCTCCAACAGAACGGCGTCCATTTTCGAGATCATTTTGTTTACTTTCTTGAATAGTCTATTAGCACCTTTCGATACTTTAATGTTTTCTATATCGATTTCCCCTTTCGCCTCTGCTTTAATTTGATACAATTCCTTAACATCTTCTTGATATTCCGCCATTTCTTCTTTAAGTTCCTTGATTTCCTCTTTCTCTACAGCCAAATTTTTATCCTAAAAATAAGATCATGTAATATTGAAAATTTTGTAATAAATGTTGAAGAATAATTAGTGTGTTTTAGTAATAGCACTAACTTTGCCAACTGAATCCAGAGCTTGTTCCAAAACTTCGACATCTGTAGTAGTAATTTCATCTTCTTTAGTACTGGATTCCAAAACAGTTGGCTGTGGTTCGGCTTCTTTCTTTTCCTTTCTCTCTTCTTCGATTTTACGTTCTTCCATTTTTATGATCTCGATATTGGTCTTATGGTCCACTTTACCCTCTTTCTCTCCAATAGCGCCCTTTGTACGTGCTACGACTGCATCAGGCAAGGCCGAAATAGTCGCCTTTAGCTTGTCTGACACAGGTATCGTCTCTGGTATCATAAGCGCTCGTGATAACAGTAATAAAGAGGGTGAGACCTTTTTAATTAAACTCAAATCCAACCACTGTGACAATTGTTCCCTTAATCTGCTCTCTGGTAATCCATAAGCACGCATACCACGTGCCCTGCAAGCTTGTTGCAATTCGGCTCTAGTTAGAGTATCGACACCTTCTTTCTCAATTAGCTATTAAAACCGAAAAAAGGAATATTTAATATTTTAATGAGAAAGAATTTCATAAAAGAGATTAAGAAGTGTGTACTTCGTTGAATACGTACTTTATCATCTGCAGTAAGACTTCGGAGTCTCATCCTAAGCAGAAACCGTAAGAAATTGGTAGTTCCAAGTGTTTGCACATCCAATACGCGGCACAAAGCAATTAGTTGTGGCCGCGAAAGAGAATCTAGGGTAATTTCATCCTCGAAAACTTTGCTAAATTTCATGATTTCTTCATTGGTTGCAACGGTGCCAGTTGTCCGTACTTTGTAGAAAAATTCAGCGAACTCTTTAGCCTTATCAGATTTGTGATCTGACGATTGCAATGCCATTTCATCCAATGTTTTTTGTAAAAATTTCGCCATTTCTATCTTGACCTGTTTGCAAAAAATGTTTAATAAAGCTTTTGCCGAAGTATGAAGCTTACCATAATATTTTATGTATTAAATTCATATACATTTGCCAAATTTTGTTTATGTATATATGTAATACTTTTTATGAAAACTTTTTATTTACTCCTTAATTAGTCTCTATAGATTTCAGTAAATTTAAATTCTGATATTTTCATACCTTCAAGGCCTGCTTAAGTTTATCTTCCTTTTCAGTTGCTGTTTGGAAAGTAGAAGGTAGCATGCCAGGGAATAATTTAATTACCACTGGCAACAGAAACTCCATAAATGGAACGATAATGAAAACGGAGAATGGAATCAATCTGAACATATCTCCGGTCGTTTTTATTAACTGTCAAAATAAACGATTGATTAATATCTTAACATTAATATATGGACATGTGACAAAATTTTCTTAACATACCAAACGATGCTCCCTTCTGCTGAGCACGTTCCCATGCAAAATTCTCCATATTAATTTTGCTGACACTTTCATATCGAGTCCCAATAATCGAAACCCGTGATAGTAATGCAATATCTCGCCCTTAATTTTTTGCCACATTGTCACTTTAGCGACAGCTTTCTTTGCTAGCTCAGACTCTGTCACAGCACCGGTTTCCATCTTACTTTTAAGCTCTTTCTCCTCTTTAATGTTCTTCACCGTTTCTTCGATCTTAGACGACGGCTCTTGGCTACTCCAACTTGGAGTTACATAAAAAGTACGTATTTGTAGACACGCTATGCTTTTATCATTAATATACATCGTTGGCGGTGTAGGTTCCAGCAATAATCTTCTTCGATCTCTCAAATCTGTATAAATTAGAGCTATGCCGCCCATTGTATGATTTGCGTTGTACCATAATTTAAACGGGGAGTACCCTGAAATACAGAAAAGTTTTTAATTATTTAATAATTGAGGCAAATACGGGGCAAAATCATTTAGCTCATCTAATCCCAGCGTAAATTAGAAGTTATTTTTAACAGTAATAAAACATTTTGCTTTTCCTACTAATTGAAAAAAGAATTAAAATAATTGTTAAGTACAGCTGTTAGCAATAAATTCGCGTATAATCGAAAGACGAAGCAATAGGAAAGGTAAATATGCTCTTCGAGAGATGTAAATTTATAAAAATTGAATTTGTAAAAAAAAAACTTGAAGTACTTGAACATAACCTGTGATCAGCCACGTTTTTCTTTTCAATGTAAACGTGATTATATTATAATGGAATGTTGGACAAAGAAATTCGAGGAGACGCGTTGACATTCCAAATGAGACGCATTATTAATTCTACGGTGGCGCGTGTAATATTCTATCGTCGTATAAATGTAATGGGGAAAAATTATCTCTACACGAGGACAAGTTATCGCGTATAAAATCGCGCTGATCTATAACGGGACGTGAAGTAATGCACGATGAGACGTACGTCGAGCTATGACTCCACCGTGGCCGGCGATCATCGTTTTCGTGTGAATTAACGCGTTCATGGCGTGCCGCTCTCTCCGTCAGTATCCCGGAACGCTTCGTCGTGTCGCCTCGCAGCAAGTAGGTACCATGTGAATGCGCGACAAGTTACCGTCCATCAAGAGCCACCGTCCGCTTTGAACACAGCCGAGGCGGAGAGCACTGGAGGAGATCGAGTCAAAAGATCAGCTGGCGCTGTTGTCGCGGATTGGCAAAGATCCTGAAGATGAGAAACTCCGTGGGTGTCTCGTGCTCCGAACTGCGGGTCGCGTCGCATGTCGCATTTTCTATTCTCCGGGTGACTCCGATTAACTTATTGTCAATCAATGATTTACTTGCACCAAGTAATTACTTGTATGTATTATTTTATTTTATTCGCTCAAAAAAAAAAAGAAAGAATCATCTTGCTACATGAATAACAAATTTTGAATTTTTTTTAACACAAAAAGAAAAGATATATGGAATTAAAAACGATATAGATCGAATCGATGGGCATAGAATTAGGTTTGACGCGACTTGTCGGTCCTGTCTATTTCATTAGCGATTTACATTTAATTCACCTTCCTTTTTCTACCTTCGTGAAGAACAAAGAAGGTCCGACAGCTTTCAAACTAATGTGAATTATAGGAATTTTGGATACCGCGATTTAAGTAAAATTCTGCCGGATTATAAGTTTGAACTAATCGCGCCGATCGATTCATCGGAGTCACCCTATGGGAATCGCGCGTTGGAAACCGGCCGCGCCGCGCGCGGAGCGGACGTCTGTAACGGTCACCCAGGGAACATATGGCCCCCCGCATGTGAGTTGACGCCGTCGCCGTTTCCGCCGTTCGCGTATGAAAACACTCTCGTTGACAATCGTCGGTCTCGCCCGGTGCGCGCGTCCACCTTGTCGGCCTGGAAGACACGGCGGAGGGACGAGCCTCGTCCGCGGTGGGCACGATTGAGAGACGCTGCCGTTATTGCGCCGCGATCACTTAGCTTATGTACGTTATATACGTGAGTGTCGAAATTAGTATTCGGAGAGTAGTAACTACGGTTGGACTGGGTTGGACGACGAGCGATCGCTGACGAGAGAGAGAGTGCTAGGAGTTGCAAAACCTCGCGAGGATGAGTGACGATCAGACGAGCGACCAGAGCCCGACAGCAGAGGCAAGTTGCGAGATTTATTTCCGTCATAGATCATTGATTAAATCCAAAAGGATGGAATTAGTTTATAATTATTAATTAGCGTGTTGTGTGAATTAACGCGCCAAGAGAGGCTGCGGAGGTCACTCTCGGATGAGTTATCGCAACGTTCATCACAGAGAGCAGCAACAGTTTTATTTTATTAGAAAGCTCTTGCACATTGTTTCATTTGTGAGTGATTAATTATGCTGGAATAACAACATGCCATGTTGCACTGCATTATACGTAAACATTTGGAGAGCTATGTCTATTTGTAGCTTGTGCAATAAATGCTAAGCATTTGTACGGCAACATAAATAAATATATAGTGTGTTGTACATATTAATATGAATTTTAGAAGACTTAAGAAATGCCTAAGTAGAAACAATCTTTTGCAAAAATTTTATTTACACGGAACATTGTTCGTTTATAAACAGACTCGACACGTGTATACAAACCGTATATACTTCATTAAAGATTTTGTTATAGCTATCGTCGAACGCTATAGAAAAAATGGAAGAAGAAAAATTAAAAGCAAAGCTCGAAGCAAAGTTCCCAGGTGGTCGGCCGTTTGGCGGTCATTCTGCGTTTCTGCAGAAAAGGCTAGCCAAGGGGGTAAATGTCAATCTGCTAATTTTTGTCGTGTAGAGTATCTTATAAAGACGATTGTGCCTTTTTTTTTAATCTTTCGGTTTTTTTTCAAACGAATAACAATCTCAACGTTTTCAGCAAAAATATTTTGATTCTGGGGATTATCAAATGGCAAAGCAAAAGTCCACAGCTAAGCCAAAGCCAGCTGGTGTTCTGCCAACAGGGGACGCTATACCAACACCAGAAACAGTACCACAGCGAAAAACATCAATTATCCAACAACAAAAATTCAATACATCGACAACATCATAAAATCCTCTTGCTCTATCATTTTGAAAGATTACATTTTCTTAATTAGCCTTATGTTTGGATGGTGGAGTAATATGGTACAGTCATAAATAATTGGAGTCTCATATAATTTTACGCTTGAAAATATTTTGAAGCTCTTCCACGAAACAATTTAGCACAGTACCATAAAATTTTCTCATGTCTTTATGAAACCATCTGATTTTTAGCTGCTTATTCTCGAAACAGCATCTGTAATATTATTAAAACTAGTGATCTATACGTATGTGCCACAGTGCTATATAAGTTTTATAATATATGAAAGTAACTAAGTGTCTCTATCAGCTTGACATATCGTTAAGTTCTTCTTTATTGTCTGCCATTTGGATATTTTTATCTTGGAAAGTAATTTTATCTGATTTTTGCAATTAAACAATTAAAAATAAAAAAAAAACTGCACAGATATTCAGGTCATATTGTTAGCCAGCAATAAATATGCATTCTACATGCACATATGTAAAAATTTATTGAAAATGAGATAAGTAAATGTAATAATAATAAATATGTAACAAACAGGAGAACTTATCCTGGATGTATAATCACGGTAAATTGAATATAATTCACTTGTGTGTGCATGGTAAGATTGAGAATAAGAAGATATACAGATCTGCATTTCCAAAGTTGCTGTGATGCGCTCTTAGTAAGACTATTTTCTTATGAAAAGCTGTATTTACTATAAAAATCTGTAGTATGAACATAATAATTTTAAACGTAACTACAGTTTTGCTTATTGTAAACTACATTTAGTAATATATTGCAACTATAAAATCTCTTTTCTGTCATTTATTCTTACCTTACCATTACAATTACATCACTTTCCCATTATGACGTATTGTATAACTAAAAAAATTGTCAAAAATTCTTTAAACATTTTTATTGATATCAAAATTTAAAAGTGTACAAATTAGGAACAATAGTTGTATTTATTGTGCAAAGAAAATTATATGTAGATATAAAAATATAATTTTTTTAATTTTTCAGACTTTTCTGTCAAAATATTAAAATATATTTACAATAACACGAAATAAAATTTTATATATTTATCTTTCAATTATGCAATTATATATATATCGAATATCACATGGATTATATCTTTTTCTTGTGCATGCGCGCGTATAATTATGTATGACACTCAAAAAAATGATCTTGCAAGTACATCCAAAATTTTTTTATTGCAAAAAATTAACCGAAGTAGATAAATGATTAGCAAATACTGTGATCGCATAAATTTGCTTAACCAATCTAAATGACGGAGACAGAATTTATCTGAATTGTTGGTGAAATTTAGAAGGAAAATTTTTATGTAGTATCTATTCATATTAAAGCCAATCATAGTATTTGTTTGTAAAGTTTGTAGAATTTGACTATGGTACACACAAAAAAATTAGCGGTGAAAGACAAATGAAAATATTTTCTAGAAGATTACTAGAATATTGCTGTTTGTTACATATAGAATACATGTGGCAAACAATATTTTGATACAAAAAAATAGCGATTTTTGTTGTGACAAATAGAAATCTACTTAATTTTCGATAACATTGTAATTTTTGAAGTTTCTTAAATCCATAATATCCAAGAAATAATATATAAGATGTAATCTGTGTGATATTTATATATAATTACGAAATTAAAATATATTTATAATAACAAAATGATCTTATAAAAACAAATATGCTAGTAACTTCTTATACATATGTTATTATTATGATTACTCTTGTGCTCTTATAGTACAAGATATGTAATATATATAACCCTCATTTGTATGCCAAAAGTATCACAAAATATCTGTATAAGTATCTATGAGAAACTTAATCTAGTTTTGATTTATTTTCTTTAACCATCCGAATTGAAAGAATGCATTAAAAAAATGCAAATTACGTCTTGCTTATAAAATTTGTTCTGCATGTCAAGATATCGGTACACATACAAAACTATAGTGTATGGAGATTCTTTAGTAATAAACACCCCCTATTATATCAGTATAATGTATAGTAAATTCATTCATACATTTTATTTATCAAGTCAGCGTACATCTGCTGAACTACGTTCTTTTTAAGCTTTAATGTGGGTCCCAATTCGCCGGTTGGGATCGAAAAATCATGAGGAAGGATTTCGAATTTTTGTACTTTTTGAGCATTACTTACAGCTTGCTTATTTGCTCTCTTAATTGCCTTGTCGATTTCTTCATAGATCTAGAAGAGTAAGAAACATTTTGTAATATTTAAAGATTCAGACCAAACGAATAACGACGAATGCCACGGTACTGTACGTGGCGATGTCGTTTGTCGTTTGCATTTATTAAAGCAAGTTGCTTATTCGCGCTCATTTGCTTGATTTAATTAGATCCAGCTTAAGAAAAAAAAAATGTTTTTTCTATTTGTGCAATGTAAAATAATTTATTATTAATTACGAATCTCTTTTATATATTCAACTTACGGCTGTGTCACGAGTACTTATGACTTCCGTAACTGTTTTGGCACTACTACCAATCGACTTCGCCCATTTTGATACGTCTGGATTCAACGTATCTAGTGGTGCACCAGTTTCTTCATCCATATTACTCTGGAAAAAAAAAATTACTTGAATATTTAAAAGTTTAACTTTGCATTTTGTTTTGCTTTTCATCGCACCTTAAGCGTGACGAGGGCTGTTAAATATTTCCTTTTATCTCCAATCACCATAACATTACTTAAATATGGTAATTCCGATAATATCGATTGCTCTATGTTGTACGGTGCCACATTTTCTCCTCCACTCGTAATTATAAGCTCTTTTATTCTACCTGTGAATGCATAAAAAATCTGTATTATATTGGCTGATATATATACATGTACATATGTACGTGATTATTTTTATCAAATGTCTATTATTATATAATAATAAGTGTTAATAGGCGTAAAAAACAAATGCTGACCAGTAATTGACAAAATTCCTTTTGAATCGAATTTGCCAAGATCACCGCTGTGTAACCAGCCATTTTTATCTTTGGCTTCTGCAGTTTTCTCAGGTGCATTTAAGTAACCCATAAACACATGTCGTCCACCCATACAAACCTCTCCCTCACCATTCTCATCTATATTGTCTAATTTTGTATATAGTCCAGGTAAAGGCCTTCCTACACCATCCATGCTAAATCAGAATTAACAATGATATTTAACCAATATATTTTGAAAGCAAACATCTTTAATGTAAATTCAATACAAAGAAGTAAAGGTAGGTGTAATTTACCCGAATTCCTTATAGTCGTACACCGTATGAGCCCCACCACTTTCAGACATTCCATACGCTTCTAACAGAGGTATGTCTAAACTCAGGAAATATTTTTTAATGTCGGAACTTATGGGCGCTGCTGCGGAAGCGAATATATGGCATTTGCTTAAGCCCAATGCTGCCTTGACTTTGTCGAAAACAAGCCATTTCGCAAAGATGTAGCCCCAATGTTTATAATCTACGCCATTAATTTTATTCGTGTGATAAAGGAGACCTTGGGCTTTTGCCCACTTAGCAATCCAGGTTTTTATTGGGCCGTTACTGCGCGCTTTTTCTTGCATCTTTTCGTATATCTTTTCCCACACTCTGGGCACCCCTAGGAATAAAGTCGGCTGCACCGCAATTAACGTATTTAATAAAGTACCCTTTAACGCGCCCGGGTCCGCAAAGTATACTGTAGTCGCTAGCATAATGTTTGCTATGATATCAATTAGCTGGAATTAATAAAAACATGATTATAAACCAATTTTTTTAATTATAATAGGTATTTATATGCAATTAATATACGTGAGAATTTGCATTCATAGTAATGTCATTGAGAAATATTTTTACACTTAAGATATCTAAAATATATTATTCTATTTGAAACTTACCTGTGCTGCAACATGAGATAATGGCAAATAGCTAATTAAAACCTCTGCCTTTTCTTTAATTTCTAGCGCTGGTATTAATGCCCGTACGTCGTGCAATATATTATCATGGCTTAACATTACGGCTTTTGGATTTCCGACTGTCCCCGACTGTAAAGACGATTGCAAATTAAGAAATTAATATATTAATCACCATGGCAGTCGCGTTTTAATTAACCGTGTGATAAATTTAACATACCGTATACACTAATATGCAACATTCATTTACCCCAATCGTCTTTAACACAGATAGTAATTTATCTTCTGATTCTGCCTTACCGATGTTCAATAAATCGTTCCACTGAAAAAACAATAAATAATAATAACTTGTACATATGTACTAAATAAAAAGACATTAGGCAAGCATAGTAATTAATTTACACTTAAAACATCCTTCTCGGTAGGTACGCCGTCATATTGAACAATTGCTTTCAAATGCGGCAAATTGTGTTTTATTTGCAAAATTTTCCCCAACTGTTTCTCATCTTCAACGACTATTATATTTGCCTGACTGTGGTCAGCGCAATATTGGCACGCTTCCGGAGAATTTGTAGTATAAATCCCTGTAGCAAATCCACTAAAAAAAAACAACAACAACAATATTTTGTGTTATAATCTATTTAACTAAAAAAAAAAAATAGAAAAATAAAAATAATACGTTGTTACAAACGTATCGTTTTATTGTTTTTATATCGTCGCATAAGTAATATTGCGAATACATAGTCTGTCCGAAAAGTTTCCGAACTTTCTTCGTGCGGTATTAGTGGTATTATCTACATAAATGAGGCTGTACTATCTTTGTTAAAGAAGAAAGGCTTATGAGGACAAAGCATTATCGCATCAGTTTACGAGCGGTTTTTAAAATTTCGGGATGGAATCGCTGAAAGATGATAAGATTGTAAGAGCAACAGGAGGTCATCAGCCAGTCGAATGATCGAAACCGTATAGAAAAGATTCGTGATTTGCTTAAACAAAACTGTTGTATGTCCGTAAAACTCATCGAGGATA
>NW_012026888.1:939418-946877 GCF_000956235.1 Wasmannia auropunctata
ACCTACATTGTAAACATTGTATTTCTTCGGTTACGGGAAGCTTACGATGCACTTTTCGCGCACAGACTTTTCGCAGCTTCAAATCTTTGGTCAAAATTCGATACACTTGTAATTTACTCAAATGATATCCTCGATGAGTTTTACGGACATACAACGGTCTTGCTTAAGCAGATTAGATTCGTGATCGATTATCGACTGGTCGACGGTTGAAATAGAATAAACCGTCGACCAGTCGATAATCGCCTGTTGGGCTGTTGCTTTTATCATCTTTCAACGATTTTTTATCATCTCGAAATTTTAGAAACCACTTGTAAGCTGATGTGATAATGCTCTGTCCCGAAGGAATGCATTTCCAATTATTATAACTCAAAATTTTTAATTATTACCTTACAGAGTGAGTTTTAATGAAAGTTCTAAAACTTTTAGGACACACCGTATATGTAAATAGTGTAAATTATACATATGCGCGTGACGTGCTCATTTAAATGATTGGACTTTTACCCAGCGTATATAGCCGCAAGATCGGCAATAAACCATTCCGGACTGTTGAATCCTATTATACAGACGCTATGATGTCGTTCTAAACCCAATTTTAGAAATGCTTTCGCGACGATTCTTACAGTGGACTCGTATTCTCTGTAATACAAAATTGACATAATTTTACGAATAAATTGATCGTACCATTTATTACGATAAACGTATGTAGTTGTTAAAAACCAGATCCAGAAGATTAGAGAAAAAAGAGTTTATACAAAAACAATATATATTTTTACTTTACATAAGTGAAGACATTAATCTTATTGTTAGACGGAAAAAACGATTTTGCTGGAAGGTCTAAAAGTTTTGCTGGATACTGATTTGAAAATAATTTTGTAGGACCATAAAAATAATTTTGTTGTCATAAACGAAACTATAAAAAATGATGAACATTTTTGTAAAACGTTTTAATATTCTAGCAATTAGTCCGAATTTCCAACTTTCAGTAAAATCATTCTTTTCGTGTACAGATATTATCTATATTACTCATTATGATAATAAAGGAAACCAAAAATCTTGTTATAATTTTTTTTATACGTACTGAAAAGTATACGTAGTTCTTTTGCCATTGGTATCAGGTTTAGACACCAACGCAATATGATCAGGATAAAGCTTTGCCGTTTTGGTGAAAACTCCTGGGATTGATACGGGCTTACTTGAATTGGGTTCATTGCTGTCTAACTTTATTCGTATTCTACCGTTGGCGCTAGTTGTGCTGTCTACGTCCGTAGGTAGTACCTGATCAGGTCCTAAAAATATTTAAATATTAACACATTTTTACTTTTTTATTAAAAGAAAAAATAATTTACGGAAAATCGTGTATCGCTTAACAGAAAAAAGTAAAGAAAAAGCATGCTTTGTCATGGACAGAATTTATTATATAAATAATGCTGACAATTTGCCAGTGTCGTCTTTATAACTGACAATTGCGAAAGGAGAGATTGATGGATCCAATTACTGTAAAAAAAGCTTTTTATATATTTTGACAAAATTACCATCGAGACCAGTATCACTAGCCGACGCATATCTGGTTGACTGATTCATCTCCTGCAACAAGTTTTATTTATGACTCCTGATTTATGTTTTGTTTACTTTGAATACTAAATTGATGATATTAATATTAAATGAATTTAAAAAATGCGTGATTACATACCTGATATATTAACGGCCATCCACGTGGCTTGTAAGTAGAATATATATAAATCAGGCCTGTCCGGCTTGCGAGTTTAAACTCCATCTCTCTGTTGTCTCGATAGAGGCTGCGTTCGCTTTAGCGTTTGTAGCGCTCACAGCATCATTTTATTCTTGTTATTTATAAAATGTTAAACAAGGACAAATGATGCTTATAAGCGCTGTAAGTGCCAAACCGAACGCAATCAGAGCAAGACGGAGAGCAAACGAAAGAATATAGGTTTAAGAGCCTTCCATTTGTAGCGCTACAGCTATCTATCTATCCTCGTTTACTCTCCGTCGCTTTATCAAGGCGATAAAAAGATGGTAGAACTTATAATTAAGCTCGTGAGCCGGGTTTTTGACAGGCCTGACATACAATATTAAAAAGTTTAATTTGCATTAGATTTTTTTAATTATTAAGAGATTTTTTACTCATTTATGTGGATGACCATCATTCACGTTAATTCAACACTTGCGCAATAATTAATGTACTGTATTAATAATGTAATATAATTTTGATTTATTGCATATATTGTTGTATAATTAATGTACTGTATTAATGTATTATAATTTTGAACTTTTGCAAATATTGTTGGAATTTTACAGGTGTTTTCTTTAATTCGGACATTTAAAAATTGTTTTTAATGATACGACAAAAATATCGAAGTAAACAATTATTTGATTTGAAAGAACAAATATTATTCTGATAAGCAACATTTTTATTTATGCTTATTATTATTTAACAAGAATTCAAAATTATCTCCATTTTTGTTAATGAAATTATGATTTTTTTACATATATATTTCCTTAGTAAATCTGCATATAAAAGTAGAATGATCAAAATAATTGGTTTTAAAAAAAATTATTTTTTGCAATACGCACTTACGTATCTTATTTAAAAAGGAACTAGGGTAAATTCGGTATATACGCCGCGCGAGGATTTACGCCGCAGAAGTCAGAAAAAATAGGAATGGGTTATATGTCTACTCATAAGTGGGATAAGTGACTCAAAAAATATACAAATAATCTAAAGAGCTAAGCACTTGTATTTTGCTATACTCTATCCTTTACAATTTTTCTACACTTATGTACCACGAAATAACTACGAAGCCTTTTATATTTACTACAATAATCATTTTATGTAGAATGTAGATTATAACTTATGGTTATGGATGCGCTAATTATTACAGTGATACATTGATTTAACTTACAATAATTTTATAAATATTAACAATAAAAAACTGAAATCATAGCACTATACTAACAACATACTAAAAGCACGTAACAGAGTGGTTGCGAGAAAATTACGTTTACTTCTTCTATTTTTTCTAGCTTCTGCGGCGTATATACCGGAGTTATCTTAAGCATTAAAGTATACTTATCAAGAAATGAATAGTTTGAGATATTTTATATTTTATGTCAAAATCTGCACAAATAAAGCATAAAATATCTGGTAAATTATTAATTTTTTGATAATTCTAATGTGATACTTTTATATGCAGACTAACTAAAGGAATTATCATGTAAAAAAATTATTATATAATTTCTTTTAAGCAAGTGGAAGTAATTTTATAAAATAATTAATAAACATAAACAAAAATACTGTTTATCATAATATTTGCTTCTTTAAATCAAACATTATATATTTTTTATATTTTATTGTATCATTAAAAACATCAGAGCTATTTTACATGGTAGACATAAAGCAAAAACTCTGCATATTATCTCTGCAATTTATGACGTCATTGCAGTTATAGATCAAGCAAGTTGTATGTATATTTATATTTGTATGCACATACAAATTTCAAATAAGAAATAAGTATGCACTTATAAGAAATAAGTATGCACTTCAAGTAAGAAGTTTACATTTTTACGTTATAATTTTATTACAAGAAATTTATATAATCTTTTTAATTAGATATTATTACAAGAATCTGGATCAAACCGAAACAGTTAAGGAATAACATTTTCATAACTCTTTCTTAGACCGAATTAAAACCATAAACGTATCAAAATTCTACAAAATTTGTAACACTGGAATCATAATAGGGCCGATATAATTATTTGAATTGATTTACGATTTTTTTCAGCTTTTAATTTTTTTCGTTTCTTATATAATCTATAATTTATTATTTTTAGTCAGGATAACAGGCCAAAGACGAGCGAAATATAGGAACTTGGCTGAGAACATGAGGTGATATTTTTTCGCAATAAATTCTTTAGAGATTCGGGGAGAGTAGATCCTATAGATGCAAGTTAGCATTTATTTGGAAATCGCAACGAAGGAGTGAAGGGGGGGAAATAATTTATTAGATGCAAGTAAGCATCAGTACTCATTAAATTATTTAACAGCGTGATGATACGGTAATTCTGTTTCAATCAAATGCTGCGTTGAATTCGATAGTAACGGCTCGCAGTTCGTTGAAGCTAGAGTATATAAAAAATCACATAGTTATATTTAAATATTAACTGACACATATATTTCGCTCGTCTTTGGCCTCTTATCCTGACTATTGTTTACAATACGAGCTGATAATTTATTTATTTATTATTTTTATTATTATATTGTTTTATGTGTCTTGCAGCACATATTATTGCTTTTATAAGATTATGAGCTTTAAGGTGATTTTAATGGTTTTCGCTCAACGCCAACTCGATAATGTGACGTTGTCACATAAACGTCACACAATGGCTGCATATGTACAGTTTATGCGTAATGTTTTTATTGAATTATTAAGGCCGAGACACAGACTTTTGCATAACGCTGCATAACGCATAAGACGTAAAACATAAGAGAATCAGTCCTTTATTTCGTATTTTGATTGGTTGATTTTCTTATGCCTTATGTCTTGTGCGTTATGTAGCGTTATGCAAAAGTCTGTGTCTCGGCATTAGTCATATGGAGAGACTAACTTTTGACTGGGATTTGCTCGATAAAACCACCTTAACAAACACGCTTTTTATTACATTATTAATTTTGCAAAATGCGAATCGAAAAGACAAAAGCCTAGATAACGTGCGTTAAGTAAACGTGTTCTCTTTACTTGTATACGCAATGAGTTAGCATTTCTATACCTTTAGCTATTTTAACTTTTCTGGATCCTTGTTTATTTACGTGTTTATTTGCATTTCTGAAAACACGACTTGCGTATAATAATTGTTTTTACGATATATGATAATGCATTTTATGCAATAAGGAGCAATTGCAACTTCTTTCATTCTTCCGTATTAGATATCTGTTGTTCAAGAAAGTGTCAGTAATTGATTATTGTATTCATATATTTCATGTTTAGCAATCGTAACTTTCTACCGAGGAGTAAACCGCTAATCAAAATCATGTACTTCAATGCTTATAATAATACCCAATTTCTGATCGATCGTAAATACCCCACAGATAGCATTGTGAGAGCGCAATCTTATTATTTAGCGTAATTTATTTAATATTTACACTTTATTACGTGTTGTAAATATGTTTTACATAAAACAATTGTCAATTGTTTAAAAATAAAGCGTAATAGTGCTTAGTAATGCTCAAGAAATGTCCAGCAATGCCCAGTAATGCCTCGAATCTGTACACCGCAATGCCCTCGGTTTACCCCTCGCTTTCTACATTTCGAATTTATTTTGTACAGACAGAATGATGGCGTATAAAAAATTACGTTGTTTAAATGTTTAATAGAACAATGAAGAATATAGGAAAAAGTAATTATCAAAGAATGGTAATCATAATTGAAAAAAGCCGTAATTTAAATGGTTCCAATTTTTCTTCATTGACTGAGAAACCGAAATCGATATCTTAGCAAACGAAAATTCAAAATAATTGAAAATTGTAATTCATTTTAATTTATCCGAATTGGCTCTTTAGAGTACGTCCGGAGATGCATTTATCTCTATTATTTTTAGATTCAAGTAAATTGAAATACCATCATGTTGAATTCGGATGTATTCACGTCTGTATTATGTTATTTTTAGATTCAAATAAATTGAAATACGAAATGAGCTATTCACCATGTTAAATTCGGATGTATTCAAGTCCATATTATATTATTTTTGGATTCAAATGGATTCGAAAATTTAGAACTGGAAATAAATTTGGAAATAAATTCGTTTCTATTTATTTCAATTTATTTTTGTTTGCTGGGGAAATAGTTATTTCATTTTTTAATTAAATTGTAATCGTAACTGAATCGTAATAGTTTTTCGGTCTAGATTCCTAACTAGTAATACATACATTATTCATTTATTGCGTGCTTGTATAATTATGTATAATTATGTAATTTCCAAGTCTAATTATATACATTTACACAAGACGTAAAAACAGAACGCAAAATAAATATTTTGTTAAAACAGTTCTGTGCTGTGCGATATATTATTAGATGTATGTATTATGTATTTATGTATTAAAAAATGACGATTATGTAATAATTTTTTTAGTGAATATATTTACTTTATGTATTAGATGAAATTAATGAATTTATAAAATGTGATAGAAGAAGTTCGTAATTGAACGAAGTAATGATAATGTATTTAAGAAGTATCAAAGAAGTTCCATAAATCCATCTCCGTTGCAGTTATTATTCGCAACGAATTCACGAAGAAAAATCTCAACGACGATTAAATCATGCATTCTATATATTTTTATATCTATATTTATATATACCTTATCATTCCGCGTAAATCCATTTATGACCCCATACGACTGTATGACTTGAGATACGGACATCCTGAAATAATAATGTATGATAAAATAGTGAGATAAAGCGTTTACTATCAAGTTCTTATTAGAACAAGCTTTTTATTCACACAGCTTTATCATCTTAATTTATTATCTTAATTTTTGTCGGAAAATTGGCTATAATTCATTTATATCTCTTTTTCAACTTACAGATTTGTAATGCCACTCAGTTAAAGATATTTCAGTAATGAAAATAATGAGTTTTTAGTATTAGGTAACCAATCTCTTTTAAAAATAAAAACGTGTTATAAATGTGTAAAAGTGAATATGTTACAATAAACCGTAACAATAAATGGTAGAAGATGTGATTGAATGCTTCTTTATATGTAAATATGTAATTGATATAATGCACAACTATATTGAAGGGATAAAAGATAAATAGAAATGATAAATGAAAAAGCAATAAAATTGTATAGCCAGTTAACATATCCAATAATAAGTTGCGATATTGCATTTATTTTTATGAACATATTATTAAATTTCAAGATTTAACAATAGTAGTTTGACAATAGGTTTCAAAAGAATATTATAAATTATGTTCAAAAGGCGTAATTTTTACAAAACTATACTTTTATGCAATGTTTTTCAATTAGAATAAAATTTAAAATAGAGACGTAAAATGATGGAATTTTTACAACATTACTTTACTCGATTATTTTAAAATTGAATGTGACGTAATAAAAATAATTCGTGGTGCGTAAGTAAATTGCAAAAAGAGTTAATATATAAAAAATGGGTATATAAAATTTAACATATTCGGAGGCTGCGTTTGATTTAGCGCTTATAAACATCATTTGTCCTTATTTAACATTTGATAAACAACAAGGATGAAGTGATGCTGTGAGCGTCAAAGCGAACGCAGGTAGAATATATAAAATTGAAAATATGTTAATTGCAGTTTGACAATTGCAGATGATTTGCTTTGAAGGTCACATTTGTTTTTAGTTCATGGATTATATTGTACAATATAAGATAGAAGCAACACCGATAATGTTAAATGGACAAAAAATGAAA
>NW_012026889.1:0-81673 GCF_000956235.1 Wasmannia auropunctata
TAAAATAAATAATTAATAAATAAAACATATATATAACATATTATAAAGGGCAATAAGCTGGATGACGATGCTGAATGTTACATATATTTTTTTAAATCTTCTACATATTTCGGCTTACATTAAGCCATCCTAAATAGAAATACAAATCAAATAATAAAAACATATGTTCAACGAATTCGCATATCTGTCATTTTTATCCATAAACTTCGCAATAATTAAAAATATTAGTCAGTGATCATCCATTCTGAGAATGTCGTGCAATCAATGTACAAAGTTAATCTTAATTATAACAAGCAACAGGACACATCTTCCCTGTTGGAAAAATAAAAAATTTATTACAACTCTCAACTGCTTAGACGGTGGCGACAATCTCTGTACATCGATAATTAATTGACATTCTCGGAACGGATGATGGTTAATATTTTTAATCATTGCGAAGTTTAAAAGCCTTAAACACAATGAAAAGGAATAGAAACAGGAAATAGAGAATAAGAATGTCAACCTATCAAAAACTGTATACTATGGAATACACGGTTTCTGATAGGTTGACATTTTTATTCTCTGTTCCCTGCTCCAATTCTTTTTTATTGTGTTTAAGGCTTTACGAATAAAGACGATCCGCAAACATCACAACAAAGAATCTCAAATATGTATATTAACAGCAAGTGATTGACCACAAATATGCGAATTTGTTAAACGTATGTTTTTATGATTTGATTTATATTTTTACTGAGAATGGCGTAAGCCAAAACGTAGAGGATTTAAAAAAATATATGTAACATTCAGCATCATCATTCAACTTTTGCCTTTTATTATGTACATAATGTCAATGAGTCTATTATACTGACACTTCATTTATCTTTTCTAATGTTAAATTACAATTTCGTAGGACAGTAATTAAATATTGCATATTTTTTAATATTTCATTAACTAATTTTTTAATGCTTAATATAAATATTGAGACACGAAAAACCTAATTTATATTGCCTCGCAATAGATAATTATATAAGCATTAATAAAAATGCATGTGGATGTTTTCAATTTTTAATCAATTTTTTTCTCTGTTCATATTTTGCATTTATCTTAAATTACATCACGTCATATATCATATAAAATCTATATAAATGAAATAACGATGCATCGGAAATCTAGTGTCTCACGTACCATAACTGCGGAAACAATGGCTGGACTAAAACGCATCGCTTTAATTATTATTGCTATAAGCAGTAGCACACTAATGTGCGTCCTCGCAGATGAAGATCTCTATTCTGCAGTGTTAAATCACCTCGATGTTCGAGCTATTCTTCAAAACAACGATTTACGAGAAAAATATTACAACTGCTATATGGAAATAGGACCGTGCACACCAGAACAGATAAAGATGGGAGGTACAATTATACATACTTTTACTTTTAAATTGTTTTTCCTTTTGTGGTCAATACAAAATCATTTTCTCCTTAATGATAACCTCGAAGTATCTATATAATTTCCAAAAACGTCTATGATGTTAAATAAAAAATTTTAATGAACAAAAGAAATAAATGATAAAATAAGATTTTCTATTTACTATTAGTGTTTTATCTAAACAGAGTTTATTTTAACAAAATTTTAATTTGTTGCTCAATTATAGTGTATACAAATTTTAAAAATTAAAAAGAATTGTGCAAAAGTTGAAAATAATGACGACATATGTGTCGAAAGTTCGACAACATAAAAATAATTTCTAAATTAATTTTGTTTTGTTCAATAATAAAAAAATTTTCGTGCAATTTCCGAATTTGACAAATTTATCAATTCGTTTTATATTTTAAAACAATTTGAGTGAATAATTGATTTTTCAGAAAGAGAGAGAGAGAGAGAGAGAGAGAAACAAAATTAATTTTTCATCTTCTTTTTGTGTATTATTCTTGAAAAATATCGACTTTCTGAATATATACCTGGTGCTTCAATTATATCGTATTTAAATTAATAAATATACACTCAATAATCAGGAGCAAAGTCGATAATTACTATGAATTATTGATAAAAAAATATTCTCTTGATTTCAGAGGTATTCAGTGACGTTTACCAAACTAAATGTAAAAAATGTACTACAAAGCAAAAAGAAAATATGGACATGATAACCGATTGGTACGTAACAAATCAACCAGACAAATGGCAACTAATAGTTGAGAAGACTCTAAACAATTTAAAGAAAAAGAACGCAGATCAATAACTACTGGCAAAATCATCTAATGGCTCTTCTAATACGTGTTATTCTCAAATCTTTCCAATTAATAGATGTAAATATAATTAATTTATAATATGAGAATTCAAATACTACTTATGGGGTTACGGGTACAGTTTGTAAAAATTATTTTGACTAACATGCAATTTGTATTATATATTAAAAACAAAATATGTACTCTTATAAAAAATAAACAATAATTTTTTGCACATTAATTATAGCTTCGTGCGGAGAAACAATAATTTTTTCCTTATCATAAAAACATTCATTGTCAATCATAAGATCAATCATAAGATCAGTTGTTATAAGACATTGACAGAATACTAAATATCTCTCAAATTATCATCATCTAAGCTTATGTTAAAATCGCACTTGAATTTCTTGTCTGGCTGCAATTTGTTGATCAATTTGAAAATATAAGCTTTAATAAGTAACATAAAATCAAGCTGAAAACACAGAAAACCCATTATTAATGACATAATAAAACATCCCTTACCTTATTATATAATATTATTATATTATTTATTGTATAATATAATAATATAATAATATAAATATACAATTTCTTTTTCACTCGCTGACTGCGATTCCTTTTCTTCGCGTTTTCCCTACAAAAAAGACCGTCGTGACCAAGGTGAAATTTAGTTTCAGTTATTCCGTCTCACATTCCATAATATCTACAATAGTTGAGAAGACTCTAACTACTGGCATAATCGTCTAATGGATCTTCTAATACGTGTTATTCTCAAATTTTCCCAAGTTCTTTTATGCTACAAGACTCCTTTTACTGATCTGTAAACATCTTTATCCCTCTTTCATTTTTTTTTTTGAAAAAACGTAACATAAAATTATGGCATAAAAAAGTACATATGCGTACATGTAACTCTTTTACACACAATAAGATAACAGAGCTTTCTTTAATATTAATTAAAATGTACATAGAATTAACTTCTATTAGAATATAATTTTTTTTTTAAATCTCATAATATTTAAAACTGTTTTAAATTTAAAAGATGTTTTATTAAAAATGTTTATATTATATATGTTTTTTTATCATATATGCTTTATTTATTATTTATTTCACATAGTTTAGTGTTTTTTTTTATTTATTCTTATGTAATAAATGCTTTTATTATGTACTATATGTACAATTTTTTATATTTAATAGCAGAAATATGGATGTGATTAGGTATTATAATTCTATGAAACTTCAAAATGCACTAGATAATGACGATGAACGTCAGAACAACGGAAATCGATAAAAATTGCACTGTAGCTTTGACACAATCAACTTCAAAGTGTCGATGTAATGTACCGATTGGACGCTACGCAATCAACCGAGAGAATTAAATCGAGTAGCAACGATAAGGCATTCATATGCGCAATTTAAATGTGTCATGCTTTCGTAAGTTAAATGCAAATTTGCTGGAGGAATATTCCATATCCTTGATTAAATATGCCTAGTATACTCGTTTCTTTAACAAAATTTGTTTTTTACCAGAATAAAATTACATCTTTTTAATTTTTTAACACGTTATGACAAATGTGTATTTATTTTACAACATCTATTACGCGTGCAATTTACTTTCTGATAGTTGTGGCGGGATTTCCTGACGGCAGACGCGATTCTCCAAATATCGAAACGATTATTGCAGCACTCAAAATGTCGTCGGCCAATCTTTAACGTTTTAGAGCAGTGAATTTTTAATCGAAGTTGAAACGTTTGAAATAAAAAACCGAGAATACTAAGATCTCGTCCAATCAGAAACCAAAATAGAGCATGTGACGCCATTAATTGATCACGGATCAATCAAAACCCAATGCACTCGAAAACGCTATTAATTATCACGTTATTAATATTCACGCTTGAAGCACACCGATATATAATTTTATGGAAGATTTTGTATAATTGAAATTGTAACTACAAACAATAAAAAGCTATGCTGGATGACGGTGTTGAATATTACATATATTTTTTAAATCCTCTACATGTTTCGGTTTACATTAAGCCATTCTCGACGAGTAGAAAAGCAAATCAAATAATAAAATCATACATTTAACAAATTCGCATATCTGTGGTCAATCGTTCGCTGTCGATATATATGAGATTCTTCGTTGTGATGTTTGCGGATCGTCATCTTTATCCATAAACTACGCAATGATAACAAATATTAGCCCAGTCATCCGTCATCCATTCTGGGAATGTAACGCAATTAATTATCGATGTACAGAGTTAATCTTACTTGTCACAAGCAACAAGACATATCTTTATCTTGTCAGAAAAGTGTAAGATTTATTACAATTCTCAATTGCTCGGTGGCGACAACCCCTGTACATCGGTAATTAATTGCGTAACATTCCCGGAACGGATGACTGGACTAATATTTTTTATCATTACGTAGTTTATGAATAAAGACGACGATCTGCAAACATCACAAAGAAATCTCATATATATCGACAGCGAACGATTGATACGCGAATTTGTTAAACGTATGTTTTTATTATTTGATTTATATTTCTACTGAGGGTGGCTTAGTGTAAGAAACGTGTAGAGGATTTAAACAATATATGTAACATTCATTGCCTTTTATTGTTTAATTTCAATTTATTGCTAAGCTATACTGACATTTTATTTATCTTTTCTAAATAATATTAAATTACAATTCCGTTGTACAGTAATTATGTATTGCATATTTTTTAATATCTCAGCACAGAATTCAAAATTATTAGTTATTTTTTTAATGCTTAATATAAATAATTAGATACGAAAAATATAATTTGTATTATCTAATAATAGATTATACAAGCATTAATAAATATATGCATGCGCATGTTTTCAATCTTTAATCAATCATTTTCTCTGTTCATATTTGGCATATACCTGTCTTAAATTACATCACGTGGTATATTAAGTGAAAAATATAAATGAAATAACAATGCATCGGATAGCTAGTGTCTCACGTACCATAACTGTGGAAACAATGATTGGATTAAAACGTATCGCGTTAATTATTGCTGTAAGCGCACTAATGTGCGTTCTCGCAGAGGAAAAGTCTCCCGAAATGTTTGATCGCATCGATTTTCGACCTATTCTTCAAAACAACGATTTACGAGAAGAATTTTACAATTGCTATATGGAAATAGGACCGTGCACACCAGAACAGGAGACAATAGGAGGTATATAGTTATACATACTTTTACTTTAAAATTTTTTTTTCTTTTTTAGTCAATACAAAATCGTTTTCTCCATAGCGGTATCGTCAAAGTTACGCATTAAGGATTCCCTTAGTTTTCAAAAAAATCTATGATGTCAAATAAAAGATTTTAACGACCTGTCAGAAGACGGAATAAATGACAAGATAAGATTTCACATTTACTTTTCTAGTGTTTTATCTTAACAGATTTTATTTTAACAAAATTTTAATTTGTTGCTCAATTATAATATATACAAGTTTTAAAAATTGAAAGGAATTGTGCAAAAGTTGAAATAACGACGACATGCGTGTCGAATGTTCGACAACATAAAAATAATTTCTAATTAATTTTGTTTTGTTCAAAATTAGATAATTCTTAGTGCAATTTATTTACGAATTTATGAATTTTACGAATTCATCAATTCGTTTTGTTTTATATTTTATAATGATTTGAATGGATGATTGATTTTTCAGAAACATGAACAAAATTAATTTTTCATCTTTTTTTGTACACATATCTTTTTGTGCGTTATTCTTGAAAAATATCGACTTTCTGAATATATATCTTGTGCTTTAATTATATCGTATTTAAATTAATAAATATACACTTAATAATTATAGTTAAAATCGATAATTACTGCCAATTATTGATAAGAAAATATTCTTTTGATTTCAGAAATATTCAGCGAAGCTTACCAAACTCAGTGCAAGAGATGTACTACAAAGCGAAAGGAAAATATGGACATAATAACCAATTGGTTCGTAACAAATCAACCAGACAAATGGCAGCTGATAGTTGAGAAGACTCTAAAGAAAAAGGACGCAGATCAATAACTGCTGGCAATATGGATCTTCTGTCTAATGGATCTTCTAACACGTGTTATTCTCAAATTTTCCCCATTAATCGTTGCGAATATAATCAATTTATAATATGATAGCTCATATATATATACATATACTATAGATACTTTATGGGGCTAAAGATACAGTTTGTAAATATATTATTTTGACTGAACATGTAATTTGTATTACATATTGGCAAAAAATATTCTCTCTTATAAAAAAATAAACACAATATAATTGTTTGCACATTAGCTATAAATTATAGCATCGATTGGAGAAACAATAATTTTTCCTTTATCATAAAAAACATTAATTGTGTGATCAATTATAAGATCAGTTGTATAAGACATTGACAGAATAATAAACATCTCTCAAATTATCATCATCTAGGCTCGTGTTATATATAATCGCGCTTGAATTTCTTTGGTCATCTGACTGTAATTTGTTGATCAATTTCAAAATACGAACTTAGATGAGTAACATTTTTTATATCGCCATAAAATCAGCAAACACAAAAGACCTATTGTTAATAAAATATTTTTTTACTCACCGACCGATGCGCAACAACGGAGTTAATCAGCCACGTAGCTACGACGATTCTGTAAACACACGTATGAAAGATTCAAATTAAAGCAGCGTTCAAAATAATCAATGCTTCGAAAGAATCCTACACAAAATTTTTATTCTTTCGATTACATATATTTACTAAAATAATCGTACATATTTTCCAAAAATCTTTATACGAACCAGTTTCTATAAAGAATTTTAAATTACTTCTTTTTCCTTGCAATTACGTTTTCAAATCATTGAAATAAAAGCAATCCAGACAAATAGAAAAAAAACCGAATAACTTTTCCGCAAAAAAGAAATAATGAATACTCACCGCAAGGTTGCTCCGCCGGAGCCCGATGCCTTTCCCAAGCCTCTAGCTCTCAGACTTTTCGAAGTAACTTCATTGAATTCCCTCGACGCGACATCGTCCGCATCGTTATGACAATATTATTATCTAAATTATTAAAAAAGAACACGATTTGATAAAGAGGCATAAGCGATACTTTCGTATATGTCGTAATAATATATATAAATCAATTACACTCACCAAAGAATCCGAGTTCTCAGTTTCGTAGGAAACTCCCTCGATGTGACGCTCGCTCGAAAACGCGGGTAACGTACGATCGCGCGATACACTTTGCGTGCCATTCCCGAAATACGCGAATTAAGTTAACGCCGAATTGATATCTATCAACTGAACCATGATCGGTGAATCATCCAAAAATGTATGTATATGTATTCGCGAAAACGCGGACGACGATCACACAATACTTTTGCACGCTATTCCCGAAGTTAGAACGCGTCAATGCGAAAATTGCGAAGTTAACGCCGAGTCGCGAGTCAACACTGGCTATAATAGCGTTTTCGGACACGGAGCGGGTTTGATCGCTCCGAGAGCGATTAATGGCATCACATGCTCTATATTTTAGATTTCTGGTTGGACGACCTTTATTATAATCGCTCTCGGAGCGACAAAACCCGTTCCGTATTATTTCGAAAACGCGCTATAACTGAACTTAACCTGCAAGCCAACCGTCCGAAAATGTACGCTCGAAACGCACTCGCGAACTCATGCAAATTCCATGAGATGCAAATGCAATGAACATCGACACACCGCTGCACTGCGTTATTTAATTCACACGATCCGCGTATTCCGTCACGTTAAATCGCGCTCCGACAATTATGGGACTCGTATACTCTACATAAGCTCCACGCTCTCCGCTCATCGGGACGCGAGAACGCCAACGAGAGATGGCCAAATTTATTTTCAGATTAACGATTAATAACGCGTTTGACTTAAATATCCATCGAGAGATAAGCGTCCGTTAAGTAAATCACGGTGAAAAACGTTAATGTAACATTCCGATTTTTCACTCATCTCCAAACTTTGTCGGATAAACCGCGCGACGAGCGAACGACCTGCTGCCGCGGCCGCCGCGTCCCGCGAAATACAATACGTTCTGTAAGTCGCGCGCGTCGCGAATGACGTCAAGCCGGCCAATCAGCGTACGGCACCGCGTATACATAAGTCTGTTCGTGTTGCTGCACTTTTTACACCTTTGCATTCTCTCTCTCGTTTTAAGTGCAAAAATTTATGAAGTTCCAAACAACCGAACAGATTTAAGGTTATGTGAGGTTATGAGATTAACTCGATCATCTTCGAAATACCGACTCTGCGAAATTAAGGTGAGCTCCGAGGAGGAAATAATGTCGGCCGCAAAGCCTGAGGTAAAGAGCTGGAAAGAGTACAACCGTAAACGGAAGGAACTTCGAAAACAGTGGAGGGAGGAAAAACTGACGAAGAGGGCGAAGAAGGAGCTCGAGGAGGAGTCGAGGAACGAGACGCTGGTCGAGCGCGCGGAGGAGGGCGATGCGAGTCGCGAGGTGCGCAGGGACGTCTGCACCGTCAGCATAGCGGTGCCCGGGTCGATCCTCGACAACGCGCAGTCCCCGGAGCTGCGCACCTACCTGGCGGGACAGATCGCGCGTGCCGCCTGCGTGTACAGGGTGGACGAGGTCGTGGTGTTCGACGACAAGGGCGAGCTCACGGAGGACGAGATGCGGAAGGCCAGGAAGAACGACGCGCTGGGCGAGGGCCGGGCCGGGTGTCTGCAGCTCGCCAGGATACTGCAGTACATGGAGTGCCCGCAGTACCTGCGCAAGTACTTCTTTCCGATCCACAAGGACCTGCAGTACGCGGGTGTGTTGAACCCGTTGGACGCGCCGCATCATCTGCGGCAGGAGGACGAATTCTCGTATCGGGAGGGTATAGTCACCAACAAGCCCATAAAGGTCGGCAGGGGTTCCCAGGTGAATGTGGGACTGTTGAACGAGATTCACGTGGATAAGGTGCTGATGCCTGGGTTGAGGGTGACGGTGAGGATACCGGCGGATCAGCCAAATCGGAAGAAGATGCAGGGTGTTATTGTGTCGCCCAACACACCGCGCGCGGAGACCGGTGTCTATTGGGGCTACAACGTTAGGCTGGCCAAGAACCTGACGGAGGTGCTGACGAATTGCCAGTACAAGGAGGGATACGACTTGACGATCGGAACATCCGACAGGGGAACGTCGATCGACGAGATGGAAGCGAGGAGCTTGGAGTATCGCCACTGCCTCGTAGTATTCGGAGGTCTCGCTGGGTTGGAAGCTGCCCTGGACGCGGATCCACACTTGGACGTCGACGATCCGTCTCTGGTCTTCGATAAATATGTGAACACGTGCCCGCAGCAAGGATCGCGAACAATCCGAACGGAGGAGGCTATACTCATAACTCTAGCTGAATTGAGAACTAAATTAGTAGCTAAAGATATCACGAAAGAACTTCTAAAAAAATAATAGTAGCATGAATGGTATAAAATAGTAACAAGTACATCATGTATCTGTTAAAGTCATGTTGAATTTTATCAGATCGATTGTTTGCCATGTTATTGTAAAAAAAATACATCTTTGTATTTATATTTTTGTACATATATATATATTATATAAAATGCCAAGTTTATCGCAGGAATGTTTTGTGTATTTACAGTTGCCATCGTTATGTTGAATGACTGTGCTCCAAATAGCAATTCACCGTGTCTCTAAGAGTCGTTATTACTTTAGCTTGATCAGCAGACCCTATGACAGCCGTGCCGGATACGATCATGTTAGCGCCAGCCTAAAAAGTAATATCGACGTGAAGATGAATGCAGATTTAATTTTGCACGCAACTCTTAACTGCATCATTTGTACATTGCGGTAATCTTTTGACAAGCTATACCTTTGCACAAGCTTCAATTGTAGCTGGTCCGACTCCGCCGTCGACTTCAACATCCAGTCCAGGATAGTTCTCCCTTAGCCATGCGACTTTCTTTAACATCGGTTCCATAAACTTCTGCCCGCCGAAACCAGGTTCCACGGTCATCACTAGGATCATGTCTGCTAGATCCACGTAGTCTGTCACCACATCCACAGGTGTTCCTGGCTTGAGTGCCACGCCAACCTGTGCTTAAAATTGATTCCATTTAATTAAACGTGAATCACTTAACGAATATTAATTTTTGTTAGGGGAGCTGACCCACCTTCATTCCTGCCTCCCTCACCTTCCTGCAAACCAGAGGAACATCCTTCACCGGCTCCACGTGAAACGTATACTGATCTACGCCAGCGTCGGCCATGGGTTCGATCCACTGTAATTATATTTCAATTAAATTATCAATTTATAAAAATTTTGCATCCTCCCGTCCTCTGGGAAATTAATTGCGTTTTCGAACTTGCGCGCATACCTGCTCCGGACTCGACACCATCATGTGCGTCTCGAAGAAGGCGTCCTTTATTTTACTACGAAGGCACTTGACGATCGGATGACCGAACGAGAGATTGGGAACGAAGTGGCCGTCCATCACGTCCAAGTGCAAGTAATCCGCGCCGTTGTCCAGCAACTTTTGCGACTCTTCGTACAGCTGCGCCAGGTCGGCGTTTAAGACCGACGGGCCGATTTTTGCGCTCAAGCTCCTCGCCATGCCGTTATTCCGCGGGAATGCGGTATCAACGTGCGAGAGGGTCTCGTGCGAAGCCGCTGTCAAGAGGATGGCACTTAAGCACGTGCGCTGTTCAGATTAAAATAAAAAGTATGTGTTATTAAAAAAATAGATTAAAATTAGATTAGACTGAAAAGTATTCAGCGCATTACGCAAATGTAACTCACGTAATGAGCGTGATCCGCGTGATAACGCTGATGTGATAACCTAGAGCTGACGCGGTGTGGCACATGCGGCCTGGACTCGGATTAGGTTAGTCTCGATCTCTGCTCAGCTGCTCGGCACGTGGAAACCCATGGGAGGAGCGAACGAAAGCAACGAGAAGCATTGCGAGACGCGCAGACGATTTTCTGGGACATGAAACTTCGGAGACTATGAATTCAAGCTTGCACATTTATAGACGTTTTAACGTTCGAGCGTTTCTCTGACAATGTAAAAAAGCTACCTGGCGAGGTGAATCGAAATAATGGAGCTTCCTATCGAGAAATCACGAAAATCGTCGAAGATCGGTCTACTTTTTGTCGCGGCTACAGGTTCGTTAATTGGCGCGCTAACATATATTGCTTTCATTATCGAATTGAAATTAATTAGCCCCTCTCGTTGATTTTAATAAGCCGGTTTCTTTCTCCGATTAGGCGGGATTGCGACAGCGATCAGCGTCGTGTGTTTTCCGTTCGTCAGTCCTGCGTTTCGCAAGATATGTTTGCCGTACGTGCCGGCCACGCGTCAGCAAATCAAGAATGTTATTCGAGCGTTGAACGGCCGCTCCGGCTCCCTGATCGATCTCGGCAGCGGCGACGGGCGTATTGTGAGTATGATAATCGCCGCGCGCGGCGACGGCGATGACGCCAGTCCGTCGAGTCACGCGAGGGACGCGTACGCCGTAAATGTATAATATAACAGTGACGCAAAGCAGGTCGCGCTCAGGGATAAACTTTTCCACTCTTCCAACGGCGAGTGCAGAGATAATTTATAAATAAATAAAAAATAGGTTCTCGCGGCGGCGAAGCGCGGCTTCAAGGCCCACGGCATCGAGCTGAACACCTGGCTGGTGTGGTACTCGAGGCTACAAGCGCTGATTAACGGTCTGTCGGCCGACACCGCGTTTCTCAGGCGGGATCTTTGGAAACACCACCTGGGAAGGTACGACAACGTCGTTATATTTGGCGTGGATCAAATGGTACGTTTCCCGCTTAAATATTCGTCGTAATTCTTGAGGAAAGGTAAAATGTATGTGTCAAGAAGTGTTGTCGTCTCTTACAGATGGAGGATATCGAAAAGAAGCTCAATAGCGAACTAGGCAAGGATTCCCTCGTAATCGCGTGCAGATTTCCTCTCCCTAACACGCTGCCCGTTACGACAATTGGACACGGAGTTGACACCGTTTGGGTTTACAAGATATAGGTACCTCAGAGATGAACTTGAGGTAATTTAAATTTAGAAGGGACATACATTTAGATTGAATAAATTATAATGTAGGAAAGAATTGTACATTTTCTAATACTATTGCGTGTTTATTGAAAGTACAAAAAGCATTAACGAACTTTGTTCTACGGTAAAAAAGTATATCGTTTCTAGACTGTGTCGCGAGTAATTAAATAAATTATATTATGTTTAAAGGAAACAGCTGACTTAAACGTACATAATCTCCATTATACTGATCTAAATTTTAATACACACTTTTCAACTCGTGAACTTCTGTTATTATATATAACAAACTACTCTCGCAAATGCAATAAACTGCATTTTGCGCCTTTTAAAAGCCTATAAAAATTTCTATATCTACTGTATTTAAACCTACTTATTTCAATGTAATTTTCGAACACGGATTCTCTTAAAATGCATAGTATTCTCTTAAAAGGTGTAAATAGTGATGTACGCAATTGCATTCATAAATAATTAATGTCGAATGTCGTACAAATGCAATGGCACAATCTGTAAGATCTATCTTTAATTACACGATCAACGATCTGTGATAAAGAATTGAGCAATGAGATTTAAAAGTCCGATAACGGGTATAGCTATATGGAATAGTATCGAGTAGACGGTTAGCTTTCCTTCTTTCTTCAAAATAGCCAAATGCAGTAGATTCGGGAAAGTGAAGACGTAGATGAGTCCGCTTAAGGCGCCGGTATACCTGACGATGGTCCCGATGTAAGGTACAAACGTCGCGAAAATGATACATATGGACACCAGTACGAGATTAATGAAGAGCACCAAGGCTCTGTTAGATCTTCCTTTGCATATCCACGAGAGCAACTGGATACGTAGCACGTACGCGAGCAAAGGATAGACGGTCACCAACTGGAAAAGTAGCACTATGCGAGCAGTTATCGTGAGGCCGTCCCACTTTTGAAAATTATTCAGTAGATTCTGCAATGAAATGAAGAATATTTTTTCTTTATATTTTTATTTGATCGTTTCTAAGAAAAGAAAAAAATACTGCGCGTACTTACGTCTTCTATGCACGACTTAGGCAGTGGAAAGCACATGAAAAACGTTGCTCCGACGATGATATAAGTCACCGTGACGAGGAAATAAGCTATGGTTAAATCTCTTCCCTAAAAAGCAAAATCGTTTCTATTTGATCTTCGCAAGTGGTTGGTCGATGATACGGATAAGAAAAAACGCGATTTAAAGTAACTAACATTCTTTTCTTGATTGCGATTATTCTGCATTATGTTGATTACGATATTGTGGATGAAGAACGACATTGCCAGAATGCCGGTAAGCGCCGGAAACGTCGGCCGTATCACCCAACTCGTTGCCCATTCGACTTGATCCATGTTGACGCCCCACGATGCTGATTTTATCACAACGAAGACAATCAAATACATGACTGACGCCGTTCCTGCGAGATATATTAAAAACTTAATGTTACATGTCCCATAATGGTAGATTTTTATACTTAAGGCCTGGTTCCACAAATATAAAATTAACTTTAAACTCGGTTTTAACTGTTTATCTCTTTCTAATTCTTAGATTAGAAAAAGATAAATCGAGTTAACCGTGAATTGTGAAACCGCGGGCCTAAGAGTTGTACACATGACAAGATATTATTGAGAGAATATTTTTGCATATATACTCACCGAAGGAATTAAACTTTGTGAAAAATGTCGTGCTATTGAAATTTAAGAGGGGAAATATCAGTAGGGCCAGAAACACAGGCACCGTGTTTCGTAGATCCCACGCTGGTCCCAGAGCCTCGAACGTCTTCTCGTAAGTCACAATGGTGTTATTGTCTTGGATCTCTTTCGGGCACAGAACTGTAATATCAAAGCGATAAAACCAAACTGCCGTGGAGACACACGTTATCCTCGAGAAATGAGAATTAAAACTTTGTATCTGCAACATGCATATGTGTACCTTCTTTATTCGAAATGTTCTCAGACGCAGGATGTGTTGACAAGCCAGCTATGTTATCTGTAAAAATGAATAATCCGTAATCCAAGATAATCCGCGAAGACTCGTATCTCGTTTACATTTGGAGCGAGGATATTTACCATAAATGAAATTGACGCTGTTATACAGGAAGTTGGCCATTAATATCCAGTAAGCTATAGTTGCGCCCAACAGTACGGCAATACTAAAGATTCTAGCGGTGTGTTCCGCCCACTTGCCGAGGTATACCCGGCACAGGTCTAAAACTTCTACGTTTGCTCCACCACCTTAATTAATCACAGTATTATTAATTATGTCACACGTTATCAATTTTAATTGCGATAGAAGTTTCGTGAGAGAAGATTCTTTCACCGTGATACGCGTGTGCCACTACGAGACGATAAGCGGTGTACAGGCATAAACCGCTCATCAGCAGGTTGAGGATGATCCCAGGAAAGAATCCGGCCATCGCAATTCCCCATGGCATCGTCAGCAACGACGACCCCAGTATTGTGTTCCATATTGAAAATCTGAAATATAAGAATTAAATAGGTATGTAATATATTTTCGTATAATAATAAAGTATATGATAATTTTACGGCGTCATATTTTTGAATAGATTTGTTTTAATAAAAATTTTTATTCGACGATTAGAGTTATGACAGATGAATTCCTAGACGTGGGTATATAAAACTGTATATATATTCTATATATATATATATATATATATATATATAAAATTCTACATTGAATATATTTTTCCATATGATTCTCGACTTTGCAGAATATAACTCTGATTCTCGAATTTGCAGAATATCAGAGAAGTAAAGTGATCGAGGTCATCAAAGATTTTCTAGTTTGTGCTATAATTAATAAGATCGTGGCTCGGATATCCTATGTGCCGCTTATCAGTAATTTCCTCTTGAATAATGTTGCACATTACGTTACATTCATGTCACGCATAAACATTTCTCTGATAATCGGCATTTACTTCGCACATCGCGCCCGTAAAAAGATATTCTTCTATCTGTCTTCTTCGCAAGACCGGTTGCGCATCAGAATGCGCATTATCATCAATGTTTCTATCATTCGGTTATCTAATACGAATCCCATGGTCGTATCATAAACAGTCATATGCGTCGTACCGGCCGCGATTATATGGATCAAGGACAATGCGTGTATCTTTATCCTATAACTGATGAACTTGATTCGCCATTGAAAAGGCCGTTTCGCGAAATCGTGCGTAGCTATGCGTTTCCTCGACGACCTCGCGAGATAACCGCACATTTTCGGAGTATTTTTGGCCAAGACGCTCTTTCGGAGGCAAAAAACACTCGGTTTCACAAATGCGTCTATCTCTCTTCTCGTTCTAATTTTTTTGTTTATCCGTCGAACGAGCTGAGACCCAATTTCGTTCATAGGCGCCTTCATCATTTTATACGGAATTAGTACAAAATTGATTGCCGACATATCGGAAGTAACGAGATTAATACTTTTTTTTTATTTCTAGTCTTTAATCTATCATTTTCTCTGTCTGTTTCTTATGTTTTTACGAAAACGGATTCATATTTATCATGAGGAAAAAATAAATAAAAAGGAAGAAATTAAAATTAATCAGAAACATTCCATATAATATTCAAATTTAGATTTATAAAATATATCATATGCTATTGTATGCAATTTATGTAACGATTTTATGTGATAAAGTTTATATTATAAATTAGGTCATAAACAAAAGTCTTGATCTGATACGTAACTTTATTTCAAACGTATTCATCTCTTCTCGTTATAATTGTTCTGTTTATCCATCGGACGTGCCGAACCGAGATTCAACTTTATCGTAAAATAAAAAATAACAAAATCATAGATTGCGTACGATAGCAATAAAGGTATTTACTATCAGAATTAAGAACAAAAAAAAAAGAAATCCGGTCCACTCCAATCTAATTTCAAGTTTGATCTCGTCGCGCGATTCTAAATTCCAAGTATCGTCGACGAACGCGAGGTTCAGTTTTACGTGCAAATCGGCGCTGGAATCTGAGAATTTCTAATGCCGCGCCGCATTTCGCGGTACCCGCGATGAGCGCACCTCCGGTGCGCGCGCCCGACAGCGGCGGCGGCGGCGGCGGCGGCGGCGGTGGATTGCCGGCTAAGGGCATTCACCTTCTTGGGGCGGTCGTCTGTTGCCCGGGCAACAGACAGAGCGGTAACCCCTTCGGGGCGTCCCCGTCGCGCCGCGCTCCAGACGCTCCGCTCTCCGGACGTCGTCGCGCGGCGCGGAGCGGCGCGCGACGCGTAGCGCGCACACCTCACGTTCCCGCGTCTCGGAAAACGAGCGGCCGTGTTCCCCGGACGCTGACGAGGCCGAGGTAAAGGACCGGGGCGGCGCGAGCGAATTCGAGAGCGGAGCGGCGACCCGCTCTCGCCCGCTCGCTCGTTTTCCAGACGCGGGAACGCGGGAGGAGCGGGTCGTCAGCTCCGCGGCGAGTTGTAGTACTTATGTAGTGTGTTGTCGACGACGGCCAGGACGCGCGATGCACGACGATCCCGTCCACGGGGAAGCCTGCGAGGTCGCTGCGACGGTGAGTCTCCCGAAACGGTGCCCACCGAATACCTGCTCGCCTGTAAAAACGCTGTTGACGCTCACGCCAGTCACACGGCCTCGCGTGTGTCGGCGTCCAGCCGCGCGCACGGTCACGTATCTAGGTTATATCAGTCACATGTAAAGGGACGCGGCGCGTCGACGGTGTGTCGTGTACGTGTGCGCGCGGGTATACATAAACGTGTGGCCGCCTCGCGCGCGCGATTAGGAGGCGTGCGATTGACCCGTCGATTTCGCGAGAGAGCCGCGAATGTCGTCGATTTGTTTACATATTGAACTGATAATCGACGGGAGAAAACATTTTACGACATCGATCGAGTCCCCCCTCATCTACCCGCGGCTATAAAAAGATGAGAGCGCGCTAGACCCGTGCATTTCTCCCTTGCGATTTTCACCGCGGAAGGGGGCATCCCTTTTCGCGCTTTCCTCCCCCCGAGGAAGACGATGCATAGGACACGGTATGTAGATAGAGGGGAGGAACCTGCGCGTCGAGCAAGCCACGTTTATTTTTCAACTCCCGCGTTATTTTCCAGCGCGAGATTGCCGCGTGCCGCCAATCGCGCGGGATTAATTGTCGTGCAGCGTTTCATGCAACTACTATATTCGCGTACCGCGCGCTTTTATCTCAATGACGCTTTTTTTGGTACGCAACGCACGAGATATTACTTTGGCGCGCGATAGCGTCTCTCTCTCCTCTCTCTCCTCTCTCTCTCTCTCTCTCTGAAATATAGCGCTGTCGATTTCGCCCCCACACGCCGCGCACACACGCCGCCGGAGGAGGATATATCGGCTCGATGCGATGAAGAAAGAATCAATTGAAGATGTGCTGATGCAAGTTTCGGCCCGGTTGCCATCAGCCATCCGCGTGAGATAAACGACTTGCAATTGGCGATACGCGACGATTATAGATTTACCCCCGTATCCCGATCAGGACGTGCACGAGCAAAAAAACATGCGCCATGCTGAACGCGCGATAAGCCAGTATATTTCACCGGCGTTTCGATAAGCGCGTCGCCATCGATTTCTATTTTTTTTATTTCGCACCCCTCGCCCCGCGTCCTCCTTCTGCGTGCAGCTTCAGTCAGCTGTGGCCGAGACGAGGGCGAGGGAAGTGACCCTTCGAATCGCCGAGGCGGCCTAGCGCGACCACCCCACGTGAAATCTTTTGTCTCTCTTGTCGTAAAACGCAGGGGTGAATGAGCATTGAAACTTGTTATTGGAGAAGTTATAGCGATGTGCGTCGATCGGATGTTAAATTATTAAATGAAAGTTTCACACAGATCTGAGAGAATAATTAGAAATTAGCGTATAAAAATTTATTTCTTAGAACGTATATATTATTATGGAAATGTTAAAGAAATATTTTACGTATTATATAGATAGAAAATGTATTTTAACTTAATGAATTAACGTTAGTGCGCATCGACGAGTCAAAGTTCAATTATAATGGTATTTTTTCTGGTGTTTTAATTTTGGGGATGAGACAGACAGACAGACACACAAACGATAGAAATTAGATAAGGTGGATAATTCCGTTATCTCTTTTGTAATCTGTTGAATCTAATGTACCGCTGAACACTATCTCTTCTCTTAGGAAAAGGTATTTAGGGCAAGCCTAGGAAAGGGTATCGATCGGTGGACTCATTGATTTTAAGAGGCCACCCATTGGGAGCGCATTGCCCTTGTTAAGCGCAATTCGAAAAATTCTTCCGTTGTATTAATTGCGTATTAATTTTTCTATCGGTTTTATCTCATGATACTCACATAGTAACCAGCGAACTCTGCTTCGGCTTGAAATCCTTGCAGGTAGTCTGCACGATATCGGATTGAAATTGCAGAGGTCCAGGCTTGAAGTCTATCTCGTGCGTCTTTTTCGCGTTGGAATTTTCGTTCGTCAATGTCTAACAACAAAAAAAGAATAAGATACACAGAATTGAAGAGATCGGATTATCTGTATTAACGCATTTATCGATCATCCAAGCAAATGTATAAATATTTTTATCGTGTTTCGTTAGTATCGTGACAAATTTTGTGTGGTTTTTAAATTTGAGCAATTCTACTGTTTGTAAACTATTTTTATCGTTAAAATTAGTCCGATGTTGCTATTTTTAACACTGATATAGAAATCGAGTTTCTAAAGCGGATTTTACATTTGTGAAGAAATAAAAAAAATTACATTTAATTATTATAGAAACAAATGCAATATTAAATTGAATCATAAACCGTGAAATACTATAACTATTTTTTTTAATTATTCTCTCTTGAAAACTGCTAAATTTTGAACGAGTTTTTCGTGAAAAGTTGATTTTCATAATCTAGATTTTTTGGAGAAAGAAACATATAGTGTGTTATGTTATTCTTACCAAGTCAACATTGCGCTCGTAATTTTTTTCATGATCGAAATCTACTATGCACGGTGGGTTCGCCATTGTGGAAACGAACAATTCACTATCCCGCACTGAAGGGAATGGCCTCTTTGGTGTAGCTAGGATTGTATTGTAACTGGCAGTGTCTACACTTCCATATCTAGATTAGACAACAGAAAATGCATATCTATATAGATAACGTAGATTTCTAAATAATATAAATATAATTGATGTCTGCATTTATTGTAGCCGTTATTAACGTCATATATTTACATGACTATAATATGTATGCTATTAATTAATTATATTAATTATACATATAATATATGTATTATATATATTATTAATTAAGTAAAAATATCAGTATAGGCTCAGCAATAAAATTCAAAATATGAAAACAATAAAGGACAAGTGAGATGTTTTTGCTCAATATTAACCACAACTAACACTAATATTTTAAACGTTTCGGCTTAAGCCATCCTCAATAGACATAAAATTAATTATATGAAAATACAATACGACACATCTCCCTCGCAGATGCATCTCACGTATCATACATCTTACATGAGAGAGCTGCCGGCCGGGCTCGGGTCCAAGTCGCTCGTTTCCGAATCGCCGAATATCAGTTCCGGGCTCGTGCGAGACTCCGAGGAGAGTAACGGCGTACTCTCGGATCCGCTGTCTCGCGTCAGCGAGGAGTCGCTGCCTGGGTAAACACGGGACTTATACATAATGTCTCTGAAGCTGGCAAAAAAGAAGATGTAATGAAAGAAAGCCTCTTCTTCCGTTCAACACTTTGGTCGTCTCCTCGAAACAGCAGCAGCTGCACGGAGCGGCGAATACGAGCGGAGATACGAGGGATGTAGACGCATGCAAAAACACTTTAAGGAAGCACGAAACCGAACGAGATGCGCTCTATGTCGCATTGAACTGCGTAATCATGCCCGATGAGACTTTTTCCCACGTCGTCGCCTTTTTTCTCTCTCTCTCTCTTTTTAATATAAAACTATATCAATGCGCTGAATGCGAGGTGAGAGCACTAGATAGCGAATTCAATAACTGGCTCCTTACGTACTACGCGGTCTTATCGAAATGATAAATGTATCTTTCTCCAAATTAACCGATTAACCGGCGGGATCGCGCGAAAAGTTATCGGCGGGATTTTTGGCGGCACGATAATCCGATATAAACTTAATTGCCACCCTCGACCGCCGTGAAACTCAAATAATTTCCAACTCACTATCTTCTTCTTCTTCTTCTTTTTTTCCCTTTCAACACGACTCGATTGCGACTTGGTCCCCGTGACGTATAGTTTAGACTGGACGAGCCGGCTCGATCGGGGAGTAATCGGGAGGGACGATCACTTCGCTCCCGCGGGACGCGGCTACCGATCGCGCGCCCTCGGTCTCTGGAAAACTGGGTTTTGGAGTAGGTACGTCCCCGTTTTATAAACTCGCGGACTTTGTATCCGGCGGTACCCTTGACTTAACACGCCTCCCTCCAGCCGCGTTTTTCAACGATCGTGCCGCGCGCGATCGTCCGTCGAACGAGCGCGGCTAAAAACCGCTGCAGCCGACCCGATCGGTCGCGACGATCGCGTGACTCTCTTTCGCGGATTCTCTCCTCCCTTTCTCCGCGCCCTCCCCGACGCTCTCGCGGCTCCAGGACATCCGCAGCTTCCGCAAGGGAGAAAGAAAATTCGTTCTTCTCAATTTCATTGTTCTCCAATACGTAGCCAGTATCGATCATGTACAATTTTCTTTCCAGGGCGGAAATGTGAAAAAGTGAAAATACCGATAAGATACTATTAAAGATATGTGTGTCGTCTCTCCGAAAGCTTATAGATTTTCGCGGTGAAAATTGAATTAACGTGCCACAATATTATTCATCTTTCCTCTGTTTTACTAGCATTACAGATAGATTGCAATCTCTTGCAATAAAAGAGGACATAATTGCGAATTTATCGTCAAGATATAAGAATCTATGGTAGGATCTGAATTGTCGACGCGAATTGCCGGCCTGAGTGCTTTTAATTGTGCTCGCTTCGCAGATCATTCTCTTCTCACGCGACGATTGTGTGGAGCAACCCCGTGGATGACCCACCGTCCATTTCAATTTCGATCATTCATTCGCGACCGTGTTTTTTCCCGCTGGGGATTCCCCGCGTGTTTGCCGGAAAGTCTCGGGAAAAATTGAAGTTTTGCGACACGAAAAATGAAAAATAACGTTCTCTCGATTGTTGAACGGTGCTCGCGAAATACAGGTTTCCTTTTCGCAGCAGTCAAACACTTTTATTAGCACTTCAAACGTCGAACTCGCGACCCTAAACACTTATCTCTCAGCGACGCGTACGTAAGACGCCCGAGACAAACGCTCCGTACATCTGCTATCTTAATTCTGAGCAATGTAAAGTATGCTGACGTCAAACACGCGAATTAAACTTGTGTGATTTTTTTTTACTTCTGTCACGACTTCTTAAACGACTTTCAGCTTAGAGCCAGCGAATCGTGCACTCTCTTTCGTTTAACGAACGCGACTAGAGTAAATCCCGCATATACAGAAAATAGACACGCGTTTCCGTTTCTATATCTTCTCGTTTAGCTTCCGCGTTGCTAATTCACGCGTTATTTTATCTACGAAACTGTTATCTCTATTACGTATACTGCACGATTACACGAACGTTCTTCCTCGTTCTGTTTATTCATTCGTTCTGCTGTTTTCTGTAAATTCGATGGGAGGGCCAAGAGAATTGAAGCGCGACTCTGGAAAACTGAAGTAATCGACAAGTAGGCACAAATTTGCGTGCATTTATTTCACATTGTACCCAAGCATTATTCCCTTTTCAAATATTCTTGACGTCAACTAACACATGGATAGCATTTATTAATAGAAAGATAATTTAATCAGTTGAAAAAGGTTATCGTTTTTTCACTTAGAGTTGGATAAAAATCTTTATGCTTCCTCTCAGAAAAAGAAAGACAGTCTTTTTTGATTGATTTCCGTCATAAATTAGATTTCTTTGAAGCGAATTACGTATGTTTTTGATAGTCTAATCTTGGAATTGTATGTACAAAAAAGGCAAAAAATATAAAATTCTTGGCTACGTAAAAGCTGATGTGTTTTTAACTCGATATTCACTAAGAAAAGATTGTCTCTTTTTTGGAAAGAAAACACAAAGATTCAATTCTAAATGAAAAAAAAACCGATAACCTTATTTTAACATTGCTCCTTTTAGTAACAATCATTTAAAATAGTTATAATATATGTTCACGTAACAGTTTGACGAAAACAAATTTATACGAAGTTTCTTTCTTTCAAGCTCCATTGTAATCTCAGTTTTTCGAAATAGCTAAGTACTTCGCACGCTGTGCGATCGGCTTTAGAAAAGGGGAACTGCATAAAGTCTGTATAGATATTAAAAGAACCTGAGAATTCTTCCGATAGTAAAGAAATTCCCAAGAATACAAAGAAACTCGCAAGCCGCGGGCTCTCCACTCGATAGAAAAAGTATTAATAAAGGAAATGTACCCGCAGTCTTTTCGATCGTTCGACGTGCCGGTACGATTAAAATAATATAAATTACCTTCTATATTTACGGAGTAACATCGCGACGATCATGAAAATGGGATTACGAACGGTACCGATATACAGTTGTCAAAATGATTCTCTCAATTCTTAGTCTCCTTTCATCATTTCACCGAATTTCCGTCCTCCCGGGAGTCGCAGGATGACCCGACGGGTGGCCGAGGTGTCAACGACAGCTCCGACGCTCCATGTGGCCCATGTGATTTCGGTCGTGGCGTGCACGTGCGCGCCGCGGGCTGCCGCCGCCGCGCCTCCGCCGCGACAGCTGGCGCGCGCGATCTTCCAAGATGGCGGCGACCGGACGCCCGTGCGGCCCGTGCCCTTGCGTGTCATTGACAGGCGGAGTTCGGTCCGCCGACAGTGATCGGACGGCTGTCGCGTGTGTTCGGTCTTCGTGCGGTTCGCCTTCTCGCCGGTCGCGACCGGGCAGATTAACCTTAACCTCCGTCTCCTCGTTTCATCGTTCTTTCTCCTGTCAGTTGCAGCGCGCCCGCAGCGGAACCACCGTGCGAGCATGACCGCGACGTCGGTGACGAGCCTGACGGTGAGCACCCGGGTGTACGACGGCCAGAAGCCGGGCACCTCGGGCCTGCGGAAGGCCGTCAAGGTCTTCCAGCAGGAGCACTACACGGAGAACTTCGTGCAGGCGACACTGCACGCCCTGGGCGATCAGCTGACCGGCTGCACCCTCGTCGTCGGCGGTGACGGGCGGTATTACGGGAGGGAGGCGGTGGCGAAGATCATCCGGATCGCCGCGGCAAACGGGGTAAGATGCAGCAACAAATGTACGACTTGACATACGACTACGTTTCATGACGAAGAATGTTGTACTGCGAGACAGAAATAATTCATTGATGACAGCAATTACATTTAACAGTTTCGGCGAACTTGAAAGTTGACATTAAAAACGTAGATTTATTATTTTTATAATTGAACTAATGCTTTGACATTGACAATTTTATTTAGAAAAGTAATATAGTTGAGCAATCCTTTTGTAACAGATTATCTACCGACACTAATATCTCTATTGAGAGGCCAGATATACCTATTATAATTTTTTTTTTTTTTAGGTAAGGAAGTTGATAGTTGGTCAAAATGGCGTTCTCTCGACGCCGGCGGTGTCGACTATAATACGAAAGTATAAGACGCAAGGAGGGATTGTCTTAACTGCGTCGCACAATCCTGGTGGTCCTGATGCCGATTTCGGCATTAAATTTAATTGCGACAACGGCGGCCCCGCTCCGGACAACGTGACTAATAAGATCTACGAGATCACTAAAACGCTCCAGTGTTACAAAATTATTCCCGATATTGGCGTAGATATTGACAAAGTGCAGAGCATCACTATCGAGGTGGATGGCAGACCGTTTACCGTCGATATAATCGACTCTGTGAACGATTACGTGGTGCTGATGAAGGAGATTTTTGATTTCGCGGGTATTAGAAAATTGTTGCTAGGCAATGCGGACAGGCCAGCGTTTAAGGTTCTCATCAATTCAATGAACGGAGGTTAGGCATTATATAATTTGCGTTTGGCTGCTGCTTTCATTGTACTAGACATTGTGTAATAGCTTTCAATAATTTTCAGTCACGGGACCGTACGTGAAGCGAATATTTAGCACTGAATTAGGCGTCGATGACTCTAGCTTAGTGAATATAAAGCCGTTAGAAGATTTCGGTGGTTTACACCCCGATCCAAATTTAACTTATGCCAAAGATTTAGTGAATGCTATAAAGGAAGGACCGTACGACTTTGGTGCGGCTTTCGACGGCGACGGAGACAGAAATATGGTGAGCAAAATTCGTCGAAAAGTGAAAAAAAAAAACAGATTTTGATCGCCAAATAAATTGTCTCGCTCAAATTGTGCTTGCGCTTACAGATCTTGGGCAAGAAAGCCTTCTTCGTCACTCCTTCCGATTCCTTAGCGGTGTTAGCTGCTAATCTAAAATTAATTCCGTATTTCCAAAAGACTGGCGTTAAAGGATATGCTAGATCAATGCCAACGGCTGCGGCTGTCGATAGAGTCGCCGCTAAAAATGGGGCGAAGTTTTTCGAAGTTCCTACCGGATGGAAATACTTCGGTATGCACTGTAGAATTTTTATCCTACGAGTATTACGAAAAATTATCATCAGTTTTACAATATCTGTTTAATATAACTTTTACAGGTAATCTGATGGATGTTGGAGATCTGTCGCTGTGTGGAGAGGAAAGTTTCGGTACCGGTTCCGATCATATTCGCGAGAAGGATGGAGTATGGGCATGTCTGGCGTGGCTCAATGTGATCGCGGGACTAGGAAAATCCGTGGAAAACATTATGTTGGATCACTGGAAAGTTTATGGGAGAAACTTCTTTACTAGGTATACCACATACGTGTATTTTATCGAAAAAAAAAATATATATATATATTTTCTTAATATCTTTTGATTTAACGTTCCTGAATTTCTGGCCGTATTATAGGTATGATTATGAAAATTGCGACTCCGCGTGCGCGGATAAAATGATGCAAAGCATCGAGGCCCTGATTCAGAAGCCAGATTTTATCGGCAGAAAGCTGCAGTACGAAGGTAAGGAGTACGTTGTTAAGCAGGCGGACAATTACTCCTACACGGATCCTGTCGACAGTAGCAAAGCTGCGAAGCAGGTATGTTCCATATGTTTCTTTAGCACTAATAATCTCATATCTTCAAGCTAGTCATGACGTTTTGTCACATTAGGGATTACGGATATTGTTTGCGGACGGCTCCCGCATAATATTCCGCTTATCCGGAACGGGAAGTTCTGGTGCCACTATCCGTATGTATATCGATAGTTACGAGAGTGATCCGGTTACTTTCGAGAAAGACGCACAACTGGTTTTGAAACCTTTAATTAATATCGCATTAGAATTAAGCGGACTTTGTCAGCATACTGGTCGCGACGCGCCTACTGTGATTACATAAGAGTTCGCTCGTTACGTTCTCGCGCGCTCCTCCGTTGCGGAACTCTCTTATCTCTTCACTCAACTTTATCTCTCATTTATCCGAAGAGGTTTATAAATTGAAGGTTGGGGTATATATATACACATTCATTTGGATTATAGAGGTTCGCCCGATTTTTCACTATCAAAAAATCACGAAGCAATAGCATAATAATTGTTACTGGCGCCAATGAAGGAATTTTCCATTTTTATAAAAAGTGTTACCGTTTCACGATTCCATCCAGAGATGATATACATACCGTGCGTATTGGACGAGAACTATTCAATATGCATATCCGAGTAGCAATTGTGAGGAGGAAAAAGTGTTTTAGGATCTATTAGGATCTCTACTAGATATTTAACATAGATGTTGTTGCTTGAATCCTCCTTACATCTCTCAATTTCAAGTCAATCGTAAGGGGATGCGATTTAAACTTAAATCTTCGATTTTTGCGTGTATAAAAAAATGTAGGTATTGTCCGTCTTGAGCATTAACAAGTGATTCGTAAGTCATCTCCAATTATTTGATAAAAATTTGATTGATAATTTACATATATATTGCTCATATATTTACATGAGTTTTAATAAGCATCAAAATTGTGCTTATTAAAATAATGATATAAGATGTAATCTGGCACATGTTCCACTTGTGCTGGAAAATCTTTGGAAAAATGTTTCGCGACGTAACATTACGTTATAACAATGATATTGTTGACATGCAATAATCTATCTACTCGTTGCCACGCAGCATATATAATAAGAGAGAAATGCAGTTCGTTGTATCCGATAGAGAAACGCGTAGGTGTACTCCGAAATTGAGCACAAAAAAGTGTCTTGTACTTACCTGTTGTTAAAAAAATCATGCTGTCTATCGTATTCCGGCGATAATACGCGCATCTTTTTACCGATAGCGCTGACACTAAAAGTTCGATAAGAAGCCTTCGTTATTTTTATCGTACATATTTATATTTTGCAGCCACAAAGAAATTGTAATTGAATGTCCACCACGTGCATTCCGGTATGTAAAAATATAATTTGTGAAAATCACGATTCTGAATGGACAAAATGGGTACATTGTCAATCTTCCAAAGCTTATGGCTATCCACAATTCACATTCTGATACTTATTCGTTCTATAAATTTCCATTCATTTTCATCCATGAGTTTTACGGACTTTTACAGTGAAAATACTATCTAACGCTTGATTTGATTTCTTCAGGGAAATTAATCCAATTGAATACAATCGAATTGTTAATCGTGATCGGATTGATACAACTGTGAAGGGGGAGAATTATTTAGTTACCAGTTGATAATTTTGTTAACCGCAGTACGTCAGGTACACAGAGACTGGAATTCAATATCAGATAGCATAATATTGGAGGATTAACAAAAAGCGTAAATTCGACATTGTCTTGAAGGACCAGTCTTTCCAACGTTCAATCAAACCTTTATCACTCTGTCTGCATCGCGGCCGATGCCGCGATCCAGGCGGAGACGTAGATTTATTTGTCGGATTTTTTTTTATCCCGAGGATGGAACGACTGGCCCTGTGAATTGAATGTAGAGCGTAATGGATAATAAATAAGCGGCTTTAATTTATTCTGCTTTACGAGGTAAACATTTTATTGAATAAATTAAGCCATCGTAAAGCCAACGTCACTGCGATCCACAATTATGGATCGGTGACGCTGCTTTCAAATTCTAAATGATATTATCCAGAATCCTTTTTCAATGTCAGATTATTCTATGAAAATTATATTTGAGTCTAACGCCGTAGATTTATTTGTATTGATAAATTTATATTTAAATTGAAGTGGAAAGGTGTGAAAACTTTTTGCACTTCGTCTTGTACAGTAGCGTATGTAAAACTGCCTATGTAAAATTTATACTATTAATTGCAACACGAGAGCGTAATACGAAGAGAATATTAAAATTACAAAAAAAAAACATTAAAGTTTTTGTAGATAGTAGTGTACAACTGTAAGAATCTTTCTTTTCCATCGAAGCAGTCATCCATTTGAAATCTTCATACGTTTTCATTAATACGTCACACAAAGTTGGCCATTTCATTGTGACTCACAATTCTCTTCACTGCTGCAAACTGTATTTAAATGCATGTACAGTTTTCTCAAGAAAACGCTTCTTTTACTTATTCTCGTTACATCACGGTCCTTAATTATGCGATCTTTCCACACACAAAAAATATATTTATACTTTGTTACTTTTGCTTTCTCTAAACCAGCTCAGTTCTGACATTCGAATATCGAAAGAAGCATGGATGCTTAAATTTGGTGAACTCCACCAAAACCTGAGAAATAGCCAGCGGGGACCTTGTCATGATTTCTCAGAATTTGGGCGATCCCCCAGATATAGCGATGTAGGTTTGCAAATTTCGAGTTTAGCGCGATACTCAGCGTCTTATAGAGTTCTCAAACAAATAGTTACTTTCACGGGGAAAAAGAAACGATACAATCTGTTATGGAAATATCCATGCAGCTGCATTTTGTTGTGCGATACGTTTGTTTGCAAGCCGTACGGACTACAACGTAATTCACTGGGTATCTCGTTAAGATTAATCGATAGACTAGAATACGTTAACGAACTTGTACAAAGAACAGTAGGATGATTCAGAAAAGAAAGAATTGAATTTCTTTCGTGGTGGGAACAAAGTCGCGAATAGTCAGTTGTGGTGCGAAATTCCACATGTAACAGTTATATCTCCATGTAAGAAGAAACGAAACAATAGATAGTAATACGAAACACGTTCGATAAGAGATGCACGTTATTTTGTATCTCGCGAGTTGTTAGTGGACGTCTCGCCTATCGATAATTAATAACAGCCGCGCAAAGTGTATTTACATTACTCCTTTCCCTTTCGTTTTTTTTCTTTTCGCTTCGTCTTTGCTTCTTTCTTTTGTACGATATATTTCACCTACGGGCCTTTATATCGGAAATATCACGTATACCTGTACTACGGAAAAAAAAACGCGCAATCACGAACTCACATTTCATTTCGAACGAATTGAGTAAAAATTTCACGCAAGGCCGGTATGGCGGTTACCGCCGCGGAGGTAGATAGGAATCCGGAACAAAAAAAGAAAGCAACGTTAAACGTTCCCTTTTTTTTCCCCTTCCGTGAATAAATGCAGCGTGTTACGGAGAGATTTCGCAAGGCAATTATGTAAATAGTTGACGGTGAAGGAGGAGAAGGAGAAGGAGGAGGAGATACTTAGGGACCTGAGCCGACACACGCCCCCGTTTGATCTGTCAGTTACGTTCTAGAGAAGTGCGAAGACGAGAGAGAGAGAAAAAAGAGAAAAAAGTGGACCGAGTGCTCTCTAGAACGTAATAAAGATTACTTAACGCGGCGGCGATGTCACAGAGACCAGCACAGAGACTGCCGATTACTATAAAGATATTAACATGTAACATTTGTATCATAATCATAATAAATACTAATTATCATTATAAGTATATGAATGAGTGGCTGCTCGGAATGCACGTGGTACGAGATTCATCGTTGCTCCAGTTCTTTCCTTCGTCGTTTTCCACGCTGCGTTTCCTAATGCTGATTCTGGCGAGATTTGTTCCTATAGTACGATACAAATTCCGAGATATGCGTTCTCCTTATCGAATCTTATATTGTCAGCGAATCGTGTAAAAAATTCACGTTACTGTACTCTTGCTCCCTTTTTTTTTCGACTAGCGCTAGATGCGGTCATCTTGATTCTCGGCTTACATCTTGAATGCGATCTGTATCTTTATAGGCAGAGATTAAACACCGAAATAAGAAAACTGAAATAGTAAAACTGAATATATAAAAATTCTAATGGCAATTTTATTACATGATATTGATGTGAGCTTTCGATTTTTTAGTTATATGGAAAGTGCTACATAACCGATATTTTCTAAACTGTTTGCAATCTCTTTATAAAAATCAGTGTCGCATCTGCGCTAAACCGAAGTATCAAGATCCTTCGTGTTTACGATCATGTGAATGCGTTTCTTTGCGCGCTTATGTTTAAGCGATTATTATGTTAGGCGACTCATACAATCTTCTCAAAGTGGTGACGAACTAATCCGACTTTTAATAAATTTTCTTTTATTACAACGAATCTATGCGTACTTCATTTCGAGGTAAAACCCTTTTACGGACAAAGATGGTGCTATGCTGAAAGTAATTTTCCTCAAGACACATTTAATATTACAAATAAAAAATACAGAGTAAACGTAGAATTAATTTCTTCATTAATGCAGATCTTTATATATACATTGTTGCATAAATAAATATTTCTTTTATAAAAAAAAAACATAGTTTTACGAGTAAAAGTATTCAGTGAATCTAGATTACACTATATCAAAATCATCTCTCTGTAAAACAAAAAAATATATATTATTATATGTATAATTGCGAAAAAATATAATTTAACTGCAATAATATATAAAAGAAAGCTGAAGAATTCTTACCTCGTTCTTGTATTCCAATACGTGTTTCTTAATAGCAGATGTGTCTACCCACGTTACAAAGTCCTCTAAATTCCTGTAAAACATACAATCGACATCCGTTTTATTTGTTATTTCCTCGATACTTGCACGATGTGAATGGGGCACAAAATACCTTACCTTGTTACCAAAAACGCGGGGTCTTTTACGACTTCTACTCCGACTCGGACATGGCCCTGCTCTATCAATTTTGTCGCCATCATTATCGTCTGGCTCATCTTGTTGCGCACCATAACAACCGGGAGTCTCCGTCTGCAGAAGCAACTGGCGGTTACCTTCTGAGTCTGCGACAGGTCCCACTTCGTGGAGATCAGGCCCATCATGTACAGCTTCTCCAGCAAGGCAGCACTCTGCTCGATACGAAAGGGATGGTCAGGCTCGATTTCCTTAATCTTCCTACCCAACTCCCGTATGTCGCGTGACAGTTTGTTGTATCTACAATCATTTCGATAAATATTAATGCAGCCACATCATATCTTGCGTTTCATTATGTAGTATTTTATTTTGCAAAATATATTTATATTATATAATATTATATATTTATCGAATGTTAAAATTTATATATTTTTGCATCATTTAATGTACTAATTTAATAATCACACTTACACCGTGTAGTCCGATCTTCTCTGAATGCAATAACGTTTCAAGATCTTAACCTCGTGGAGATTGTTGTCGGCCTGCCACGACATGAAGTCCACCTTCTTCAGCAGCTTCTGCTCGTGATACTTCAGTTTTCGCACCATCGTGATCGATTACTGCAGGAATCTCGTTGCTGTGCAGAACAATTTTAACTTTATTTAAAAAAAAAAATCTCTTCAATTCTCCAAAATCGATCGGGATCGCGACAAATCCAGCTGATCAGCTGATCGCAGCACCTTTTTTTCTCCGAACACGTGCAACGATCCTGCGCATGCGCAGTCTGAAATTGATTTAGACGATCTATAATTCACGTTAGATTTCACGACGTTCTATTTATAATTTTATATGCTGGCTACTTTGATGTACATATGTATTTTAATATATAAATATGCTTTATATATATATATATATATATATATATATAATCCCCTTCCCCCTCTCTCTAAAGATTAAAGAGAGAAAAGGCAGACCTGTCAGAGCTCCCTCTCTCTTTCTATCACACACGTTGACCCGGAATGCGCAGTCTGCACCGGTCTGCACCTCCTACGTCCGTGTGGTTCGTGGCAATGGCGATCGGCCAGCGTGCGGCGATGTAGTTCGTGATGCGTGTCCGTCGCGATCTGTCATAGACTCGCGGGCCCGGGAGCGGAGGCAGGATGTTATTCACCAGTCGCACGATTATTTGAGGTGGCCCACCGTAGAAGCCGGCGTAGACCGCTCCGCGATCCGGCATGGCTCACCTGAACAACGTGCTGAAGGCCGTGGAGACGCTGAACGGGCTGCGGGAGTCGGACACCCCGTCGGATCCCGGGACGAGGTATGAGAGCGGTGCAAACACCTCTCCGAGATCGGTCGAGGAGGACAATCTCGTTTCTTGATAAACACGAGATTTCCACGTTTGAACAGCAGGAAGGAGAAGGTGTCGTGCTGCGCGGTCATCGTCGAGGGGATATGCTCGCCGACCGTCAGACAGAACACCAAGTTCCCGCAGATTCTCAGCGCCACCGTCGAAACGCTGCTGGCACTCTGTAACGATGAGGAGTCCGACGTCAGGATGGTCGCGGATGAATCTCTCAACAAAATTATAAGGGTACAGTCGCGCTTTCTCGCTTTTACACGCTCAATATTAGCCGGAGGTCGTAGGTGTTGACGAACAGAGCGTGAAAGCGATCAGATTGAGAAATTAAACACAGGATTAAGGAATTAAAGATTTAAGAGCAATCCATTGAACAAATATACTAATTATTGGTACGTTCCTTGCCAGGCAATGGTCGACAGTAACATCGTCAAGATTCAGATAGAGCTTTACAATGAAATAAAGAGGAACGGACCTGCCCGTATACTGAGGGCTGCGCTATGGAGATTCGGCTTGCTGAGCCACATGATACGTCCCTCAAGGGGCAAAGCTTACGTGTCAAATCTGATCCCGTGTATAGTAATTATCGCTCATCGGTCGGAGGACACTGTAATTGAAACGTTATCACAGTCGTTACCATTAATCTTCAAAGTATTAGGACCATTTATGACGGACAAGGATGTCAAGGTAGGCGTCTCCGACCTGTATTAAAGTTATTTCTGTGAGCTTGAAGAGAAAAGAATTAAATCTTGTTTCAGAATTTGCTGAGGGCGTTCTTTGAAAATATCTCCTCCCTTCAGGCGGTTTTCCGTAGATCGGCAGCTAATATGATTCTGACAACGTGCATAAATTGCAGAAAGCCGCAGTTCTTTTTAAATTATGTCCTGGATTACATGTTAGGTACGCTAAGTAATTACGACGCGCTGCATGACGCACGGACATTCGTTTATTAATGATGTTTATCTTGTCAGATATGATAACGTCAGGGAGAAACGCCGAGGATCATTCCTCTACCGTTATAGGCGTCTTCGGATGCCTGAGAGTGATTTTACCTTACATATGTAAACCCACAGAGCCCCAAGACGTCGAGACGCAGCAGACGGACAGCCTGTTACATATTTACGAATTGTGTTTGCACTATACGAAATGGCATTCCGATCACAATGTCGTAAATGCGGCTTTAGAGACCTTGGCGCAACTTCTGAAAGCGCCGCCAAAGCCACTGGTGTCCGTTTTACTGTCCTCGCGGGGCATAACGCAAAGTAGAATAATATTAAATCAAAATGCATGCATTCCCTCGCTGGGCCACATGAGCATCTCCAGCGCCAGTACCGCTTACGGCGGCAATTCGGATTCCATTTTGAACTTGCACGAGCCCGACATTCCGGAGATTACCCCGAACGCCGAGTGGATCGCCGATACGGAAACACTGTCGATCACGAGCAATACACAGACGCAGGACGAATGTACGAGCGATGCGACGGAGACGAAGGAGAAGATATTGGAGAATTATTGCAATTTGAAAATCGAAACCACCGACAGTAAGGGCGAGCATGTAAACTCGTAACTTGCGTTACGATCTTACATTTTATTAACTTTCATTGTTTTTTTTTAGATGATGTTACAGAAGAAGGCAGCGATATCGAAAGCGAGATGGAAAAGTCCGAGAAAACGCCGTATCCGAGCCTGCAAAATGAACGCTCGAAGGGGGACGATAATTCCGAGAACACTCTGTCGTTCGCTTCCCCGAAGAAATCCTCCCTGGATTTCGCGCTGTACGAGACTTACGTCGGCAGTTTCACGGACTCGGATATGCCCGTCAAGTTTTGCTGCCGTTACCTGGTGTCGTCCTTTCTGCTGGCGGGCAGGCCCGGGCAACTGATATCGGACAAGTTATTTCGCGTTAGCGTAAAGTCACTCGCACTGACATGCGTGGGTTACATTCTCAAACTTTATCCGCACTTGTTTACCACGACCGTGGCCAAAGAGCCAAGCTGCAATGAGACAAACCAATTGATTGCAGACATTTTGCTATTTGCCAATCACCCAGATCCTCAGATCAGGGGTAATATAGCGGTGGTGATTGGAATCTTTTTAAAGTCTATATTTGTTCAGTACGGCGGCTCCTTCCGGAACTTCGAGGCGGAGTGTCTGGCTCGGCAAGAGCACGGGACTGTATCGTTGGAGGACCTGATAAAGTTACTTTTAAAAGTGAGTCTAAGTTTGCTAGTTTTGTAAGAGACGACATCAATCTCGAGAGTTTTACTTAACGTCTTCTGTTTCTATCTGTACAGGGCTTGAACGACGATTCCGCGACGACTTGCCGTCAAACGTTGGACGCGTTGAACCTCTGCCTGCCAGAGTTACTAGATTCCATCGACAATGAATACGGTCTTACCGTCTTAACTACGTTGCCAAAACTCATGAAGAATCCATATTTTCTCGTGAAAGTAAAATTAGCTGACTTATTGAGCAAATTGTCGTATATTACCATAGAACACATAACGGGACAGTCGTTATTCCAAGAGCACTTTATCGATGTTATAATAGCGTTATTAGGCGATCAGGACCAAAGGGTGAGACACGCTGCGTCAGATGCGATTGTTAAGTAAGATACATTTCTAACTGTGCAATTTTATTAATTATTTTTACTCAAGTTGCAATATTATAATATATATATATATTTTATTATTATTTCAGGAGTATTCCGTATCTGTATTTTCGACACCCTCAAGAAGATACCGTTACGAGGAAGGCTACGCAATATACTCAACAGTTTTTAAGCGCGGTAACGTCAAGTATCTCGGAACTGTCGTCGTACCAAGCTAAACATAAACCGTTCGTGAACACATCCATCAAGCCCTTTGTATTTCTGAATCACAACGAGACGAACTACGATTCTAGTCTGGAATACTCTCTATCCCGTATAGTTAACATTCTAACGGAGATACTTACGGTGCATTCTTCGAAGTATTTAATTTACGGCTGTTGCGAGACCCTCTTCTGCTTGAGCGAGACCTACCCGACTACGGTTTACGTCAGAGGATGGGACTGTATTCTGCCAAAGACGTTGCTGAAGAAGTCTAAGAAGAATAACGATCGATCGGAAGCCAATGACATTAGTTTCGTGAACGAGATGATTTCCTCTCCGGTGTGCAGCGGTCTCTTGTCACTGGCATTGCCGCTGCTAACGTCATCGACCATTAGCTTAGACCTGTCCACGCATCGACACTTGATCCTCCTCGCCGGCAATCTGGCTTCCGGGTTGGCCGTCTGCAACTTCAAGACTGGCGGTGACCCGATGAAACTTTGGAGCACGTGCAAGGACAGATACATGGAACTACTGTTGACGCACATCACGAGAGTTCTCAATATCTTCGTCCACGTCATCGACGAGGTGCAGCTGGTGCAGGCGAGTGCCAAGCCCGTGTTGCCGTCCTTGTCCACGCAAACGTTGTCGCCCCGTAAGAAGATCATACCGGAGCAAAAGTCGAAGGAGAGGAGCGAAAAGATCGGCAGCTTGAAGGGCGGGAAGGAGCTAATGGGAACGTTCATCGGCATGCCGCATTACATGAAGATATACGACATCCTGAAGGCGGCGCATTCCAATTATTCGGTCACCCTGCAGCACGAGGCCAGCGAAATGTACGTTTCCCTGCTGAACGCGACGCTCGACGTTCTCTCGCAGATCCTCGAAATCGCGTCCGTCAACGAGGCAGGTAGAATCGCGGAAGAAGTGTTATGTTACCTAAAAACCACCGTCGTATTGTCACCAACGGCAACGGTTCAGTGTGTGCAGCAACTGCTGAAATGCTTGTTCGGTACGAACGTGTGCGCGCAATGGAGCGAGCTGGACGTGCAGAAGAACGTGGATCGTTGCGGCACGCTGCAAGATGATGTCCGGGGCTTTTATAACCAGTGCTTTCAACACCCCGCCAGGCAAATGGCGAACACGATCAAGTGCATTGGAAATAATTGCAGGGGCGAGAACGAGCCGGACAACGGGTAAGTATTACTTACCTACCGATACCTCCGACAACCAAGTTGTGCAGGCTGGTATACTGACGCCTTCTCTCTCTCGCTTCCAGGTGGATAGGATTGCTGCGTAGAAAAAGCGATCGTAAATTTTCTTCGGTGTTTAAGACTTTGGTACGATCCTCGGACCAGAAAACGTCCGTCACGTCCTTCATCCGACTCTTCGAACCGATGGTCATAAAGTCTCTGAAGCAGTACACTGTTACGAGCAACATCGCGCTGCAGTGCCAGGTTCTGATGCTGCTGAGTCAGCTGGTTCAACTGAAGGTCAACTATTGCCTGCTGGACTCCGACAAAATATTCATCGGATTCGTGTTGAAGCAGTTCGAATTCATCGAGGAGGGCCACGTACAACAAACCGAGAATCTTCTGCCGAAAATGTTCAATTTCTTGGTGCATCTCTCGTACGAGAAGAATCACTCCAAGGTGATAATAGGCATACCGAAGATAATTCAGTTGTGCGACGGTCTGATGGCGAGCGGTCAACCGGCGATCACGCACTGCATACCCGCGCTCGCGCCCGTCATCGAGGACATATTCCTCATCCGTAATGGAAGCTCGAGCGTGGTCGAGCAGCGGGAGTTGGAGACGACGAGGGACGTGCTGATAGCCATGCTGCTGCGTTTGGTGGAGTATCACGAGGTAGTCGAACTTCTGGCGCTGTGTCTGGCCGAGTCCAGATTCAGCGGGGACGGCAACGGCGAGGAGAAATGGCGAAGATGGTCCAGACTGACAATGGACACCGTGCTTCCGATACTGGCCGCCGGCAAGCTCAGAATAGAGTCCGAGAGGGCGCACGTCGCGCTGGTGAAACTTTTCGCGGCGATCTCGCCCACAGTCTTCCGACCGGTGGATCCACTCCTCAAGATACTGTTCACCGCGTCGATACCCGCGACCGCTCCGATCTTGAAGCTGAAGCGTTGGCTGGGGATGATCAACGTCGTGCTGCTCTCGCTGATCTCGTGCGCGAAGGAGGAGGCAATGCTGGCGCGTCTCTCGGATCTCAACGTATGCGTGTCGGACGTGTCGCATCTGTTCTCGCCACTTCGGAGCTCCTTCCCCCGCGAGTGCGCGGATCCGTTAAACGCCTCGAGCGTGCAATCGCACCAGATGCCGCCCGAGCAAATATTAGCTAGATTCATATTCAAGGTGATCAATCTGATAAGCACGAAGGTGTTCAGTCTGCTCGGGCTGATAAATCACAAGTCCGCGGATCCCTTCGTCGACTTCGCCGATTACACGGCGGACGACAATTATCTCGTCCATCAGTTCGCGTTCTTCCTGCAATTGTGCATTCACATGTTCGAGTCCGGCAGCCATTGCAAAGTGGCGAACGCGACGATGCAGATGATTCAGGGGCGCAACGTGTCCGACGAGGAGAAGCTGCTCATCGACGACTTGAACTACTTGATGCTGAGCATCGGAAACGTGTGCCCGACGGTGACGTGCCAGTGGGCGTATCTGATGATTCTGTTGGGCTACAACGAGATGTCCTTTTGGTCGAAAGTATTGGGGACCAGCAACAAGTCCGCTCACGTCCGATCGAACGAGAGAAAGACGCGCGACTGCGTTAACAGCAGTACGAACATCCAGATCATTAGAAGAGGCGGAATTATATTGTTCTGCGACTACATATGCGAGAATCTCAACGACGTGGAGCCGCTGACGTGGCTGCTGGTGAATCACATAGAGGAGGCGATAAACGTCGCCAACGAATCTCCGGTGAGAGATCTGCTGACCACGGCGATACACAGGAATCCGGCGGCCAGCGGGCTGTTGGTGCAGGCCGTGGCGACCAAGTGCACGGATCTATCGCAGCCCAGCTTCATAAAGCGCCTGCTGCAGTGTATCGAGGGCGCGCACCACTCGCAAAGCGGCGCGGTTATAATGACCTTGATACCGCGGCTGTTGTCGACCAAGTATCTCGCCCTGTCGAGAATCGCAGCGAAGATCGCCAGCCGCCGGGTGGAGATACTGTTGACCACCAGCGCGGACGACGTGAAGGACCAGCTGTCGAAGGACGACATCGTGAAGCTCATGGACGTTCTGCAGACCACCAAGCTGGCGAGGAAACACGGCAGCTTGGTCAGCTTATTGAACAAGCTCGCTGTGCAATATTACGATCTGTCACCGCTTGAGCTCGACCAGTGCAGACCGTTCAATCCGTCCACGGTGAAGAGCATACAGTTGGATCGGAATTGGTTCCTGTCTCAAGTGAGACTACGTTGCTGCCACGCAAGCGCCGGCAACAATCCCATGGAATTGGCGCAGTTGTTGAAGGACTTGGACTTCGACGATTGCCTGAGCATTCTTTCTTGTAAAGAGTTCAATCTGAAGATCTTGAAGCACTGTGTGATACTGGGAGCCCGCCTCACCGTCGAGAAGTGCCAAAAGTTGGAATTCGGTAAAGCGCAGAGCGAGAAGGATTTTTATTTCGACGCTAGTCCTCTGTACGTCGCTGCCAAGCAGTGCTTGTTGGAGCACATTCGTTACATCTGCGAGCTCGTACCGAAGCCACATCAGATTTATAATCCGGAGGCGGATAACAGCAGCGGGAAGGAAGTGAAGTACGCCGTTAGATTCTCCGAGCTGCTGAGCGACGCTCTGTATTGGGAGATCCTCTTCACGATAATCCCGACTGTCAAAATTTACATGAAGACGTTACCGAAACTGGCCAAGTACAACGTGGCGAAGATAGACATGAAATTCGAGGAGGATATCGCCAAGTTCTCCATGCTGTGTCTCGAGCTGGCGCACTGGATGATCTACTCGGACAAGAAGGGCGTCCATCGATTGAGGCCGCACGACATGGACCTCGCGCTGAGTTGCGCGGCCGAGATCCTGCGGCACGCCGCCCCGAATAAGATTTTCAGCGACAACGCGCGTCACACGTGGGTCTGCTCCGCGGCGATCTCTCTGACGAGGATCGTAGAGAGTATACTGACGACGGTGGATCCTTTGCCGAAAATGGATTGCCAAGCGCTGGAGCCGGCTCTCCAGGACGAGGAGACGAAGGATTACGCCCGGGCGTGCATTCAAATGGCGTCGATAGTGGCCTGGATCGAGAAGTGTCAGGCGGACGGCACCACGAGGAACATTCCGCCGTATCTGTTCAATACGATAAAGTCGTTGGTCATCAGCATGAGCCGTCAGCCGTTGGTGAACTCTTACATCTTGACGCCTCCGCTGATGTGGAAACGCGGCTGTCACATCGTCGGCTCGGGCCCTACCAAGTGCTACTTTCCGCTCATGTCGTCCGAGTCCAATCTACTGCAGGAGGTGGACGTTCTGGAGCAGTTTATCTACCGAGTGAACCTACTGGGTTGGACGTCCCGATCGCAGTTCGAGGAGATCTGGATGGCGTTCCTGAGCGTTCTCAACTTCTTGCAGAATGAGAACACGCCCTCGGACGAGATCGCGGCTTTGATACAGGCGAGCAGCCTGGCGATTCAGGCGATCACGAGATTACTGTTGCAAACCCTGCTGCTGCCGTGTCCCGGCAATCCCGGTGCCAGCACTCTGATCCACCATCCGAGAGATCCCCAACTTTCCGTGTACAAAACCAGCTCGCAGAAACTATTTACGATACAGGAGCTGCTCCTGTGGAAGTACGAGTACATGAACGACGCGGAAAGTAAGAACGGCTTGAGATTGGATCACATATTCCAGCGGGGCAACGTGGAGAGAACCGCGGTTTCCGACCGATACATGTACAGCCAACTGTCGGTCTCCTATTTATGGTCGCTGTGCAATCTATACGAGGACAAGTTAAACGCTTCCGTTCTCGACTTGAAGAACAGGCGGAACGACGCGCTGATGTCCGCCTCCCTCGATCTAGACTCCTGCCTGCGCTTTCTCATCGAGCACTACACCATCTGGACGTCACCGCAGGCTAACACGCCCGTACAGCTGTTGACCGAGATCATGAAGTCGATTCTGGCCATTTCGGAGCTCTTCCTCGAGAGATCGCAGTACCAGTGGATGCTGGACGTGTGCCTGGAAGTCTCGAGGGTTCATCCAACGGAGAACGCGATCTTGCATCAGTACCTGACCGTCTCTGTGTGCAAAGCCGCCGCCGTTCTGACGCCTTTGGTACGCGCTGAGAATTTCGTACGATAAAAAAAAATGAAAATCTTTATGTTTAATCCACTTTTAACTTTTATCACTTTGCAGGACTTGGACACGTTGGATAAAGTAAAGCGCATAGTGGATGCTAATTTAAAGTCGGTATTCCTGGCTTCCAGAGTATCCGCGCTTCACGGCTCTCTGTACTTGCTGCAAAGCGCGGTACTGGCCAAATGCGAAGAAACAATGAATATTATACATCCCCTGGCCATTGAATATATACAGAAGCACATTGATTCGCAGGATTTGAATAGGTAATGATTTAAAATCTATTTTAATTTTATTTGATAAAAAAAAGTATATTGAAAAAACATTTATTGATTTGTTTGATACTATTTTGCGGCCATTTTCTAATTCGTTGCCTTTGATACAGTGTTCTAAGTCAGAGCGAAGAGCATCAGGGAATAATGTGGGCTTTGGTGTTCTTCTTACTGGAGCATGCGGAGGACACGCCGCCGGACACGGAAGCGCCAGCCGTGTTGGAATTAGTCCTTTCTCTAGTCACGTCTCAAAATGTCTCATACGGTTTACATCAAACTCTTCTGCAGGTATATATTATATTATTAACCTTATTTTTGATTAACGCACAAATGACGGTAACATGAATGCTGATTTATCTTGACAGGGTCTTGAGAGGCTCGTGGCGACGAAAAGCGTCGTCGGCAAGGTTGCCGAGCAGATCGTCAAAGTCGCGATAGACCGGCTGAAGCAACCCAGCCCCCTGCTCGCATTACCGGCGCTGCAACTTCTGCTGACGTGCATGTACACGGAGGCGGCTGATCGGCTGAATCAGCCTGGCGTCGAGGAGCCGTTGCCGGACGTCGAGCCGGAGACGCTGGTGCGTTCCATCGAACGCACCTCCGCGATATTCGACAAGATCCGCAAGGGACATTCCATGGAAGTGGAGGTGCTGTGTACAGTTCTGTCGTGCCTCCTCGGAGACTTCTTCCCGCCGTCGGAGATCCTCACCAAAGTCATAGGGGAATTCCTGTCTCCGCAACAACCGCATCCGAGATTACTCTCCGCCGTTGTCTTTAAAGTTTGTAATAAATTGATCTCGAATTGTAGCGCGACCGAAATGCGAAAAAAAAAAAATACGAATGTACGATCTGATTTTGCAGGTCTGTGAAAAAGCGTGTACCTGCACGGAAATGGAGCTCCTTCAAGATTGGGTGGTCTTCAGTCTACCGAATTTCATTCAAAGCTTGCCGATGGCAATGTCGACCTGGTGCTTGTCCTGTTTCTTCATAAGCGCGTCGACAAACCATTGGTTGAGAGCTTTGTATCCTTTTCACGTCGACGTAACTTTGTAATTTTTTTTTCGGGGAAATATAATGCTTCCTTAGCTATAACGTGACAGATTTCCGTATGTTCAGTCGAGAATAGGAAAGTACGAATATGAAGACAAGAAAATATTGTGTATAGCAGCTTCGGACTTTTATCACAAGGTAAATCAACGTTATTTAATTTTTAGCATCTATTTTAACATTTATTTTATTTTTTAGCATCTATTTTATTAATTGATTTATCGATTTCAGCTATCCAAAGAATCTCAAAAGAAGGCATTTGTCGAGACGTTCGAAGCTGCCGCGAAAGAACCTGGTACTCCATTTAGCGATATTCTAGCCTCCTTTTAGATAACGCTGACCACAGTCGGGAAAACTCAAAAGAGAAGCCATCCCTATAAAATATTAAATTCAGACTGTATTCAGACTAAAAACAAAACGATGTACAATCACTGGTGCGTTGACGCGCATGTAGATTTGTATGTATGGTGATATTTATTTTACATTATATCCTGTTAAAAGAGAGATACTTGCAACTTGTTTTGCAATAAACAGTATTTTTTAAGCAAAAATTGTGTGACGTAAATGTTCACATAATCATGGAATATGCTCCTTTCGATAATCATCCAGCATCGCATTTTACATATCGTCGAATTGGAAAAAGGCCCGTGAGTCTAAAAATAAGTTCATACATTAATTTCGTAATTATTAAAAATAGAATCTTTCTTCAAATTTTAAAATAAGTTCATACATTAATTTCGTAGTTATTAAAAATAGAATCTTTCTTCAAATTTTAAAATAAGTTCATACATTAATTTTGTAATTATTAAAAATAGAAATATCATCCTCCAAATTTTAAAATAAGTTCATACATTTTAATTTCGTAATTATTAAAAATAGAAATATCATCCTTCAAATTTTAAAATTTCTTCAAATAAAATATTTCTTTTTCTTCCTCGGATTTGCATCGAATTTTACGACGAAACTCGAATCGAAACACGTTCGCATCAAGCTTGAACGTCTGCGTCCGTCAAAGTTCTTCGAGTTTCTTTTTTTCTATGCGTGTGTATGATATACAATCTTTCGTATTAGCTATATATTTTTTTAATATCTCTTTGCGCTCGCGATTCTAAACTTACAAAGATATTAATAACAAAAGGGAACGAAATTCATGGTACGCATTTCAAAAAATGGAAGTTGCGTACTGATGACGGTACTATGAGCTCAGTTTGACCTATTTCGGTAGAGTTTCGCTGTCATCGGAGAGCAAGAATCCTTGGCCGAGTTTTGATTATGCCGCTGAATACGGCGGATACGGTAAACTGAAGGTGGATCAAGTTTCCGGCGGCTCTCGCATCCCGTCTCGGCTACGACTTATTTCGGGAAACTATGGAGCTATACAAGAGAATACCCGCGAACGCGTACAGGGACACCGGATCGTATCGTCACAGTGAGTTTTGCTCTAATTGCGGACAGAACGAGCCGGAGGACGTGCCGCGCGACATCGCGATGCTTAAAAGGAGAACGAGGAATTATGAGAAGCATTGTCCTTCGTGCCACTGCCCGCCCGAGAGGCGAAGATTCCCTTCGCCCGGTAGGCCAAGGTGAAAATATTCCCTCTCTACTCGGCTGATTAATAAAAAAAGAATTATAAATTAGCAATTAATTATTAATTCGATATAAATTCTGTACCTAAGGCGCGAATATAATTGCGTGCGATAATTTTTTTTTATCTATATATGCATTTTAATTCTTCACGCGCGTAATACAATTCTTTATCTAATATCCTTGATATCAATTTCGATCTTTATCAAAGGCCTTCATCAGTCGGTGACTCCGATAGAACTTTTCCGAGCACGGAAGTACCCTTTTGTCATATTAATTAATTCAAGAGTTCTCACTTATATTAATTCAAGAATTTTCACTCGTTTTTGAATTGCAAACGATCCTTTTACCATTTCTTTTTTCTTCCGTTGCTGACGGTGCTCACAGAGATAATTAAATTTTATTGAGAGTTAACGAAAGAACACTTTTTGATTATTAATTTTCAACGAGAGAATGAACAACTTTAATCGGATCGGGGTTGCCTTGAAGGACCTCGGAGAACGTGGAAGCGATGATAAATCGATGTGAACGCGTCTTCGCGGAGCCGATTAGCTCGGCCATCAAGAAATCGCAGAGCAGTCCCTTGTCGCAGAAGCTATACTGGCACGATTGTCAAGCGGATTCTCATCCTCGTTGCCCGAGAAGACCGCTGCAGGCTCGCCGTCAGCGGAGAAGCGAGCACGACAGGTATATGATCAGAATGAAGGGAGATACCGCGAACTCGGAAATGATCAACGAAGATATCGCGGCTTGCTCCAAGTACGCGCGAGCGGTACCCGTCAAAAGCTCATTGAAGAAACACGGTCATTGCAGACAATCTGAGGTAATTAACGCTCGCTTTTCAATGCGAAAAATTGTGTCCGTCTACGATTTAAAAAAAAAAGAGGACTTTTCTAATCATTTTTTAATTTAAATGACACATCTGATCTAGAGATCGCCAGACGAGCCGGTATGTTCCGACGTCGAGAGCGAGGTGTCGATGAAGTACATCCCGCACGTTCTCCAGTCGAGGAAGTCGCGCGTGCTGGAACCTGAGCCGAGACGTCGCTACGTCGACGTCGGGGACGGCGAGTATAACGTCGCGGAGGCGAGGCACGAGAGCGACGCCGAGTCTCAGGAGATGAGGAACCTCGTTCTGGGCCTCGAGGAGCTGGATAGGCTGAAGCGAGGCGACGGCGAGGCGACGGCGACGATAAGCGAGGACGACAAGAGGCTCGAGAGACGGAGATCCGGCGACGTCGCGAGAACGGCGAAATCGCGAAAGTCCGCGGACGTTGCCCCTTGCTGCGTGGCGAGCAAGTCGTCCGCGTTGATCGGCCAGCCAATTAATAGACCCACGAAGGAATTCGTGCTTAATGGACCCGCGCATCTGACAAAGCTGGATCTCCACGCCACGAAAACTCGCATTCTGGAATCGATCGACCGTATGCTCGGTACCATGGACGACGCGAAAGTACGTATTTAATGACATGCATCTTATTCGATCAATTTGATACACGCGCGTCCAATATTCTCTTCTTCTTTTTTTTTTTTTAAATTTAGGATCCTTTTTGGTTTTCACCTCATTTTTATGTATCTTTCTCTCATAATTTTACAAAAGACAATATTACTACGGTCGAATATTTCTGCATCAGTGCGATAAATGTTTTCTGTCGTCAGAATGACGCGCCTATGCAGCAGCAGGAGCAAACGGAGCAAGAGACCGTCGAGAAGATAACTCGCGAACTTCAGGAGAACGGCTGGCAATTATTGTTCAACGGTCTGACGATCCATAGAAATTCGGTGGACACCAGCAGGCGGATCGTTCGTCTGGAATGTCTGAATCACATTCGGCAGCAGCTCGACAAACTCTACGCTCTCGAGTCGATTTTGGACAATTGCCCGCCTAAGCTGCAGCCTCTGTCGAGCAGCGATATGCCGCGCAACGAGGAATGTCAACAGTCGCAGCATCAATTGGAGCAGAAAACTACGGATTCTTGAGCCAAAAGTTCGCATTCCCTTTTTTTTTAAGTATATTTAAACGTCATCATAAATTCCGGAGGATCCACGATTTTATATAAGCGTCGATTGTGCAAACGACACATATATAAAATCTGTATATATTTTATATTTTTGTATTATACATCGTGAATATTTATAGATTGCTGCGACGAAATAACTGCGAATGCAAATATCATCGCGCACAGGCCGCAGAAGTATAATGTATACTATTGAAATGTCTATGTGTCTAATGTGACTTTTAATTTAAATATATGAAATTTTATAAAACACAAATATATCAAAACGCAATTCGTGAAACCTGGCGTTTACTCGTGACTTCCAGGATTAAAATCAAGCCCTCAGATCGAGATTCAATTGGTAGCAATAGCTTTATTGTTGAAACGTTTTAAGTACATTAGAGTACATAACTAATCTACTTTCTTCCCGCTTTCAAGCTAAACAAGGTATGTGTAATATTAAATTGTTTCCATTTCGGTACGTAGCTCTCCTTGCGATGAAAGGTGACGCATAAATTTATTATGTATATATATATATATATATAGATATATATGTACTTTAGTAGGCTCTCTCTATCTTTCTCTCTGCATATTTACTACGCACGTATACTCTCAATATACATACATATATATGTATATATATTTGCCAAATGTGTATATATAATATATATATATTTAAATCTATAAATATATATAATACTTATATATATATTTATATTTATATATACGACATTGGTAGAACAATTATGTACATAACGCTGTAATAAGCTATGACTAGATATATATATTGACGCGTTAGGATATACTTCTGGAAACTTGAATAACGATGGAAAGAGACGTATAGGTCGGAGAGATCCCGGTGACGAATCGCATGCTTATTTTTTTTTTTTGCACTTTTGTACGACGACACGTTGAACGGCGCGAAAAGGGGAATCAGGGAACTCGCTCGACGATTAAAAGCGATACAGGCAAAATAGGCGTGGCTATCACAGCGGCAGCCGATGTCGTTGTATTCGTTGTACGTCTACTTTCCTCACGTTGCATACAGTTCTTTTATTTCTTTTAAATATGTCTTACGTGTCTATATAAGTGTGTGTGTGTGTGTGTGTGTGTGTGTCTCGTTAAAATTATGATACTTTCGAAGCTGCCACCGACCGGCTGCGTCTGCCATTGCGTTCTGGATTTGCAAAGAAGAGAGCGGGATCGAAAAATGCGAAGCGAGGCGTTGAGAAAATCCCGGAAAGAAGAAAAAAAACTTATCGAGAAACGAACTGGTAACGGGGAAAACGGGGCAGGGGCTCTCTCCTTCGCGATTTAACAGGTACGAACGTATTCGAACGTATACACGCGACGAAGACTTGGGATAATACTGCAAGTAGAGGAGAGACGACTGTATAAACTTAATTAATCAGGTAATATGTATATACGTATATATATCGGTAATATATATATATATATAATCTAAGTACACAATGTCGTGATATAAAATCTACGTATTATATCCCGGTAGATCAACAACACGATTTACGTCTGATCCCCGCTACGCCCGACGCCCTTCGGTTCTACCTTCGATACTTTTGCGTTATTATTGGTAACGTCGCTTTACGTTATCCTGCCTGCTACATTTTGTACAAGTGTATTCGATGTATGTGTGTGTGGTGTGTGTGTGTGTGTGTGTATGTGTATGTTTGTGTGTGTGTGTGTGTAGGCTATATCGTCGTCGGCCTCCCTCTGCGCGATCCTCTGGGAACCGCTGGAGGTGATGGGAACATCATAAAAGGACGGGCGATTCATGGAATTACAATTATGAGAGAGACGTCTAAAAAGGTACGTTATTGACTTCGATTACACGCTATTAAGGACACCCTCGAATTGATCGACGTTCGGAACGGCGTCCCGGGAGAAACGGGAGACGGGGGTGGACGTGCGCGTCCTCTCCCTCTCCCCCGCCAACCCTCCAGATCGCCGCGGCGCGCTCCTCTAATTACTACTAATAATTGCCACAGGTGAATTGACTCTAAACAACACACCGGTTCCCCGAGCAGATCGTCGACAGCATTCGACCGACGGTTTTCATGTTGCGCGGTAGAAAAAAAGTCGCCGGAAATTAGACGGGTAGACAATCCCCCCCAACAAACTCTAAAGTTCTTTAACGTTCCATTCGTTGATGCTCGAGGTGCGGACCCGCGGGGTCCTTGCGCGGCTCTTCGTCGTCAGGGTTACGACGCCAAGTCGTTCTCGCTTCCTAAAGATTTCCCCAGGGTGAATTGAACCTTCAGCGAACGCAGAATTGTTCCGCGAATTGTCGTCGCTAGGCCGTTCGTAAAGGCGCCTAAGGAGGCGCCTCCGGGCGGCCTCGAAGGCCGAAGAAACCCCTAAGCGCGCCCCTGACGATTCATCCCTCTCTCGCTTCTCCGTGCACGCGAACGAAGAGACCTCGTTCGCCAGGTTCGATGTATCCTCCTCGAATTATATGCGATCGACGCCGCGGTACGGAACCCGCGAAATCGACGGCGAGACTGGTCCGCTTTTAATGAAGATCTAAGGCGCCTTTTTTTTACTGTCGGTCGGCGCTTCCCTAAATCCTGGAAGCCGTGCGCCGATGCGCCCGACGCCGAGACGCTCGCGTCCGGCTAAACGGCTTTCGGTATCCCATTTCGGTTACACGAATAGAACAATCTCGAGATACATTCCCATCGGCACCGAACGCATCGCAACGCGAATATATATTACATATATATAATAATATATGCATAAATCGCTCTAACGCGCTAACAATAACGGACAAAACGTAGTGAACAAACACGTCGAACGGTCAATAGTCATTACGATCTAAGCCTCTTCGCGTTACATTATATATTATACGCTAAATTTTTATATAATCACACTAAAGCGTCTGCGCGATCCTTGCGATTTCTTACACAGATCGCGTACTCGCGATCGTCCGATTAAGGAAACAGCTGATTTATTAAAGATGCAGCCCAACGAGCTGTATCGACAGAATGCTCGCAGGATTCTTAAATATAAATATATATGAAAGAAATTTTTTTTAGAAATATTGACTATCCATTCGTATTAACCCAGTTATTCGTCTTGTCATTTGAATAGGCCCGTATATATATACTATATATATGTATATCTATCAGGCAATATTTTTAATATCTCCAGCGTATATAACCGTTGTTGAAACTTTGATTATTATATTACTTTTTTGTTGTTTCTCGGTCAATTGAGCCCTGCAATCTCTCTTGTGATTCCTGCGGGAATTCCATCGCGCGATTCCGCGGCTCGTCATCGATACCCGATTCCGGCGCGCTCGAAAGATCAAAGGATCCCGGAAGCGGAGGTAGCGCCGATTTTACCGATGGGTGGAGGTTCCTCTTGCCCGTCTACCGATTTACAATTAAGTGACCCTTTTCGCGAATCGGTCTCAAGGAACGCGCAGTATAATAGTGCTGGTTGTAGATACTTTCATCGGATAAGGCTGCGTTAATTATTGTCACTTTCAGCGCTCGTTCGCCCTCGTGGAGAACCAATATCTCCCGTTCCCTCCCCCTTTTCCTTCCCCCGTCTCCTTTGGTGAAACGGAAATGCAAATTTCGCTTGCTCCGTCGTTCCCGCGAATTTTTCCGCGCGCAGTCGCGTCGAATTTATAACTCTCTCTCAATTCGAATTTATAACTCTCTCGGTCACCCGGGAATAATTCGTTCGCGTTCATCCTTCGCGTGGCGCTTCAAGGCATTTTCCTTCCCTTACTTTTTTTTATTTCTTTTTGTCGCTGCTCTTTTGAAAAAAGAAGTGATTTTACGTTTACACTCGCGCTAACGAGGGACCTCCTTTGATCTCGCGAAGTCTCGTCTCTTCGTCGTTCACTTGGCTGGCGGCGAAAGCACATTTCTCAACGCAATCAGAAATTGAAAACCATATATAGTCGAACCTGTACAAGCCTCGATTTCTCAAGAAGCGCGCGAAGACTCGTCTCCTCTTATCGCACATTCTACGCAGTACGTCGCGCTCCGTATCGCGATAGAAAATATATTAAAAAAATATACAAGTAGGTATCATATTCCGAAATCACAATCGGATAATAGGATAAGGATCGCGCTTAACGTTGCGACAATGTAGCCCCAGGGAAAAGTTCTTGCCCGCTCTTCGTCGAATATTTCACGTTCTTAAACAGTTCCGCAAGTGGATATCGACTTCCGACGATATTTAGCACAGCACCGTTAACAGTCTTAACATTTAGCCGCAGATATGATGCTCCTACGGTCTATTCTAACAAGCCGTACCTCTACTGGATCCTTTTTACTCTAATATTAGGATATAAAACGATTAATTGTCAAGACGCATTCCCCTTCCATGGTACTCAGGCATTTGCGCGATATGGCTGATATAAAACGTATCACATCTTCTTTTCTATGTCGATTCGGACAAGACTCGCGCGACGTACAACGAGGTCTGTGGCTAGGAGTTAAGATTGGAGAAGTTTGGAATTTTGCGACGATTTTCGGGATATTAGCGAACCGATACCGCCGATACGCCATCGAATTACGACTTAATATTAATAGTCGTATTGTCTGTTCAAAAGTTTCGTTACTTAGGAAAAATTTCATAAACTTCCCGTACTTTCGCTCGATTGTGTGGGAAATCGATCGGGGACTCGTTAGGTCGAACGGAAGCAAGCAAAATACTCTTTTTGCCTAACTTTCAATAGCACCAATAGGATACAATTGCCTGTGTACTCACGCGCGAGCACATATTGTCTAGATTCTCTACAACAGCCTAGAAAGAAAGAAAGCTCAACGACAAAGTCCTTTACTGATCTAAAATCTCTCGACCGGGCGCTTCAACAGTTTCGCAGCAAGCTAAAAATCGTGCGCTTCTCTCCGAGCATGCAGCTACCTTCTAAGCTCCTCTGTCTCTCGCTGTCCTCGTTATCGAGTAGGAAGAAGAAGACGGGGTAAGGATCGTTCGAACGAGATCGCTGAGCGTTTACGACGATCTACGACCGTGCGTGCGTCATCGTGCGCGGGCCAATCGGCCGGGGACGATAATTCCTGCTCCGGACGATCGTTCCGCGTTTGAGCAAAGCAAAGGTCGAAAACGAACGAGGTGTCTTTGCATTAGTAGGTGCTAGGGCATACTGGCGGATTCATCTCGCCGAAGACGTTGAGCTCGTAGAGCGACGCGAACACGATAAATATTAAATACCAGACCATCAGGACCATGCCGTATCGTCGATCCAGCTTCCAGCCGTTCAGGTGTGTCGCCAGCACCAGGAACAACACCGTCGACAGCAGGGACACGGTGGAATACGTCAAACCTGATAACATAAACGACAAAAATTAAAATACAAATGTGTCCTTTTTGCGAATAAAGAGATTAAAAATGTAGATAGACAATTCAGCGAGTAAAGAGATTAAAAATACATAGATAGACAATTCCGCGAATAAAGAGATTAAAAATATAGATAGACAATTCCGCGTACCTCTGCTCGTGACGTTTACGTGCGAGCCGGGCTGTATCATAGCGGTCTGTATAAACCACGGAAGACCGAGGCATACCAGGATGTCGAAGACGTTGCTGCCTACAGCATTACTGACCGCCATGTCGCCGAGACCCTCCTTGATGACCGCCAGCGAGGAAAGGGCGTCCGGCACACTCACGCCAGCGGCAACGAAAGTCAACCCCATCACGGTGTCGGGAATGCCCAGGGTACTGCCTGTAAAGTCAACCGCTTTGCTAACACGATCCCATTTGCTAAAAGATAATCGATCGCAGTACAAACGATAAAACGTTACCTATGATCGTGATCATCCACACCATTATGTAGCTGTAGAAACTGATCCAGATCATCGATATGCAAAACGTGAAGGGGTACCATCTCCGCCACTTTTCCTGCCGGCAATCCGGCATTGTCGCCCGGCACATGAAGTGGATGGGATACACGAGGCCCCAGGTGAACAAGGTCCACTTGCTACCGTCCGTCGGCATCACGAGGGGCGACACTTCGTTGGGATTGGGCTCCTTCGCTTTGTAATACTCGGGCTGCCTCGATGCGGCCGGCGGCTGCTGCTGTTGCTGCTGCTGCTGCTGCTGCTGTTGTTGTTGCTCGATCGTTTCTTGAATGCCATTTCCTGAAAAAAAATGAAGGACATATTAAGATCTCTAAAAAATATATAAAAAATACGAATAAAAATACAAGATTACTCGGTTACCTTCCTGATTCTTCATTTGATCGGTGACCGGCGAGTTAGGACCGGTGTAGGATAATCGATCCTCCTGTAAGGACCTGTAGCTCACCAGGGCGCTCTCCTCGGCGGGTTCGTCGTCCTTCGGCAGGAACGGAATGTTGTACGATTTCGCCCAACGTTCCAATTTAACATTGAATGAGAGCGCCACGCAATAGACCGCATACATGATTAACATGAAGAAAGACTCCATCCTGAAAGGCATTTTTATTTCGTCCGTGAGATTCCGCGTCAATTTCCATTCGCAATCGGGCGCAATCAGGCAGTATGCGGCGTATTGCTCACCAGGTTATTAAGTCGTCGTAAATCGTGCCGAGCATCACGAGGATCGAGATGGCGTAGAAAAAACAGTCTCGACAGAGAGGCCACCAGTTCAACTTGGCGGCCGTCGCGGAGCATAGGCCGCAGATCGATATAACGAACATTATATTGAAAACGGCGCTGCCAATGACGCCGCTGACCTGAAACGCGATAGGAAGGGATTTGATTGCCAACCTCCGCGCTGCTAATTAACAAGACAAGGACGTTCGGCCTGTTGCCGAGCGTCAGCCAGATTCACGTGACGCGATAACGAAAACGGTCCTCCACCGCGATTGAGGAAAACAAACGATTTTGTTTCGCGCGCTGGATTACGTAATGTTTTATTTATGTTATTTGCGCTTCGTGATGTTTAGCAAACGCAGCGAGGCGTGCGAGGCGCGATTAGGTGACCGCGGATGATACTCACGCCGATGTCGTCCTTGGCGAAGAACACGCCGATGATGACCGTCGCCAGTTCGGGCGCGGAAGAGCCGGCCGCCATGAAGGTGGCACCGGCGACGTCGGGAGACAGTCTCAGTTCTGGCAAGGAATAAAGATATAACGAATTTGTAATATTTATAAACGATATAGAAATAATTTGAAATAAATCGTCTAAAATAAAATCGCAAGAATCGTCCCCTCTGTTTCGAGATCGCGTTGCGAGTTCAAAAGTGATGTCCATTTTCCAGTAAAAAGCCAAGAGTCGGGATACTGTCTCTTATAGTAATAACAAATCTCTCGGCGAATCTGCGTGATGAAACACGATCCTCTTGTGTAAAACTGTCTACATGTATAACGCCGTAACTCGACGCGAGTCACGGGATTATTGATTTCAACGCGATCGCGAGGAGGGGCGATTTTCACCTCGCCTCACCTTCGCAGATCCTGTCCAGGCTCGAGACGAAGTAATCGTCGCAGACGATCGCGAGGCCCAGGAACGTGTAGATAGCGGCCAGAATGTGTATTATGAGCCCACCGTGTTTCCTGGCCGTGGGGCCCATCAACGGCTGCGGAAACTGCTCTATGGCGGGCGCCGAACAGTTGGTCCTTCGCGGTCTTCGCGTGGGTACGGCGGGTTTCGCAGTCATGTGGGTAACTGGAGTAACCTGTGCCATTTGAAACGAGAAAAAAAATTTTTAATTCGTTATTGAATTCCTTTCTCATTCAATAGAGATATCGTTCATTATTAATAGGGGAGGACGGGGCTATTCGGAACCCTCGCTATATATATTTCGAATATTGTATATTATCGAATGTCAAACTGAATTTTACCTATAGATTGCGTCTTTTCAGCCTGACACTTATGGTTATATGACGCTTATATTCGGTAGTGCAGTATTCGAGATATAGCGAGGGTTCCGAGTTGCCCCGGGTTCCGAATAGCCCCATCCTCCCCTACAGATCGTTTGAATGTGCATTTAATATCATATTTATTTTATCCGAACGACCGAGATGTATATCCGCGGAAAATCACGTGTATACAAAGCCATCGTAATGCGATGTGTTAATCCGCGACGGTGATCGCATCACGACGCAGGTGTTATGCAACTCCGCGCCACGCATCTCGCGTGTCATATCGCGTATCTCGATTCTCGATCTGGACGGCATCCTCTAATTTTGTTTTCCCGAGACGCTATCCGTCCATCTGCGCCGCGAGATATAGGTATATACATGAGGATGCCTCAGTCGGGGGGGTGTTGCTCCCCGCAACGAGCGAACCGTCGGCATGGAATCGAGATCACGGCAGATTAGCATCGATTGCGCCCGCGTTAAGCTCATGTTCCGCTCGTATAGAGCTTGCGAGCAGAATTCGCTGCGAAATTATCGCCGCAGATCATTTGATTTCTGCGAACGGATTAATCCATCGTCGCGTTTTGTTAACGAATTTCATTGTACTTTTGTCAGAACGTCGACAAAAAAATACAATAAAATGCATTGTACGACCGCAGGCATGACTATACAGATTTACAAGCTTCTCTGCAAACAAAAATCTCGTAATCACGCGCCTCGCGGAGTCCACATTCTCCGCTTGGCTAGTACATCACGATGGGGATCTGCATGCACTCACCGTCGTGGTAGTCGTGGTACCATTTCGATTGTGTCCCCTTGGCGACGACTCGGTTTTGGATCCCTCCGCATGTGGACGGCCCGGCCTCCTCGGCTTCCCCGTGGTAGACGTCGACGCCTCTGTCACCGTCTCCTCCTTCTCGGTGGTGCCGATCGAAGAGACCGGCGGTTCCATTGACGTCCATTGCGCGGAGCTCGACGACGACGTCGCCAACGTCGTCGACTCGACCGGCGTGGAAGGAACTTTCGTGGAGGAGACGTACTGCACGAGTACGTAGATCAGGAAGAGGCCCAGTCGCAGGGGCCACCTCCTGCGACGCGCCTGCAGATTACGCGGCCTGCATCTCATTGTCTGCGACTGGAACGAAATTACCGTCGTATAGATTAGCGCCCCAGCCTCTCACCTATATACTTTCTCTCTTTCGCTCCCCCGATCGCGCACCATATACGTAACGCGAGCAAGTTAAATCGGAGCAGTCCGAGGCGCGTTTCGACTATCGTCGTCCTCCGGGTGTATCGATTCTACTTCTTTTTTTTTCTTCCCTTGTACACGCGTACAAGCGGGGCCGAGATCCTCGAGCCAATTAGAGGGAGAAAAACGAGCTTCATACAAACGCGGATATATGGGAGCAATTTAGAAGATCGTATCGGTCGTAAGTTTTACTCCAAGTCACATCGAGCTCACGCTCGGAGTTATACGAGGACACGAACGACCTTCGTGGCGACGCGATATCCCGTCGGAAAACGGCAACCCCTATCGCGCGCACGAGAGCGCCCGTCGGCTTTAAGGGCCGACTTTATCTCGCGTTTCGTATACTCTCGTCGTGGCGTCTTTAGCATCGTCCCGGCTCGATTTATCGACGTCTCTCTTAAGTGGCGTGTTTTCAGAGCTCCCCTCCCCCCCCCCTGATCTCTTGGCCGCGGCCGTGTTTAGAAACAGTGCTCCACCTGTGTCGCATAACATTACGATTATCGATGTCGCGTGCCCCCCCAGCTTACGGGGGAGAGACAGGGGGGGAGGGGGCAGGGAAATCGCGGCGCGATGTGGGCGTCACACACGCGCATATATATGTATGTACATACGTGGGTGACATATGACACGGCACCCACTGTTTGGACATGTGTGTTGGTACTGCGTGTGTACATACATATGTACGGCCTCTAAAAGTAGCAAAACTATAACCGTTCGTGTGCACGGTTACTGTCATCAAATACAACACGGCCAGGGTAAATCGATGACACTCGTCCCTCTCGCATGCGTAAACTATACCCCCTTTAAGAAAAGCATGAGCGGCCTACCTGCCGAGGCAGGGCGCGTTTTCGTTTCGATCACGCGTAAGCGAATTCCCGATAACGCGATACAATCTCCCTTCCATAAAACACGTCATTCCGAACGTGTTTCGTGGAAAAAAAAATTATCCTCTGAATGCGCAATTTCACGTATTATATTCTCCCCCCCCGTTTTTCGCATCGCATGATTTTATCGGCCAGAGCTGTCGGGATTTTCGATACTCGCGGTGTAATTAATAAATAAACCCTATACGCGAGGAAATTACGCGGAATACACGTGTAATGAGATACACGGTAAAATGGTTCCGTAACATTTTACACGGGCGTAATTAAAGTCGCCCGGATGGCTTCGAGAGGAGCCCTCGGGACGGATCTCCCATCGGTGTGCCGCATACGGGGATAATTCGCCGCATTACGCAATCGCAACGGGCACGATTCATTAGGGATCAAAGACACACGCTCGCACGTATACACGCGGACGCGTGTATACCGGATACGGCCCGGAATGCGAACGCTGGGGGGGAGATGGAAAGTCGAACGCGATAGCGCGGCACGTGTAATCCCCGCGTAAATGCGTATACATATATACGGCGTATTCGTGAGCACGGGGTAAAAGTGACAAGCGCACTCGAGGGCCGTAACGGTATCGGATTGTCTAATTGCCGTCGGCGAAATTAATACGCGCCCGCATACACGGGGTGTCCGCGGTAAATGCGAAAGGACAAACTCTCCCCGGCGGGGAGGGATGAATGGGGACAGGGAACGGAGGGCGGTTCACCACGCGGCCTCGCGATTTTCAACGCGCGATTTTTTATTTCACTCCCCGCGATCGATCCGCGAAACAAAACTCTATCACACCCCGGTGAAACCCGTGGCGAACGGGCTTTTTGGGTCGCTTACTTCGCCGCTCGCCGAGAGACCGCTCGGAAAGTTCTCGACCCTTCGCGCCCCGGCTCTTTTCGACACACCCCGTATGTGTGGGGTGGTGGAGTAATCAACAATTTTCGCAATGCGATCCGTTCGCAATCGAACGCGCTCGGTGTAAATATAATTTTCGAAATCAGATTAACGTGAAAGCGACGGTTACATCGGCTTTTCGCGCAGAGTAAAAGAGCGAAAGAATAAATCCATTCCCTCCCCCTCCCTCCCACCCCCCTGAGAGGGAAAATGTCACCGTGATTTAATGTTCGCGTCGATTATCAATTTCGCGAAATTTATGCCAGCCTGTGGAAATAAACGTATACGTTGAAATTATTACACCGCGCTCCGTAAATAATCGTCGCCGCAATAAAGTGTCTGTATCTCGTATTCCGACGGCTATGTCAATAACGTCACGGCGTTCGTCAATAGAAAATCCGACAAAGCGGATACTACTGCTATTGATATTAATTATAACGGACAGGTACATTCAATTCTTATTCGAGCTACTCTTTTGTGCTTATACATCGGGAGTAATTCCTCCGTCCGCAATAAAAACTTCTATTGAAATAAAATTCCCCTGCGCGAGAATGATATACGTTTTAATGAAATAGTAAACCCTCACGCACAAAAAGAGAGAGAGTTATATAAAGGTTCAATAATTCTCCTCTGCTTCTCTCCTCTCTCTCTCAGTTTTTGCGCGTGGAAAAAAATCTCTCTTTTATGTATAAAAATGTCTTCTACAATATATATAAAAATATCGCTTCGAGATGAAAGAGCGCGACGCTTTATTATACCTTTCTCGGTATAAAGACATGCACGTGCATGACGATCCGCGGAATCGATACGCTTATGGACGAGACACTGGAGAACGGAAAACGCGTTAATTAACGACGTATTCACGGTACACGTATACCTTTATGAAATTCCTAATTGGACGCGATATACGGATCGCCGCGATCGAGGTATATACACGACGTCGGCCAAGTACCGGAAGTCCTCGCTTTGCGATCGTTCTTTCGCGCGGAAGTTACACTATCGGTCTTTACTGTAATAGCTGATGTTTGTGCACGTTATTCGCGTGAGATTCGCACGCTATACAGCCATTACGTTCCCTTGGCGGAAATTTTCCTGATTGTCAAATGGCGATGGGGAAACTCTAAACGTTCATTGATGTGACGCCACCTTTTTACTTTTATGCTAAAAACGTATTACAGAAGAATTTAGGAATTAGCGTAGAATTAATATAAGTAATTAGCGATTTCTTGGAGTCTTGGAATCGTAAATGATTTTCCAAGGAGAACCGTACTGTAATAATCGAATTTTCCTTCTCTGTTTTAAAAGCGGACCAAAATATAACATTTTATTAGTTTTCCGTGTCCGAATTTAATCCGAATTGTTAAGCAAATTGCTAATAAAATCCTTTGGTTTACGCACACACAAAAAATTCAGACCATATGTCGCCCCGTCGCTCCTTCACATTTTCCATTGAACAATTCGAAGAAAAATCCACGATGAACAGACGCTTCATTCCAGTTATGTTTTTCGCATATTCTTCTTAATTTAATACACTTGCAGTACAAACATTTACGCGTACTTACACCCGTAAAATGCAACCGACCCATTTTAGACGCGGAAAACTCGCTAGGGAATGCAATCGAAATCGAGCTCAAAACACTCGCAACTTTATTTCTCGTTGAAGGAGAATCTCTCGTTTGCGTGCACCGAAAACCCTCGTTCGCCAAGGGACCTGAGCGCGTTTCCGGAGCTGTTTCCTTCCTCGCGATCGTCACACCGGTGGTCGCGATAGGACAAGGGGCCAGGGGACGAGAGAAGATATCGCTATCGCTCGCTCGCTCCGATAACGAACCGGTGACCCGATTTCCCGGCGCTTCGAGGGAATCCGCGCGTCTGGTCGTGCGGCTTACCCCTTTATCGCCGTGCATCGCCGTCGTCGTCCGCCGTACGTGTCGCGAGCACTGCTCTCCAGCCGGAAGACTCGAGGGTTGTACCGCCGGTGTGCCGCCGGATATAGGTAGCGCGGTGCCAATAATAAAACCGAGAGGGTGGCGACGATGCGCCTGCTGCTGCTGCCGCGCGCGAGCTCTCTCTCTCTCTCTCTCTCTCTCTCTCTCTTTCTTTCCCTTATCACTTCGTAACGCGTATCCCACGGAAAGAGGAGGCGAAGACGGAGGAAGAAGAGGAGAGGGTGGACCCGCGTCCCGCTCGTCCGCGAGACTTGTCCGAAGTCTTCCTTGTTTGGGGGAGTCCCTTGCCCGCCACGCTGCCCACGATCGCGCTCGAATTATCGATTCGAATATGAAAAGCCACCCGCCGCCGTCGCCGTCGCCGCCGCCGCTGTAGTCTCCGTTTTCGTGGTCGTCCCGACGACGTTTCGTTCAGTCCCTCGTGTCGCGTACGATCGCGCGTGTCCCACCGGGATCAACCGGATACCCCGGTGCCGCGCACACGTATTTACGCCCCGCGGCTGCGACTCGGCCGTCCCCCTCACTGTCGCCGTCGCGGCCTGGCCTCCGCCGTCTCGGCGCACGACTCACACGGCTGTCGTGCGTGTGTGTATCTCTCTCTCTCTCTCCCTCTCGCCTCTCCCGCTCCCTGACGTGCGCCGAGCCCTCTCTCCCTCTCGTTCCTCGCCCCTACCCTCCCCGCGCCTCCTGCACCCACCCTCAACGCGCGGATGACACGCCGCGGCGCCGCGCCGCGTTCTCGCCCTTCCGCCCTTCACCCCCGCGGCCCCTTTACGGTATCAGCGCTCGCCCGGGGTGGCCGCTTGCCGCCCCCGCGCGATTAAATATCACTTCCTCGATCCCCGTTATCTCTTTTCGATATTTCTCACGGCTCAACAATCGTTACGCTCCTCGATAAATTTCGCTAATTAGTTTCATTTAATTCTAATTATACGCTCGCGATAATACGACGATTATTATCCGGGGCGCGATTCGTTGGCGCACGGAGGAAGAATTCGGGGAATCGCGCTCCCCGATTCTGACCCGCGGCGCCGCTGACGGCCTTGCGCGCCTACGCGCACGCTTCCGCGCTTTCCCGTCCCGCCCTTCGCTCGACCCCTCGCCTGTACCCCCTATATACGATGCACCGGCGCTTCCGTGCACCGTCGACGGTGACGTCGAGACGCTTGCGCGAGTTGCGCGTGATACGTCACCGGCCCATCCCTCCGCACCCCTCCGCCTGATTGTTCGTTGCACTTGCTCACTTGGAGAGGAAGGCGAGGGAGTAGAAATAGAACCGATGCTACTTTCTAGGTATCGATAGATAAAAATCGCTATTTCGTTATTTCGTACACATTAAATTTTCCCTGTAATGAAGATTGATGTCCATCCGATATTTACATCGTTGTTCGAATATCCGAAAGAAAATACCGCGATCGAATGTTTTTACTTTCAATGTTCCCATTCCGATATTATTATCCAATTATGTGATATTTCGCACTTTTGAACTTATCAAATTGATGCTGGCTGATAATTGATGTTTCGTAATTTGCGACCGAGGTCGTTCGTTGCCCCCCCCCCCCGCCGAGATCAGTCATTCAACCCCCTTTGTGAAAGAGCCGTGGCTAAAATTATCGGCGATAGCGATATAGCTCGGTATTATTGAACCATAGGCTATATCCGGTCTAACATCACGGCACCAAATATAGCGAGATATCCGACATTGCAACTCGCGGATATATATTGCCCGTTAATCTCGTTCGATTAATTTGAACGCGGATAAGTATTTTGAGCTTCCTCGCGCGACAAGTTGGTCTCGAAGTAGCTTTGTACGTAAAATCTGATGGAACTTTCACGATCTGGATAATTTTGACTTTTATCCTGTCGGTACTTCATTAATATCTACATTTAGTTATAGAACCAGGGATGAAAATCCATAATAGGTAGAATATATAAATATATCTTAATTTCTTACACAGGTAAAACAAATTTTATCCATAGTTTTTTTTTTATGATTAAGAAACGTATAACTAGCTTGTTACATGGGGTTCTGATGAAACTTTACGGAATAGCCACCACTGTTGGGATCCTTCTCCAGTTCAAAGTTATTCGTGGAAAGGCCAAAGGGTTTTAAAACCATGTTTCCTAGATCCTTTAGTTTACCCAACATTTCTGCCTTCAGCTTCTCGTTCCTTTCGCTAATTAACGGGGGTAACCTCTGAAAAAACAACAGTCATAACATTAATAATTACATTAATATAAAAATATAATCCTACTTTTTAATATTTATAAACTATATTATTCATCTCTAAAATTGCTCTTTTTTTAAATTTAAGTTAAGTAAAGTAAAATTTAAGTAAGCTTTAGAGAAAGAAAATTTACTTATTTTTCAAGAGACCAAGAAATAAAATGTATCGTTAAGTCAAAATGAATTGAATAAAAAAACCATAATTACATGAAATACTACAGCTATTGGTTTTTTTTTGTAGTTTAAATACACCAAAACTTTAAACGAGATTCCTCTAAAAAGTTGATCTTTGTTACAACCCAAGTTATAGAATAATTCATCAGCTAGTTTGTACAAATGCTAGTTATACATTACCCTGACGGCATGATTGGCTTCTGTGTGACTAGAATCGTATGTCAATACTTTCTTGAAGTCCTCTAACGCCTCGTCCAATTTGTCCGTCTCTTCGTACAACTGTGCTCTTCTTAAATACACCTTTACATAACTGGAATTTAATTCAATGGCCTTGGTACAATCGGATATCGCCGAATCCTTCTCTGTCTGAAAACGATAACTTGTCAATAACAGCTAAGAGGTATAAAACACGCGATATTCATTGATAACCACATCTTTGGTCAATCACCTGACACTTCGCTTTCGCCGCTGCCCTATTCGCATACAATATAGATCTCTCTTTGCTGTACGCCAAAGGACAGGTTTGCAATCCCCTTGTGTACTGCGATATCGCCCGTACGTATTCGCCGTTTTTGAAAAGGTCGTTGCCCGCCTGCTTCAAATTCTCCGCTTCGTCCTTGAATGCCTGCGAGGGAAAAGCAGACAAATTGCAATTGCCGTAACGGAAAATAATGGAAGATTTACAAGGGAGATAGCCTATGCTAGAGGAGACATCGTGGGCGCACCTCCTGCTCGCTTTCCGTGAGTAACAGGTCTCTGTCCTTGAGGAGCACCTCGTCCACGTCCTCCTCCGTACTTCGCGCGTTGTCGTTGCCATCCTCGTTGCACTCCTTGTCCACGACGTCCCACGAATTGTCGCCCTTCGATCGCGCGTCCGAAGCATCGTCCGCTCGCACGCAGGAACTTTCCAGATCTCTCGTGAGCTCCTCTATGACCTCCTCGTTGGACTGCAGCCTCGGCTGCGACTTGTCGCTCGCGCTCGCCATCGTACGGTCAGATCGCGCCAGCCGTTAAGAACCGAACGTCATGGATCCTCGACGGGGACGAGTCGACGCGCGTGTCCGCACGCACATCAGCTGTGCGACGAAAACAAACCTGAAATTGGTTTCTCGAGTAAAAACGAAGATGCACACAAGCACGCGCGCACGCTTGCCGCGGCTCGCCCTGTCCTGACGTTTCCCCCGACCGAGAGAGAGGAGCGCCCCCCTCCCCCGCCCCCAAGTGTCGCTCGTTGTCTCTCGTGGCGAGCGACAGATCGCGCTCGCTGTTCAATTTCCAGCCACTTCGCTCAGCTGATCTGGGGCTGGCCGGCCGCTGGCCTTCCCTTTCTCGCGTCCTGCTCCTTCTGCACTTGAAATATGATTAGACGTTGGAGTGAAAAGAGGAAAAATACAAAAGTCGAGTATGTATACGTGCTATCAGCGCTATTACATTATTTTATCTTTATCGTACATACATACTTTGACATAAAATAAAAATAGAATAATGCAATAATACTGATAGGATGTTATCCAACGCAGTCATAATCTTAGAATATATATGTATGTTCTAAGGTCATATAAATATTAACTTTAAGTTATAACATTTAAGAAATTTACACGTGCGATATAGTTTGAAATTTTACAAAATGTGCTCCTCCAAAAAATGAAACTCATCGAATAGAAACGTTTCGACCTCTCGACCGTGATTGTGTTGTGATGACGCGATTTGAGAAAATCCGATGGTAATTAAATTCGGTGCACTTGCACTCATAATTGATGTACAAAGATTGCTATATACACAAAACGAAAATGTAGCATAAATATTTACGTCTTTTATCTCGACTAATAAAATAACTACGTCATATTTTTATATCTTAATTATTGTTGAAGACTCAAAGTGTTTTAATATATTAATAGTTCGAGTATTTTTTATATTAATTGTTGTTAAAGACTCGAAGTGTTTTTGATACTTAGATAAGCTATTAAAAACACTTTCAACATCATTAATCACCACGGAATACTGCATATATGAAAAGTCTTGTCGAAGCATATAATTATATATAATAATGTTTTTGCACTCTGCAAACATATATCTTCAGCAACTTTTTACAGAATTTGTATATAATAATTATAAAATTTGTCATAGTTAAACTTCTTCATTTTTTCCCTTTTTTTCTAACGTCTAATTATATGCGTGTATTTGAATTTAAAATGCAGAAAGAAAAATGCTATATGGAGCTTACAAAAGAAAAAAAAAACAGATCAATCACCATATTTCGTAAACACATTGTAGGAATTTAGATCGGACGATATAAAATTCCGAGGCCACGATTCGAGGCTTCAGCTGTGAGTTCTGTACGTCGAATAGAACGTCCAAAAGGGAGAGAGGAAAAGATATATGCGATATTCAAAGAAGATCTATATCTTTAAATTAAAAAAAAGAAGATCGAAGATAAATTTGAAGTTTTCTTTACTGGGTTATCTCTCACTTATCTTTGATTTCTGATTATATTTCTTATCTATTGTTCTACTAACGTAATGTTTTCATGTAATTTCTATCACGTGTGTATCTTTTACAGTTCTAATTTTATTTCGCATGTTAGAGAAGATTAATTAAAATAATGTAAAAGAGAGACAATGATCCTCGCGGTTGACCTATATTTACGTTAACGTCAACAAATCCAATTTTAATTATTGAATCTATATGTATAGTCAGCCGCTGCTTCTTCCTTGATCCTTGACTTTTGCAATTTGTCACCGCGTAAATTCGCTATACACTCGTCAGAGTTTAAATTTAAACGCAAGAAAATGGGACTAACTACCAGGAATGAACAGCCGGCGCGACGACGACGGCGGCGGCGGCTTATTGTTTTTCCAATCGGCGGGTTAAAAAATCGCGAGCGCGTAGGCAGGAAATCGTGCCGCGCTCAATTCGCAGCGGAGCCTCGCTTCGAAGTTTGCCGTACGTTGAGTGTGTCGTATATAATGTATGTCGTAACCGTATAAATTAAACTGATTAGTGATAATATGACGCGCGATATCGGTCCGAAGGTGTATACCGTCGTGCAAGGCCGCCGGCGCGGCGCAAATATACCGATAAATCGCGGGCGCTTAAGATTACGCTTAGTCGAGGCGCGGGCAAAAAGTCCGCGCGCGAAGGGCGCGCGCGGGCAAGGGTGTACCCTTTTAATATTTGCTCTCGGCAAACATCCGCGCGGACGAAATTTCTGTATAGGCGGTGCGGCCTATACAGCGATGACGCGCGCGGCGCCCGGGTTATATTCGCGCGCGAGTAAATATTTCAGCGTGATGAGGAATGATTGATCGATCGCGGCCGAATGGCGCGCCGTCGAAGGCGCGAATTAAAAGACAAAAAGGGAAGAGAGAGAGAGAGAGAGAGGAATAGGAGAGCGAGGGGGAATGAGGAGGGCAGAGTAGAATATGGAACTTTGTTCGCGCTTTTCTAGAATTTCCGTCGTCCAAGAAAAAAAGAAGAACATTGAATATTGACGTTTCACACCTGGGGATAACCGAGTCACTAAGAGCGGCAATCAATAAAAGCGGCGAGAGCGGAAGGGAGACGGAAGGTAGCGCGAGTGCCAGCGGAGAGAGAAAGGAAAGGCGAGTGCGACAGATAAGGATGATGCGAAGGGGGAGGGGAGGGTTGCGGGTATATATGACATGTGTGCACGTCGACGCGCCACAATCGCTGCTGCATCGCTCCTCCGTTTCTGTCCGCGCGGCGCGCCGCGCGAGGTTCACGAAAGAGGCGGCTCGGGTTGTGTGGTGCTGCGCTGCGCTACCGCAGACCGCTGGCCAGTGCCCGATGCGGTGCGACGCGTGTTGTACGCTTTCCGATGCGGCGAGCGAGACCGAGTAAACGCAACGGCGGCGGTGGTGTTGACCCGTTGACGCAGCAGTAGCCCGCTCGCGGAATCCCGGTGGCGTACCCGGCGATTCGTAAAGTGCCTTTTCTCTGTCATTAGCGTCTTTCGCTAAAATGGTGAGTCTAAATGCGAGGCGCGGTGGCTCCGAGGCCTCCCGGAGCGTGCCGTTCCTCTGCTTCCCTTCCTCATTTTTCCTCTCTCCCCTCCTGCCGCGGGCTCTCTCTAGATCGCGCCGTTCGTTCAGGAAAATTCGCGGAACGGCGGACGGACCCCCGTTATGCATGTGCACGACGGTGCTCATTTATACAAACACAATGATTATCGCGCGGTTCTGCAGTTTCAGAGGGACGGAGTGAGACTGAGACAGCAGCACACGGCGAAGAGAACGTCGACCGAGTTACCGTACGAGAACAGGATCGCCTCGAGGAAGCAGGATGCACTGCCAAACGACACCCAGCATCTCCTCTTCGTTCTCACGTACTTCCTCTTCGTGTCCTTCATCATAATCGTCCTGGAGAGAAATCTGCCCGATCCGATCACCGTCGACACGGAGGGCCTGCACCCGGGGAGATTCGTCGCCGAGCGTGCACGCAGTCACGTCGTGAATCTCACGTCGATCGGGCCCCGCATCTCCGGCAGTTACGAGAACGAGGTCCTAGCTGTTAAGTTTCTAACGACAACGATCAACGATGCGATGAGGACGGCGCACGAGAATCACAGGATTCTCTTTAACGTAACGAAGCACAGCGGCGCGTTTCCACTTAAGTTTCTCGACGGCATGACTAATGTCTATAGAAATGTACAGAACGTCATTGTCAAAGTCGGACCTCACCGGCCTACGATGCACAGCTTGCTGCTTAATTGTCATTTTGATTCGTTTTTAGAGAGCCCAGGTAAGAAAATGACGCTTGATGAAAATGGCGCAAAACGTTGCGCTTTGCGTAATAGGCGTAGTATCTTATCTCCATGGAATAATTGGCTAACATTATAACTTCAAGGTGGCTCTGACGACGGTGCTGGTTGTGCGGTAATGCTGGAAATTTTACGGATAATAACTCAGAGCCCAAAAATATTGAAGCACAGCGTTGTATTCTTGTTCAATGGCGCCGAGGAAAATATATTGCAGGTACTCCACTAATTTGATATCTAATCTCGATAATTCCGGCTTATTGATTAGTCCTACAACTGTGATAACGGATATTCTGTACGCAACTGTATAGGCGTCTCATGGCTTCATAACGCAGCACCCTTGGGCAAAGAACGTGCGAATGTTCATAAATCTGGAGGCATGCGGCGCCGGTGGTCGCGAACTGCTGTTTCAAGCTGGGCCCCACAATCCTTGGATTCTCGAAGTACGTTGTCCCGCGATAGATTGTTCTCTCTGCCGTTTGTTAGCGTTAAAATTAATTTTCTTACCACCGACTCGTTCGTCAGGTTTACGCCAAATCCGTACCATATCCTTACGCGTCGTCGTTGGCTCAAGAGATATTTGAGAGCGGTATAGTACCTGGTGACACGGACTTTCGGATATTCAGAGACTTCGGAAAAGTTTCTGGTTCGTAAAAAAAAAAATTGTCGATTTTTTTTTTTTTAGTACAGATATGTTTCGATAAATTTATTGCTCACGGTCAAATTTTCACTAATGTGTAATCTAAAAACTTCACACGCAGGCTTGGACTTTGCATGGTCGAAAAACGGTTACGTGTATCACACCAGATTCGATAACGTCGATCAGATACCGCTGGGCGCCTTGCAACGAACCGGCGATAATATTCTCGCCTTGACACAAGGAATAATATTTGGCGACCATTTATCGGACGCGGAAGAGACACGCGGCAGTCTCGTGTTCTTCGACTTCTTGGGCGCATTCGTTATTAGATGGCCGCAGTACATTGCCAGTACAGTTAATATCGCCAGTATATTTATAGCTGGATACTCTATCCATTTGAATATGCAGAGTACACGTAGAAGTAAGAATATATAATTATTATTTAGATCCGGCTGCGCCAGTAGACCTCGAAAAAAAAAAAAAAAAAATCGGTACTCATTTTCTCGAACAAATCTGAATAATACAATCGAATTCTGCGTTATCGGATACAGATATTAAGAAATGGATGTACATGAGACATGTGCTGATGTGCATCGGAGTAATCATGATCTCGTGGTTGGCATCCATGTTTTCTTGCACGTTAATCGGCCTGATCCTGACCAAACTGGGCAAAGTGATGAGTTGGTACGCGAGACCGGCGTGGCTGTTTTTCTTGTACGTTTGCCCAACCATTTTTGTGTCGATGATCGTGATCCTGCAAGTAGGATCGAGGCAGAAAAAGGTAACGAGAAATATATTCCTTGTTGCAGCACTTTCGATTTTCTTAAAATTATGTTTTCGATTGAATATATTTCGCCAAATATATTCTCTCGAGAGCTTGAAATACGCGCTTATCGCAGCGTACAAGTAATACCAATTCACGATTGCAGGAAGTTGGTTCTGCTTGGGTTTTGTATCACATGTACTACGACGCGTATTCCCTGATATGGATGTCGATTCTCTTGGTATGTGTCACATTTGCAATACGATCGGGCTTCATACCGCTCCACTGGGTCCTATTCCCGTCGGTTGGAAATATTGTGCGACACCATTTCTTCAGCAAATGGAGAGGTGAGGACAGCTCGCAACTCGTTCCTAATCTCTTTTTTTTTCCTTTTTTTAAAATATGCTAACCCTGATAACCTTTCTGTGCCAATTATTTAAAAAATACTCTAATACTCGACTGAATGTACTTTTATGAATTTTATAGACTGGAAATGGCTTTGTTACCAATTGGGGTCGTTGAGTTTATCTTACATACAGTCGTTTTATTTAGCGCTCGGTGCTCTCTATCTCTTCATCCCAATAATGGGACGATCCGGTGGCAGTATTAATTCCGAAGTTGCAATGGCTAACATGCTGTCGATATTATTCTGCCAACTGTTTTGCTTCACGGTAAAATATTAATAGCTTCAACAATTACATTATTTGCACGTGACGTAATTTTTGTACCTTTAATTTTGTACAAACGTCTCGTAAATGTCTTTCGTCATAAAAAGTAACTCACAATATTTTCAGTTGCCAATAGTGCTTCTAATAAAGAATGCAGAACGAATTATAAGTGTGATTGTTGGAATTTTCTTAATCGCTATTGCTGTGTTAATTCTAACACCACTTGGATTCCCTTACAGTGGTGATCCGTTGTCGCCTGCTCCACAACGATTTATGATCGCGGTAACGCATTAGTTATCTTTTCTCCTCTTTCCTGAAAATTCTCGTTTCGATGGAAAATAATATAGGTTCGTATGTATCATCTTTTTATCCTTGATTTGCAGCATAGTAAACGCCAGTATTATGGTCCAGATGGTAGCGAAAGGTATTCCGGTACGGGATACTGGTTAGTGGATTTAGATATGAATAGCCCTCGCAGCGTAGAATCAATAGTACCTGAAGTAGCTGCCGCGACGCCAACGGTCAGGGACTGCGAGAAGGAATTATACTGCGGCTTTCCGTATTTATTGCCGGTCACAACTTTCTTGTGGTACATATCGAAGTCAGATCAGCGTATTATTGGAATATTAACGCACGAACTGAGAAGACTTTTCTTTTACAGGAAAACTACCTGGATACCCGGACCTGCTCCGCTCCTAAGTATTCCCACCAATCTCGAGGTGATTTCCAAGACTACGAAACAGAACATCGTTAATTTCACCTTTAACGTTACAGGTAAGACATTAACACGTTTAAGTTAATTTCAGTTTCACGTATCTTCGCAGAGCAAAAGTCAAATGTTACCCTCTGATTTGTTTAGGTCCGGACCACATAGGTATAATTTTGTCCCCCTACAAAGGTGTTCATCTAAAAAAATGGTCTATACTCGATGAGAAACCATTGCAAGGTCCAATGTGGAACGACAGAGAGACTTATTTTATTTATTACGCATGTGCCTCAGATTGCGTGCCATATACATTTTCTATCGAACTGAACGTAAGTTTTGTTAAATACGTGCTTCTCTTCGTTCTACCGTGTAGAAAACTCTCGTCGAGAATTACTGATTTTTGTTTATGTCTTCAGATGTCTGCAGTGCAGAAAGGACCGTGCTTATCCATCGCATTAGCCGGACACTTCTTACACGGCGAACGCCAAAGATCTTTGAGATTTAAGAAGTTTCTGGCGCAGTTCCCGCCGTGGACCGTCATCGCTCCCTGGACGGCGTCGTATAAGTCATGGGAGCTGTAAGACAAGGACAATAGGACAATAGGACAATTGATTGCGGTAAACGTGACTAGCAACATTAAGCAATACATTGTCCTGACGGCGGATCGTCTCTCGCGAATTAACTAAGTAGCCTAATAAAACGGTACTATTGCTTTTCGTCGTACGACTCGAGTACGAAACCTAAACGCCATGGCGATGTAATATCGCTTCAATACTTAGACGTAGCCTTCAAAAACTTCCTAAAATATTACGACTTCAGAGGTAATTGAGATAACGTTAAAAGCGATAGAGAGAGAGAGAGAGGATGGAACGTGGAAAGACGTTTCCATTCCGAGTTTATATATGAATTTTTTACTTGCATATTATCGTTAATAGAGACGATGTCGAAAAACTAGCCTAAGACGTTGATTCAGATTTAAATCGTAAAGAGAGATATCTTAAAAAAAAAAATCATATACAGAGATAATATAACGTATATTTGCCTGGGCGCTTTCAAAGGTGATAACTACGATTATTTTTTCGTAGAAGCGTACGATAATATTGCATATCATAAGCTTTAGACTGATTCCATGCATTATATCTTTCGATTTTATAATTTTCACGAGGAGCAAAATGCCGTGTCGGTGCGAGGGAGATACGTTTCATTAAAATCTAAAACTCGAATTATACATACGGTATATAGGAAACTGTGATTGCATGTGACGTACGCTCTCTTAGTACGCTTCAAATTCACTGATCAAAATGTCAGTACTAGTTTAAATTGCCGTCTCACGCGAGATGGCTAGATAATAATCGCATGATTAGCGCGCGCGCACACACATACACATATACACACATTAGTGTGTACATTATTGAACACATTTTACAAAAATTGCGAGCAAGTACTGTCTGTAAGACGTTTCGTAGACCATAATACGTGCTTTAATATACCTTAGAGTTTGCATTAAGCGCAACAATTTCACGGTTTAATAGCCCGTAAATCTGTTGTTCGGTACAGAGTACAGCGTTCGACAGCTGTCGTCCACGAGCGCGCCGAAGTCGCTTCACAACGGACGGTCAGAAACGGCAACACGGGCGAATAAGTATTTTACAATTACATCGTGATACTTTAGATACGTGATCGCGACTTTCGAACGCAAAAGTCGTTTGAGATACAAGATCAAATCAAATACGCGCTTTAAAGGAATTTTATATTTCGAGTAGTATAATAGAACGGATTTTTCGAGTATATGCAGACACACATACGCACACACGTATACGCAGGATATGCTTAATACGTTGCCATTTCTATTCTTAGTTTCCGAGTATTACATTACACCTTGCATGTAATGAATTTGAACAGTCACGATGTCGAATATCGGCATCTTATAGGAACTCGCTGCTTATTATTTTTCGCAATCACACTCTACGGACCATTCCTCCTTTTTTTCCTTCCCTAGTTCTAAGGGGAAAAAAGTCCATATTTTTAATAGCATATCAAAGAAGTTCAGACTTAGATCGTTAGACCTGAGACGAGTTAACGATTTTTAGTAGATTTTTTTTTTTCATGTATTCCAGCACTACTACTTCTCTTTTACTATCTCTTTCCTACCGTAAGTAAAGGTATCAAGTATATCTTTAAATCTTTAACTTCTCTATTTCTCTGTGCAGCTTTCCTCTCGATGAAACTATTGCTTTTTCTTTCGCCCACGTTAAAAATACTTTTAATAATTACATATTTGCTGGTGCATACGAAATATCTATTTCACAATAGTGCACTAACAATATTTGCATGAAGGCATCCATCGCATGACAATTAAGAGTAATTGTTATTCCTATTCTCTTCTAATAACACCTGATTCTCCTAAGACAGTAACTCTTCTTCATCTCTTTCACAATTCGCAATTGATATCAAATTTTTTCTAACGAATAATCTTCGAATTCCTTCGTCACTTAGTGAACACAAAAATCTTGTCTCGAACTAAAATTGATTAGCAGGACATAGTTTCAATTTAGCAATTTCAAGTAATAAAAAATATCGCTTTTCGCGTAATGAAGTTTTTTCCACGAGTCCATAGACATATCGCTGGTAGCTTAATAGAAGACGTCTACGTCGCAAAGTTACTTTACGTAACTTACCAAATTGTTCACTTTACGATGCTTGACAAAACCGCGTATGAATATAGAGTTATATTGCGAGAATAAATAGTACAACGTGATTCGTTATATAAAAAAAAAATAATAATGATAGTTTTATATAAAATATTATAGCGGCAAGAGAGGCAGTAGCAAAATATACGATGCGTTAACGAGGATTAAACATTTCTAATATAAGTATTGGGAAACGTTTTATGTAATATATTTTTGTATTGCGGTTCAAGTTGTTTTTTTCTCTTATTACGTTTTGAATGTTTAACTTATATTTTTAATATGTGATGAATAATTCGTATTAGACTGCGACTGTTTTATCTAATTGTTAATTTGTTTGTAGCACAAGTGTTTAACGTTAGCCAGCGTTAATCTTAATTGCACAAATTTACGATCGCAATTCTACTTAATTCTCGTGCACAAAGATTATGAACAATACTTGACGATTTTTAACATTTCTATAGTCATTTATTGCGGCCTGAAGATAATCGAATTACTGGTTCGCTGATTTCATTTTCTTTTTTAATTTCCACGTTATTACCATCTTATCTTTACAAAGATATTTTTATGTGTTCCATAATTTCTTAGACGATCGCGCTCCTGTAATTACCAATCGCGTTACCGTAACGCGAGAGAGAGAGAGAGAAAGAGATGTAGAGCGCTTGTTAACAGGGTCTTTATTTTATTGTTAGGAGTAAAACGAAGTTCTCTTTGCCTCGCTCTTCGCCGTTTCTCGACGGGCGATTCGGAATTCTAGATTAACGGACGCAATCGTTCCTAAGAAACGTGAGAAGGCGTGGTCCACTTGCGTCGTCATTCTGAATCACATGTCAGTATCTGTACTTCGATAACTTCGTTTTACGCCGAGTACCGGCCAAAGGAAAAAGGATCCATCCATTGCGTGACAATTGTAGTTGCCTAATAATTCGTTTCCGTTATTCTGTGCGTGCAGGGCGGCACTTTAGTAATAAAATACCACGAATGAGACCCGCGCGTCGCGGGATTCAGTTCGAGGAATTTAACGTTCGATAAGGATTGATAGTAATATATATTGTTTTTTGTCTCTCCTCCCCCCCTGCCAATTTATTTATACACAGGCGTATGTTCCTGCTTGCGTTATATTAAATTGTCGATACATATATTGCGACATTGTTACTTGGCAGTTGTTGTTACATGATTAAGATATTATATGAGAGAGGAAATAAAGAATTAACATTACACACTAGCCGTTTCCTTCGCTTTCCTTCATCAGATTTTTATCAGATTTCCCGTAGCGCAGAGTAGCAATGGAGATAGGTAAATCCGGTTAATACGAGTCGCGCCAAGTGTGAATAAATCGATGCGATATTAATCATAGCTAAAACTGTTCGTACCGACGTATTGATACTTGTTTTTTCTTCTCTCGATTTTGTTACAGAAACAGTCTCATTCGTTACTGTTACGCGACTTGTTGCGTTTAATCAATACGGAATTGTCTTCGTTATCCAACGAATCTTTTGTTCGCCGAATCAATTTCCTGTTTCCTGAACAACACTCTTCCACGTTTGTTATGTTATTCAAGTTTCACTCGCGTAACGTAGATCACATAGACATTCGTATCGAGCATACAAGAGGCGACATGTGTAATTGTTTTTCAAGCTATCCAAAAGAATGAGTTTAATATAATTTAGTAGTAACTAGCGTTAATTAGTGCGTATGTAATTAATAATTATTATATTATCAATATTGTGTTATTATTAATACTTAATTCATAAACTCTAATTAAGGTTTAACTCAAATTATATTCTAATTAATATTTAATTTATAAATTATTATACATTTAATAAGTATTTACATAAATTATGTTATTGATATATAACATATTAAGTACACATCAAACATCAACATTTAAATGCATACAATATTATATGTAGATACATTAATATGTAGATACATTAATGTTATATGTAGATACATTAATATCTAATTGTACTTAATTACAATCATCGGTAGATTCAAAATATCTGATCGAATTAGGGTTGGAGAGAGAAGAATTCACATTCGTCGGGAGTCTGCATGCCGCGCGCGGGGTTTTTTCGGCATTCCTCAGATAAAGGAGGACCGGAGATAGAGGACGGACGAAAGCCCGGTTCTCTCGCGTTTCGTAAGAAATGTGTCAATATTGACGCACCGGCATCCTGTAAGGCGAGAACGATTTCCTAGTTAAAACGAACCGCGACCGTCGTGCCGTCGCACTGATCTCCACGTCGTGCTCGAGTTACCATTGTGATTGCGCGTGTGCGTGGGCCGCAAGCGCGAGGCGTGGATTTTCCTCAAAAGTTGCGAGCCTCGCGAGGAGCGCGATATCGGTCGCGTTAGAAGAATATTATTAGAAGAACATTTACTCGCGACGAGGAGAAAACGACGGAATGACCCGAAAAATTCGCGCGGTCGAGCAATTATCACGCCTAGAAAACCAAGCCACGTATACGGATCTTCGGGTGAGTAAAATATTCTCTCTATGTGAGATCTTCATTTCTCTCCCTTCCCCTCTTTTTCCAAAATAATCGGAATACCGCTCGAGAACGCATTTATATAGCGCTAAAACGGCTGCCACTTGGATCCATTCTTGTCCGCTGTTTTCTCAGCGGCCGGCCGTTCTCAATCGACATTCAACGCATTCCTCGTATCGGACAAGTCAGACCCCGGGGAGTACCGGGCCTTCATGCGGATTTATAAACATGCCGACAGTGTTATATTTACGGGACGTTTGATTTCCTCACGTGTGCCCGATCGCGATAAGGCGCGCGCGGGGCACTCGGGCGTGGTATCGTCGCGATAAAGAAGAGCTTTTTCAATATACCGAGACGGCGAGTTCCTCGCGCGAGTTAAAGAAAAAAAAAAAAGTCACTGAAAAAGTCTATCGATGTTGAAACTGGACGTAGAAAGAAATTCGCTTGGATACACGCGAGCTGTTTCTCAATAATTTATGACTGATTTAATTATAACAGCTGATCCGCGATCGGATTAGACTCGTGTCGGATGGGATGCAGCAATTTCAAAGGCGATTCTGTATCGGAACGGTTCTCACGGAGGCGACAATTAGCTGTCGCGAGGTCTGTTTTGAATGTGCCGATAAAACGATAAAAATGTTACATAAGCGCACACACGCGCCCGGTGTGCGTCTTTTGCTTCGTGACCCGCGCGTCGCGTCAGCTTATCGGCGCCGACCGATCGCCGCTCGACGATCCGCGTGCGCGAATTAAACGCGAGAGGTGTCAATTGGTACCGCGCTCGGTGCGCTCGGGGTGTGGTGCTCGAGATGGATATACCAAATCCGCGCTAATTGGAGTCGAGTGGAGCGCGATCGGAATTGCCGCGATAATCTTGTTAATCCGAACGTTTGGCTCCGGATGAGGCGTCGCATCGGCGCTTCTAGAAATCCTTCTAGAGTCATAAAATGACTCGCGTAATCGCGGAATGACTTTGTGAATGTTTCGCGACGTTTTTTTCGATCGCTGATGTGCTGCATCTCATCCGACGTATCCGGAACCCGGTCCCGCCGGACGACGAAGAAGCCTGCACGAGTTCTTCCCTCGGACCATTTAATTTCTTACATTCGTCGTGAGACATCAAGAGAAGAATTGAATTCTGTTCGTAGATACGCCGTAGATCCCGAGGGAAGCGCGGAGGTGCGGATATTAGACACCGCGCCGATTGGCGTTTCGCTAATTAAAAGACACCGCGCAATTATGAGCGCCCTGTAAAACGACTTGTTGACCGCAGGTGTGCCGTGTTATCACTCAAGTCTCAACTGGAGTTAATTACCGCCCCTCTTAATTATTAGCGCGCTAATAACGGCCGGCCGGGAACGTACCTTTCCATCCGAGCAACGATCGACGATCTCGGAGGGAAAATCGGGGACGAAAGCTTCCAAGCTTTTTCGCGAAACGTTTCCCCGTTTCCCGATCCTATATGTATACGTTCGCGAGATCTCCCCTTTTGTTATCCCAAAACCACGCTTAATTCCTCGCTCGCGTCGAATCGTCGCGTCGATGCCGCGGAGCGTCGCGCCCTACAAAACTGTGGCCGCGCTTGTTCGCGCAATTAACACGCGCGCGACCGGTTGCCTCGGTTATAGTAAACGCGTTCCACAGAGTCCACCTCATTTGCACGGCCTACTTCTAGAGGATCTCTGCCATGCTACGCCGTTCCTTCTCTTCGCCCGTCAATGTTGCGCATTGTTCCGCTGTGGGAAATGACGATTCTGGATATAACGATGTAAATCCGCCTTTTCTCTCTCGCTACTAATATCGCCGATTGATCGCAGTAACGTCGTTACATTTGCCGGAGAGATCGGATTCTCACATTTTGGAATATTCGCAAAAATCGTAGCAACTCAAATTATCCCCTCTTTGGAGATCTTTGGTCGCGACTACTCGCATTTTTCGTTCTCCCGTATACCATTCGTATTCATGTGGTACCGTTTGCACCGCGCTACTGCTTGCAGCATGGTAGCAACCTGTTCCGATTATTTCCGCTTAATCTTTATCGTTTCCCGCGGCGGCGTCGTGCGCGTCTAAGCGAGAGCGATAAAGAATTTAACGATGCGAGCAGTACGCCTGAAATGAACCGCGCGAAACGCCTCCTGCAGCCTAAAAATATGCCAAAAGCCGTACGAGCGCGCGCCCGGCGCGCGTTTCTTCATTCATTCTGGCCGCTCTTGCGGGGGGTCCGCGGCGGCCGCGAAAACCTATCGACGAATTTTTCTAATTAAACGGCCCGGCCGGCAGGAGAGGAGTATACCCGGCATGTATTTATATCCCCGGACCGCCGCGATTGGCAGCCGAATATTTTCCGTACACCGGATGGAGGAAGGTGGAGAACGCGCGCGTATGGCGCGCGTTCCATCAGCGGCGGTCGTTCGCGTGTGCGTGTCCGCGCGCGTACGTGTTCCGCGTACAAATTAATTGTTCCTCCAGTGGCGCTTTTTTTTCCCCTCCTTTTCTTCCTCGCCTTTCCTGTGCGCCGGTGAATACGGCACCAAACGATGACTATGACGGCGAAGACGCGGTTGGCGACGGTGGTGGTGGTGGTGGTGGTGGTGGCGATGGTGGTGGTGGCGATGGCGACGACGATGGCAGCCGTCGTCATTGTTGCCGGCGATGACTTTCTCCGCGACGGAACGCCGCGACGGCTCCTCGGCGTGTCTGCCAATCGCCTGCCGAACGACGAAGTTACCTTGATCCACGATCGACGAGCTCATTATTTTCCCGAAGTATCTGCAGTTTCCTCTTTCAAATGGAAGATTATGTGTCGCGAGAAGCTTCTTTGCTCCTTGAAGATCTCTCGAGTTTACGTTCCGGTGACGTGAGTCCAAGGGGGTCCAGCGAGGTGAGTCTTCCAGTTTCGATACTTGGCCTGCGAAAGAGGAAGTAATAAGAATAAGTCGACTCGACGTAGATAATAAGGCTCGGGAAGAAATTCATCAATTAAAATTGTGACGATTCAGGAAGAATTTATATAAAAATTATACTCGACGCAGAAATTCTTTACCTTCGGAATCGGTCTTTGAATTCTATCGAATTTCTTCCCGCGAAAGTATATGTCTGTCCCGAAAACTGAGAGGTTTACACGTGTACGAGAAATTTAATATCTAAGAAATTCTATCTGATATCCACGAAAGTTTCAGTGTATAGAGTTTAAGCGTGGTTGATCGCAATAGAATCGCTCGAATTAATTATTGTCGTTTTGAAATAATTCGACCGAAATATGAATAGAATATACGAGCACACCTCCATCCAGACTCGGTGCGTCGTTGCGCATCGATAAAACGTGTCTTTTAAGCGCGCGTTATACGTTTTATATCCGCATACATTATAGCTGCAGCATCGTGCGGCTGTAGCGCGCGCCAAACCTAAACCTTCTGCAACGCAGGGCGCCAAGTTTATACAGCTGTTCGATAACGTCGGGACACCTTCGCTACCTGAGACGCCTGGGCGGGCGTATACCTGCCGGAGGAAGGCGGTTACAATATCTCATTTCCCACGAAAATGTTTTTTCTCGCGTCGCCACGCCGCCAGGAAGTCGCGCGAAAACTCGTCGCGGAGTTCTGTATACCTATAAATCGAAACCCCCCGGCCGATTCTAGCCTGGGTCTCAGTTCGATGGGAATCAAGATCGCTTCATCCTCCGATGTTCGATGGACCGACGTATTTCGGATATTTCACCTCGCCGTTACGTATAAAAAGCTGTCTCGCGAGAGGTATAACGTCGTATATCCGCGCGGCGATGTAAATTCGTCGCATTCTTAATCGCGATGCGCGAGGAATGATCAATGCGCGATGCAATGTCTCGATACCGCCGCCGATGTCAGAGACGAGGAATTTTCCTATTGCTGCTCGAGAGAAAGAAGCTTATACTCTTCGCTGCGAGGAGAAGTGAAAGAGACCGAGAAATTTACGAGAAGTATCTTGGCTGCCACCACGACCATTGACAATTGCGTTCTCCAATCGATTATCTTGCGTCTTATATATATTCGTTCCGAGGGGAAAATCAGGACGCTTTTCGGTAAGTAATTCACCGAAAAGTAATTTACCCGAGAACGAAATCGCGTAATTAACGATCCCCGGCGAGTTTTGCGGTTTGCGCGCGAATCGATGCGGAACTGAAACTTTGATGAAGAAACCGAGAGAGACCTCGTCGCGCCGGCCTGCGTCGCTCCGCGAGTAAGCGTGGCTTTCGCGTGCCTGAAGCGTCGAAATCCGAAACCGTATACCGGTTCCAATATCCCCGTTCCGTGATGCCACCATGGTGGAATGATAATGACCGACGGTCTAGGCGAAGATGCGCGGCAAAATAAGCCGCGGACGCGAACGCTCGGCCTGTGTACACAATGGGTATGATGTCACCGCGGTGCCGATGCTCGGTATTTGGTACACGGGTTACGCGTGATTCGCATGAGGAGAAAGAAAGAGAGAGAGAGAGAGAGAGAGAGAGAGAGAGAGAGAGACGCGCCGTGCCGAGCCGAGCCGATTTGGCCGTCCGTTTCTTCGCCATATCCGGTCACCGACAGCGACACGTGACTCCTTCGGTGGCGCGCGAGGAGTCCGCCCCGGTACCGGAAGTCACGAAGAGCATTAGGATCCCGCGAACGTGAGCGGCGTTTTACGCGCGCGCGACTGAGATTCTCATTCCGGCGGGGTTCTATCGAAAAGCGCGTTTTGGATACACGCTTCCGGTTGATGGTATACCGATTGGCACCGAAATTATCGCATTGGCGGAAGTTTAATTTGCATTACGCATGGATCACGAGACCATCTCTTCCAACGGTTTTAATACAAGTAAAATTTCTCAGAAATTACAGTTAATCAATTCTTTATATCGTTGTAAGTCTTTTCCTTTCTCTTAACAAAAGGCAGATCACTCGAGTTCAACGAATGAATAATTAAAATAAAGAGATTATCTTATAATTTATGAGATTTATATAATTAATGAGATCTATATAATTTATGAGATTTATTTCAAGTCTTTCGTCGAGTACGCTTATTGAATTTAAAATACTTTCAATCGCGGGTAGTCTATTACGCTTCTCCATCTTTCGCAATTTCTTCGGAAAACAAGATCGACGTTACTAATAATTATAACTGCGTCAATCGCGAGGACTTCTAGGAATGTCGCGGGTGTAGGTGCACGAGAATGTAGCGGGCTCTTCATTAGCGCCTTGTGACCCCCGACGAGGCAACGGAAAGCGATGATCCGCGATGGAGAGCGGCGCGAAAAGAAGCCCCGGCCCCTATAAACATCTCAGCACCAGCCAATGAAGTTGGAACGACGGAAGACTACGAACCCCCTCCTGTGCCCCTAAAGGCCGCTCCTGGTGTAGACAGGTACACGCCACGTCCTTACGTCCACGTCTCGAAGGTACCGAACGCCCACACCACCAGTTCTTCAGCGAACCTCCGGCCTCTCGTGCAAGGTGCAGAGGCGCCTTCGGCATTTGTGCGTTCGAGATTTGAGAATCGCCCCCCGTCGTTATCGAATTCTTCACCGTGGTATCTTGAATCGTGAACAATCTCGGAAACGCCACGCTGATTATCTTCGAAATTCTCTTTTCTATCATCTTTTTAGAATTTAAGAGAATGATAAGTGTTTTTAGGAAACAGCGCAAACATCTATGTCTGCCTAAAACGGTCTGTCTAAAACGGTCTGTTATACGGCGTCAATAAATCAGCCAATAAAACTTTAAAGGACGAAGGTTGTGCCGACGAGCAAACAATTCGACCTCCGACTTTCCAGAAACTTATTATTTTTCTCGATTTTAATCAAACTAACGACTGTGTTCTCCATCCATCGTCAAGTTTCTTGAGAAGTCGGATTTATAAATTCAGAGGCACGGGACATTCGAGCTGCGCCTGAAAATAATACGAAATAATAATTTGCGAAATTTATTGTCAATTGTAATTTTGCAATGTGAGTTCGGAATTAAATGTGATATCGCTATCAAATAGTTTTGGCTCTCAATGTCCTCCAGTGTTACGCGCGATTAAGGTAAACGTACCAGTGGCTGAACGTGTCTGCGTAGCTGTAGCTAAACAAGTACACAAAAATTTATTTTTAAATGATTTTTTTCATAATATTATAATTTAATTGTAATCTTTAAATATTTTTACAATTAAATTTTGATATTATAATAAAAAAAGTATTTGAGATTAATAAATTTTGTGTACGTGTTCAGATATAGATACATGTTCAGCCACTGGTACGTTTACCTTACGTTTTCTCTTTATCAAACAATGAGATTGGCGAATAGTCCCAATGAAGCATATCCAGTCATCATTGATCAAGTAAGTACGAACACAAAACATTAAAACTAACCAAGACCTTTTAGATTTTTATTTACTTATTCTGAATAAACTCTTCTAACGTTAAACAATTTTTAATATAAAGATTTCGACAGATTCTTATCTTGCAAACATTTTAAAATAAATAAATGGAATTCTGCATGATTTGACACGAATTATAGAGCTCACCCAAGGCTTGTAATTTAATATATTTTTTCGATTTTTCTCTTCTTTTTTGACTGGACGTCTAGAAGGCAAGATGTCGGCATAGCTGATGTTGTTTGAAATTCGGCTGTGTCACATCCAGCCAACCAAACGGCCAGACGGCAGCGCGTGACATTTCTGCAAATATTCGAATCTACTGATGCGTAAAAGAGTTCAATAAAGCACAAATATATTCTAAAGAATATCCTACATATCGAGTGCAACATAAAGAGATCTTCGCGTCGCCAACAATTTTTTAAATATTCATTTTTTGTTTTCATTTTGTTATTATTTTCGGAGTATCTAAATGTTTTTCGTCGGCAAATCTCGCTCAAGAAAATTTCGTATTTCTCGTAGTTATTTGACTTCCTTTCTTTGGTGTAAAAGCAAAATAGATGTTTGTCAACCGCTAATAAAGGACTGCAGAAAGCTGATTTATTAGCGTTTAATGATTCAAGTGAATTTAACGTAATCAGTGCTCTTATATTTTATCGCGTCTAAAATAATAATTTTATTAGTGCATATTCTTCAGTCGTATTGGTAATTTTTAGTAATTATTTAATATTTCATTGTATATGTGTATTGATCATGTATTAATATAATTTGTATTTCTTATCTCTCTATTTTGAAAATTTTCATATAATATATACGTATTTTTATATCATATATTTCATTATAAAATTGATGAAAATAATTATTCTAAGTTTCAACGACAGAATTTGAAAATGAAAAAAATATCTTTTTACCGTTTTCTTCAAACACAAAGCCGATATATCGGCTTTGGGGCGATCTGGAGTAAATTTTTCAGATCCGCGTTTTATTATATATATATATGACATATACATACTCAAAGTTTTATATTGAGAACTATAGGAATTTAAAGTCATCCGAAAATCACCCTGTCCTCTAAACATTAATTTTTACAGTTACACTAGTTATAGAAAATAAGATGTATTATAAATATATATGCGACAATGGAGAGGAAAGAAAAAAAGATAAAATAAATATCAGAGTTCAAATACGTTAAGACTCGTTCGGGGAGCGCGCTATCGGAACTGCGTCATTCTAATATCATTTATTAGACAAACATAACATAGATACATATTAGATAAACATAAAACAAGAATAAAACGACGCAATGATTACATAGCTCTCATTACTCTGATAGCGCATTTCCCGAACGCAGCCAAAGAAGGCAAAACTCGATTTCGAAATATATCTACGGTTAACAAATATAATTCTTCAGTGCCTTGAACAGGCCCCTCTGAGAGATGTCGCTCGGAGTGCTGTCGATCAGCGTGTTGTTTCCTTTCAGCTGCACCGTGTTACATTTTCCGCATTGAGAACGAAGGCAAGTACACGATCTGCTATTGAGGAGAAAGGGATGAAAATTAAAGAGAGAGTGTACGAAAGGGAAGAGGGAGAAAGAGAGGATTCGAGGAAAAGTGCAGAGGGTGCGCGTTAAAAAGGAGCGCAGATTCGCCTCGTAGGTTATGTTGCGACAAGTGTGGGTGCGTGAGAGCTGCGTGTCTCGCTCCAGTTCGTGAAATTACTTAGGGAAATTAGCGCGGCACGCAAGAACTTCGATCGCCGTAGTGACCGCCTAATTGAGAGAGTCTCGACGCCGCTCGGGTGAGAAGGAGATATAAGGACCCCAACGGGACGCCCGTTCGCGCGTCCGCGTAGCGCAGCAACAAGCGGATCCCGCGGAGGTTATGACGTTAAGCCGCGATCGGCCACGGCCGTCCGACGGTCTCGCGGACTCGTGACATGCGATGCACGCTCCCGACGAGGATGGAGAAGCCGAATCCGAAGGAGACCATCAACCTCCTCGATCTGCTGTCGGAGAGCGACTCCGACAGCACCGATCTGATCCTCGCGCCCCAGAAGAAGAAGAAAGTCAAGCGGTAACAATTACTTATATGTTTACAAGTCGAATTGTTGCAAGGACACGACAGTGTCCATTTCTGCCAGTACGTTTCTAGTTTTAAGAATTAAAAGAGGATAACAAAATTAAACCGAGATTAAAGTTGCTCTACTCCAAGTAACACGATTGTCATGAGGAGGTCAAGATGATGTCATGTCGACTGAATATTGACGAAAATTTTCGTCAAATCTTAGTCAAGATGACATCATCTCGACCTTCTCGTGACAGTCGTGTGAAGAAGAAAGTCGAGCGGTAACAATCACTTGTGTTTACAAGTCGGATGGTTGCAAGGACTAGTGTCCATTTCTACCAGTGCGTTTCTAGTTTTAAGAATTAAAAGAGGATAACAAAATTAAACCTAGATTAAAGTTGCTCTACTCCAAGTAACACGATTGTCACGAGGAGGTCAAGATGACTGAATCTTGACGAAATATTTCATCAAATCTTAGTCAAGATGATACCATCTTGATCTTCTTGTGACAATCGTGTGT
>NW_012026889.1:81693-130207 GCF_000956235.1 Wasmannia auropunctata
GTTCGCGCGTCCGCGTAGCGCAGCAACAAGCGGATCCCGCGGAGGTTATGACGTTAAGCCGCGATCGGCCACGGCCGTCCGACGGTCTCGCGGACTCGTGACATGCGATGCACGCTCCCGACGAGGATGGAGAAGCCGAATCCGAAGGAGACCATCAACCTCCTCGATCTGCTGTCGGAGAGCGACTCCGACAGCACCGATCTGATCCTCGCGCCCCAGAAGAAGAAGAAAGTCAAGCGGTAACAATTACTTATATGTTTACAAGTCGAATTGTTGCAAGGACACGACAGTGTCCATTTCTGCCAGTACGTTTCTAGTTTTAAGAATTAAAAGAGGATAACAAAATTAAACCGAGATTAAAGTTGCTCTACTCCAAGTAACACGATTGTCATGAGGAGGTCAAGATGACTGAATCTTGACGAAATATTTCATCAAATCTTAGTCAAGATGATACCATCTTGATCTTCTTGTGACAATCGTGTGTTACTTGGGGTACTCTACATTGATAGAAATGGACTAAATTATTCCTGTAATCGCTTATATATAATTATAATATTATTCAGGATATCGCTACAATGACATCTTAACTACAGCGGTACCTTTTAATTGCAGGCGCCAAAAATCACGGATCTTGTCCAAGAATCGACACAGCGATTCCTGCGGATGCAACAGGTCAGACATGCGGATCATATCCTTGTGGCTGGCTGCGGTGTTGATCATGTTCTGGCTGATCGCTTTGTCCTGGCTGGCTGCTATACTGTACGGCGAGATTAAGAAAATGGATATGTCCATAAAGTCAGGTAAATGGCCACTTTTATTCCCTTAAAACATATAAGCTTTTTATCTTTCGGTAAGTAACGATTAGATGTCAAAATTAAAGTAGGAAAGGTTCTAATTAAGTCTACGTGTATCTAATATATGTCATATATGTATATGTGATATATGTTTTATCTTGTTTATAATCTTCCGATAGAGGAGATACTCTCTTATGTCGAGACATCTCTTCTGTTGGGGAAGCTTTAAACAGTTTCTACATATCGTTTGCACATTAATTAGATCACATTTCTCGTTCTAGATAAAATAAAATTTATACACCTGAAAGGTCAATATCAATATAAATATCATAATTGTGTGCGTTTTAAAAGTTGTAATAAATGTTCTAATCGACTTTATCACTTAAATTAAACATAACTCGCTATTTATTAAAATCATCTCGTGTAATAATCATATATTTATGTGTTATATATTTCTGTACATTCCAAATATCTATATATAATATAAATCTGATTAAAGAAGATATTTTATTTATTACGTATATTAATTTAATATTAACATACCTGTAATTATTATTTATTTTCACGTTTCAACTGGTTTGCATAATTTCCTCCTGTAAATATTTCTCTAATATAAAATTCAATTACCAATTATGTATTATACTCGTCATCATTTTGTATCTTTTCATTATAGAAATTCATTTAATCTCTTTTAATTCGTTTTTAACTCGTTTTTTTTTCAACTAACCCGAGTGGAATGATCCCAGAGCGTGTATGTAAATACGGCCGTGATAAGAATAATCAAATTCGCGCTCGGCGTCGCTCGGTGTCGCCGTTTCGAAATTCCCTATATGTGCAGTACGGTTTCTTATCAGGGAAACCCCTCCAGCGCGGGGCTTCAGTCGCCCACCAACCCTCGGCGAGTCGATATCGGACGACGGCGCAGCCGTCTGGCGAGAGAGTGCCGCGTCGCGACGCCGCGCGCCGTTCCGCGATACCGCGGTGTTTTCGTCAATGGCTTATTCGTGAGTGCGCCGTCCGGAGCACCTTCGTCGTGTTCCTCGCGGAACGTTCCTCGAGGATCCTCGCTTCGAGAAAAGAGCGAGAAGAAACGCCGCAGCCACCGCCGTCGCCGTCGCCGCTCGTACCGTCCGCCCGTTTCCGTCCGCCGCGCGGTAATCGATTAGAATCGCTTCTATAATTCATCCTCCTCGTAGGTCAAGTTCTGCATGTTCTGTACGAGAGCCACCCACTCTTCCTGTTTCTCTTTCTCCCCCCCCTCTCTCTCTCTCTCTCTCCTCCGCCTCTTCCACTTACTCGAATCCTGAAACCGTCCTCGTTCGATTATTAAACGTGGACCGAATGCGGTAGAATGTAAATGCCAGAAGGATATAAATCAGATATAGAATAATCGAATATATTTAATATGTAAGAAATAAAATTAATGCGAGATATTAATTCAGAGGATTAAAAAGAAATAAAAGGGTATTATAATTTTCTGCGGATTAATGCATCTCTTATTAAATATGAGATTATTAGATATGAGGATTAATATCTCACATTAGTAATGAAAAAAATGTCTATATAGTAAATAAAAAAAAAAATTAGAAACATTCATGTAAAATAAAAATTGAAAGGGAAAAACGATCGCGAAAATGTTTTTAATATCCGAATGAAATTAATGTAGAATATTAATTTCCTAGATATAAATTAATGAGAAAAAAAAGTACAGAAGAAAATACAATTGAGGACAGAATGCGCGAATGTAGATAAAATAAATACGGAGGCGATAAATTAGATAATGTGCGAAAGCGAGTGATGATAAAATTGATTTGCACGCAGCTTACACGGAGAAGCGTAAAATCATCCCTGGCATTTACATGCATTTGCATTTAAAAGATGTGTCTCTACGAGAGAGACGACCTTTCGTTATTCGTCGTATAGACTCGCGCATTCGCTGTCAACGCGATCAGGATCAGATAACTGCATCTGACATCACCTACTATGGAAAAATTTGCTCGCCGTTTTCCCCTCCCCCTCCTCCTCCGCCCTTATATCCTCATCTAATTTTTTTTTTATTCACGCGAGGAGAGTACTTTATTCGATTAACGCGGAAGGAGAGGCGTATCAACAAGCCCGCACGCGAATCGTCGCGCGATCGGGTGCGATACGCGTGACTCTAAGTACCTCCCCTGCTGACGCAAATGCAATAAATATTTGAGTAGACACGCGTGTACGGGGGAGACCCCCGGCGTCGAGTCGACGAATCGTCGGTGGCATACTCGCTTCCGTGGCACCGCGTTCCTCTCCCCCCTCTCTCTCTCTCTCTCTCTCTTTTTTCGGAATTTAATGAACGTAGTATGTTGTGTCAGCTGTGTGCTTCGCTTATCATTTCGCTTATCGTTTCATTTAACACTCGACTCGTATTTTTTATTTCTTTGAAAGAATTGCGATACACACACGTGTCAGAATTATCAATATATTATTTTTAAATACCGCGTGTATTTTCTTAAAATATATAAGTCGGACTACGGTTTCTGGAATGCGCGCGAGTAATCCGCGAAGTGTGTGTGTGTGTATGTACACGTACATAAGAAGCGCCGCCAATGAAAGGCTGATGCTTCACGCGGCATTAAATGTTAATTAATCGACGGGATTAGTCAGAGCTATTACGCACGACATGAAAGTTCTGCGTATATCGAGGACGGATGGGGCCTAAGCAACGTCCGCTAAATTAACGAGGTATCCAACGTTTGTCATTAACGTCGCCGATATACGCAGCTACTTCCTCTTCTTCGTCGTCGTCATCGTCGTGCGGTATCGCACACCTCGTCATGAAGCGCGCATTCATCGAGCGTGAAACGCAACGAGGATTTGAAGATATACATACGTGACTCTGCGAAAGGTCCGCGATAATGTAACGCAATCGCGCGATTTAGGTAGCTACCGGCGCGGCGGGAGAGGGGAATTCAATCGTGGCGATTAAGCGGAATCGATTGTTACAACAATCGGGTCGTCTTACTTATCCATACACGCGAAATTGCGTTAGTTTGATCGTCGACTCGCGAATATGCACAATCGGCATATTTATACTCTTCCGCGGCGTTATTTATCGTAAATTCCGCCGAAATGCCCGAAGTCGCCGCGTTAAAATTTCGTGCGTTCAGTATGATTTCATACAGCTATAAAATCAAAGACTTTTCAATTCCGTTTTGCCTCACCTTCGCTCTTTTTTTTTAACTACCTTCTTACAATTAGACGTATCATTAACAATTCACTGGAAAGCTAACAATTTTTCTGATAAATTTACTTTATCGGTAGCTCAGTGAGTAATGCACTGCGACCTCGAAACTAAACAACGAAAATTTTCCTTTTCTTTCCCCTCGCGTACGTCGGTATCTTATCGAGCTCAGGGCCGCAAGCAAGTAATCGTGTTGCGATTTCCATCCAGACGACCGAGCCGCATCGTGTCGAATTAACGTCGCGCCAGAAACCCTTCAAATTGGATTTTAAGTCTCGTTGAAATAAGGACGGACATTTAAGAGACTTGAAACGAGAGATTTCGAGCTAATGAGTTTTCGATGCTTCTCGCCGCAGCCATGATAATTTCATCATTCTCTGCAATAACAACATAATTGCAATGTCAACCGAATTGCGAATGGGTTAAATGTCGTGATAATATTATCGTTTATGCGAATTTTACGCAGTTGAATGATGCATTCAATTGAGAACCAGAAACCAAAAATTACGGCTAATATAGTAATTTTTGCTTCTGATTCCCAAGACTCAAAAATTCTCAGTATCAGTAGATCGTCATTCCTTTTAGTGCATTCTCTTTTTCTTTCGTGTCGATTCGTTTTGAGCGACTCGTATTTAAAATGAAGAACAAGATAAGTGATTTCAGCTCTTCGCTCGCGGAGCGAGGTGTTTAACTCCTCTATTATCAAAGTGGAGCATCAAATTACCATAAATTAACTAGTACAAATTAATTAAGAGATTAACCAATTTTGTATGAAATATATACCTCTGCGTCGTATCAGATCAGATTATCACGAGCGCGGCGACCACACATTTTAAGGCACATCTCGCGTTCGTTATCGCTTTTATCGAACGATTCTTAACCGCGGTAAATATAATAAAGAGGAGCCTTGGAGAGATTAACGTCACAGCAACGATTGCTCTTATCAGAGCCGGGCTCTCTGTGGCCTTTTTCTCGCCGTCAATTTCGACTGTTCTCTCACTTGAGAACGTAATAGTCCACCGGCGCGTCGTGGCAGTGTGTCACGTGCGTGTTCAATTCAGAGCCGGTCTTTCGATCGGTATGTGCGTACGTGCGTGCGTGCGAATACTGACCAGGTACCGGCCGGCTGATAAGAGGCCTCCTGCCTCAGTGGCGAGCGCGTCGTCGCGACGTACGGCACGCAACGTTCGCTCGGTTCCTTGAAACTCGAAGCCTAAAATAACCGCAATCTCCTGTGATTTCTGTGACGCAATCGCGTGACAGCGGGATCCTTTTCTCCGCTTAATTCGCTTAAATTTATCTCGTCAAGATTATTACCCGGCTTCGAATTCCCGGTTCCTCTTCCGTTTTCGTGAAAATTGAGTGACGTAAGAGTTGTGGTTGTGCAATTGGCTTGTTTGCAGTGTATCGTGGCATTATATATCATTATTTATCGTACGTTGCGATTATCGTCCCGTTGCGATAACAAACTGTTAATTAAACTTTAATCGAGAGTTTTAAATCTGGCTCTTCAGACAACTATCGCGAATACGCGAAGTAATGGTATCTGCCAGATATCTTTATTGAAATTACTCAATAAAAAGATCGACGTTTGAATTAAAAAATCTGAAAATGTCAACGAGATAAAAAGAGTTGGAGTTGTCGGCACAAACGTTGGTTAAGATTAATCGTGCGGTTCGTCAACAGGTTTTCGTCCTTGTATACGTACTTTTGCATAATAATACATTAAAACGTCACTTACAGTCCTGTTTTTATTTAGCATTTTGTTTAATAGTGCATTTAATTCGAAATTAATTTCCGTATCAGAGAAAATCACTCGAGAAATTTTATGGAAGCACTTGTTGACACGCTCGCTTTACATTAATGTGCTTTAATATCGATTGTGTTGTTTAACGATATTTGTGCTAATCAATATTGAATTACTATTGATATCCTGAATTTGTATTGACGCTGATCGCGGTATAACCATTTTAGCCATGATATCATTCAATTATCACAATTATATTCATTTACGCGATACAAGTCATTTATTCGCGAAATGTAATTAATTTTAGGAGCCGGCGATCAATTAACAAATGTAGACGCGAGATACATTTTAACGTTCGGATGGGAGCCGTGATTTGATTAAAGTGCACGGGCCGGACTGGGAATCCCGAAAGCGCGAGAGAAAACGCTATTTATTACATTTTCGATATTTTCGCAGATGAAAATGTAGACTGAAGGCTTTTATGTCGATTAATTTTCCACGCCGCCTGGGCTTTCGGTATATCGAGAAATCGCGCAAGTTTGCTCCGCAAGTGTAGTTAAGCGCCGGCGGTCGAGCGCGGTCGTACGCTGATTAATCGAGAGATGATCGCGCACGATCGCGGAACGATTCACCAAGCTCGCGGCGATCGTGCGGTGTCCGTCGGTGAGCGTCGAGAGTGAAGTGCTTGCGTTAATCGGGAGGTGGTGGGTCCGCGAAGAATATCCTAAAAAATAGGCGGCGCGGTTCTGCTTGAGATGGACTCGGTGGCGGTGACGGTGCCGCTTCGTCAGCCGACGAAGAAGATGAAGAAGCGGAAGGAGCTCGACGCCCTGGCACCGGCCCACGCTATCTCCCGCCGGAGTTCCGGGAAACGCAGCTCGCAGGTGATTAAGACAATTAATTTCGTCGCCCGTCGGCTTCTTACCTGAACGGAAAAATAAACGGTCGAGACGGCGGTGAAAGATAAATGATGGATGAAGTAACGTGTAGATAACGAAAGCTACGGCACCGGCGAATTCTACCGAAGACAAATTATCCTCTCGAATCCATTTGTGTCAATGTTTGCATTGTTTTCTGAAAAAATGAAATAAAAGAGTGAGTCATAACGTGAATAGCAGCAGACTCGATTGGAAAAAAATTACCCGCTAATGTGCCTGACAAAGACAAAACAGAATTATGTCAAGAAGGCAGATAAGAAATGATGTATGAGTTTATAAGAAGAAATTATGATGGATATAAATGAGAATAGCGTCGTTATTTTTTTCAATGCTGATTAATGGCGAGTGCATTGCTATACATTTGTCTTTCTCTTACATTTTTTTCTTTGTAGGAACTGTTGACGGACAGCAGCGACGATCGTTCGGAATACTGGAATGTCTCCACCAGAAACGGACGGAAGTGCAGGGGCAGGAGGGGACGCGCTTGTCCCGGATTCCTCAAGGCTTGTAACGCCTTTTTGGCGTGTGCCTCCGTATTAGCCACCGCCAGTCTGATATGGCTGTTCATCGACGTCCGTCAACAGCTTACCGCTCTGCGAACCGAGTTAGACCAAGGTATTTTGGTCTAACGTCTGTGACGTCTGTGAAAGTCCGACATTGAGCGATTAAATCAAGTCGATAATTGGAGAAGGAAGTTATTTGTACCTGACTCGGAAAATGCGGACTAATAAACTCAAATTTCGTTATTTCACACGATATGTTTAAATTGTTTTTAGATTTAAATGTTTTACATTTAAATGTCCAATGGACGAAAAAAATGTTTTACATTTGCATGTCTAATGAACGAAAAAAATGTTTTACATTTAAATATCTAATGAACTAAAAGAAAATGTTTTTACATTTAAATATCTAACGAACGGAAGAAAAATGATTTCTATAAATATTTTTAATTAGAACCTTTCAGAACTTAGGACATAGTATCGCGCGAATATGTTTTTTTTTGTTTTTTAATATCTTGTACTTAATCTCCTGCACATTATAGTGATAGCGGGCAGCGAGGGTGTCCCGGACGCTCTGCAGAAATGCCACTCGTTATCGAGAGATCTCCAGAACAACCAAACGATAATTTTCTCCAGGCTGTCCGATCTCAAGCAGCAGATAAATAATTTTACGGTACAGGTAAAACCGCACAAGTAACATACGATAATTCGATTTGCGACCGGTTGACTGACCGGCATGACTCACACACACCCCTTCCGGATCGATACTTTTCGCAGCTGGCGCATATTCAGCAGGACTTGCATAAGGTACAGGAGTACTTTCAGGCCGCGCCCGAGATGGCCAATTTGCCGAAACGCTTGGACGAGCTGTCAACCAGCGTTGCGACATTTGGCAGTCAAATAAGGGATCTCGGGGCCACGGTGAATACCCTGAAGGAGACGAACTTGAGGGTACAGGTAGCACAGACCACTATGCAACAAAACATCAGCAGTATTAAGGTGAATACGAATATCGATATTGGCATAGGGGGCTGAAAAATAATTAATTTGCTCAACGTTCATCGCTGTGTTTTTTTTCTCTCTTTTTGCAGCACACTGTGCTGGAATTGTCGAATATTACTCAAAAGCCTCAAATACTGAGCACCGACGAGACGCAAGTTAAGACTGACAAACTAAACCTCACGCTGTCGCATTTAATGAATAATTTAACGCATGTTAATGAGACCTTGTCGAGCAAATTGCAGTGGGTCGCCGATGATCAGGACAAGGATCGCGTAAGTATGGTGTACCATGTAGATTTTATAATAAATACATTTGGAGTTATCAGACAGTTACATCTCGTGTTTTTTTTTATTTTTGTTAGAGAAAGTTGGTTTCGCTTCAAGAGGCAACAGCGGCCATTAACACGACGATGATGTCTTTGCAAGGGGAGTGCGTTAAAATGTCCGAGCAGGCTTCCGTTCTAGCATCGATTCGGCAACTAAACGAGAAGGTGCGTGCCAAACACACGCAGGCTCCGTTCGATATCGTCATCGATTCGCTAATCGTCATATTCATCATATTTCTAATGACAGATGACGGAGATACGCACAACCGACGTGGAACTGATCGGCAAGCTCAAGCAATTGGAACAATCGTACAGCGGACTGAAGAACTCCAGCAGCATCATGTTCGCGACTGTGGCCGAGATGCAGAATCAGCAGCAGGTCACTAAGCTCAAGCTACCGGAACCGTTAAGCGGCGACGTGACGACGGAGACGGATCGCGGTGCGACAGGTGCGGTAGAGTCACACGTAAGATTTTCACCCTCGTGAATATTGTAGAATTTCCACTCGCAGGTTCGTAACCGTGTCACGTTTCACGTATTTGCAGATGTAGGCGACATTGCTCAGAGAAAGAACGACCGAATGTGGCGAAAGCGATTTCAGCGAGGAGCAAACGAACCCGCGGAAGGAACTCGCGCTTGAGAAGAGACTTTCACGAGTGGCTGAAAGTCGCGATCCGAGAAGCTGTGCATTTGTAAATACTAATAAATTAAGTACACGTTACGCATGTACATAGGAAGATACTATTTATGACGTCGCCATCCGCGTCCGCGGTGGACGCCAGTGATCCACCGCGGAACTGACGTGCGATTCGCGCTGAGAGGCGACTTACCGCGAGCGTGCCGTGTACGGCCTGAAGGAAAAGCTACTTACGCCGAGCAATAAACTTAAAAAAAAAAGCGATATAAAGTAAATTGTTAGCGAAACGAACGTTTCTGTATTCGACCTAGATTAGACTCGTCAATTTCCTAATAACACTAAACGCGCGCGCCATAGCGAGAAGGATATTTCAGAAATATACTTATGGAAAGTACAAAAACAAAAAAAAACTCGACAGCCGTCTGGAGAACGCATTCTCGGTTGTACAACCGTCTTTAGGAGAACGTTTATATTTAAGTAACCTGGCAGCGTATATCGAAGAAGTTTTGTACTCTTCTACATTTTTGTAGCGTGACGACACGCTATTGTACATTTCTCCGGGGTTTCTCCGACGAGAATGAAAACAATAGAGTTCTTTAGCTCGCAGGGAAAACCAGTGTATACATACACGTGATTTCAGGATGTAATATGTAAATACAAACACCACAATATATTAATTTAACGAATAACAGTGTGATAAAAATGCTAGAGAGGCATATACCGCACATTCTAATTGCAGAGTTAATCGAGTTTGGTTTGCGCGATTCTCGACAAACCGAGACACCGGCGGGTGTCTATACGTTTATGACTTTTAGTTTAGCAAACACCGTGCAGTCGAATGTACAGTTAAATATGTGATGGTTAAAGACGGTTAGATCTTTCTGCGGCAACAACAAAAAAATAACTTTCACCGGTTGCGGATAGTGTATTGTAGTAGCTTGATCAAATTTTTTTAAGACAAAGAACGAGCGTTATTTTTGTATGCATCGACGGGTGACGTTTGCGAGAAGGGAAGACAAACCGAAGTAGCGAGCTTAACCGAAAGGCTCGCCGCGTCTCGGCTCTTATGGTACACGCGAAATGAATTGTTTTTCATCGAAAACCCTTACGTAAGACTGTAGGCAGCGAGTGTAGTACAGCGAGAATTAGGCGGTATTCGCATGTAATTATTTCGCATGTACGGTATGAAGTAGAAAAATCTAGAGCGTGTCCCGACATTCGCGGCGAATACAGCGAGATGAACGAAGACCAATCTTTTGAAATATAGTCTTGGCTATGTGCACTCCGTTTGTGTGAGAAACTTAGGAAGATAATTACGTGCGAGTACGCGATATAAATCGGCTACAACAATACCGAAGTGAATTAATAAAAAGAGGAAGGAAGCTATTTGGCGAAATTAACATTATTTCTTGACATGTCCTCAGCACTGTCGAGCACGCGCGTCTGGCAATCGTTTATCGCTTAACGGAACTCCGAAATGACGAGTCGAGCGCGAGGAGGCCGATTAGAATTTACACAAATTTATTTAACAAATTTTCAAAGTTCGCGGAGTTCCCGTATTCTTGCGTTCCATCAATTTTTGCACCTCTTTAAAAGCGACGCGCCGTCGATTTGGTCGTCAAACGACAGATCGCGATAATTTTCTTTTTGTCCAAGGGAACAACGCGAGGACTCTCTCCCCTTCGCCGATTCGCGTCCGTTTTTCCAAGAAGCGCAGCTTCTTCCCCGACGCCCTCGTGGCTCGCATCTTTGTATACGTGCCCCGCTCGCGTGCCGCCTGAGCCTCGCGCGATTGGTCGGGCCTCGTAATTCTGTACGGTGTGCATCTGGCGCGGCGGCAGATGCGGCGCGTCCCCATAGTGCAAGCCTCTCGTGTCGCGCGCGGACGGATTCGATCGCGTGTAATATCGCCGTGATTGACGTGCGGGGGTCCACCGGACTGGCATTCGACGAAAAATTCAGCGGCCGTTCGCCCGGACTGACACGCGAGCGCTTATATACGAGTAAGTACGAGATTACCATTCAGCTGACGCGCCGCGTTGATATTACGCATTTTATCGGCAGCGCGCAATGTTATTCGGTGCCTGGCTGGACACGCGAGCGTGTCCGACTTCTCTTCCTCGTTGATTTTAATCCTGTTACGCACGTCGCTCGTATAACGTCCCGTAATTTTATTGCAACGCCAAATTTGTACGCGTCGAAATGGTTAAAGTCATGAGTGGAAGACACTCCGACGCGCATTCTGGAGCTGACCGCGGGCCGTTTCGGGGCGATAAATCGAGCCCGATTAATCGCGCGCGTCTCACGCGGCCAGGCGTCCAAGCGCTTTGTTCCGACCGAACTACGCATTACTATTGTACGGGTAGCTCGAGCTCGAAGGTCACGTCGTCGCGACGCGATAAAAGGAGGATGTGAAATAACTGCGCCGTTCAACGGCAGAATTTGGTCGGAATCCGCCGGAGTGATTGCTCCCCTTTTCACATTTCTTATCGCGTCTCTCGGGACTGACGTAGTACGTCGCGAAATGAGTCACGCGTCACGATCAGCGCGTTTTTATCATTCGCGCGAGTGTATATCGCCGCGATGAAGATCAAGCGCGAGGACAAGGTGAATCGACGAGACGAAATAATGTTACTGGACGGGGGGGGATTATCTCGCGGTCGCGGAAAGTTATACGCGGCGCGTTTTCGAACGACGTAAACAAAGCGTTCCCTCGAGCACTGACCCCGCCGCGATCGCGCGGCGCGCTTCCGATAGCCCCCCGAGAGCGATCGATCGGATCTCCGCAGTTTTATTATTATACACACGCGATATTACCTTAATTCGCTAATTCTAAAACAGATCGCTGCTACCATCGAATTGTCCCGCATTTTGCACGTGTGCGCACACATGCGTTGCGTCGCTCCTCCAACAATTCCTTGGTTTATCTCCGTTTCCTGTCCGCGGAGATCGCTCCTATTCAGGTTGGAGTGAGGGGAGGGAGGAAGGGTTGCTTGCAGCCTGTGTTTACCTCGCCTCACGCGTTCCTCACGCTTTCGAAAATCATTCTCTTTGCTTTCCGAAGCGTGAACCGAGGAATTAATCGGTAATTAATTATCGAACTGCAAATACGTTAAATATATTTGTTTTAATTTCATAATAAATAAGTAGATACATTTCTAATTATTATTTTACATATACACGCGTGTATGTTATATATTATATTTATTTATTTATTTCACGTTTTGTGTCTCTGACTTGCTGGAATTTTTCGAAATAAAGAGTTTTCCATTCTGGAGGTCCTCCCCCCCTCCCCTCGCTCGCTGCGCTCGCTGGCCCGTTTAAAATCCCGGCTTTAAATCCCACGGCACGCATAAACAAAGCGACGTAGCGTGTTCTCGATCACTGACCCCCGCCAACGTGCGACGCACGTATACATACGTATACACACACCCCGCTTCCGCCAGTCCCAGTCCACGCCGCTCCCGTGCTGGCCGTGCTCTCCGTTCGCCTCGCTCGCTCGCGATCGATCGATCCCCGGCCGCGGATTCGCCGTCGGTTTCCGTCCGTTCCGCCCCTCGTCCCGCGACCACGCTCGCGCGTTCCTGTTGCATGCGCGATTATCGAATACCCGCATCCCACACTCCGCCCCGCCGCACCTCGTCACGTGCGCGCGCGCGCGCTGCGCGGCGCAGCTGTCGCTCGATCGATCGATCGACGTCCCCGTGTAGCTCGCCTAGAGAATCGATTGAACGAACCTCAGGATTCTCGATCGCGGCGAACTTTGCGCGACATAACCTTGTTTCGGAAGTATCTGTCCCCCACGTAAATTATGCGATCGCGTAGAACGTATGTATGAAAGGGCCACGGCTGGGAAGTGTACGGAAGAGAGACGGCCGAGAGGTCGTCGCGACGTCTTTGGGACCTGCCGCTCGCTAAGTTGACATTAATTTCGTGAACGCCAACATACGTATACACATACGTCCACCTGTGCCGAGTGTTTCGAGGTTACGCGCACTTATGTCAGGGTTGCTCCAAAAATTGTTAGCTTCCGGCGCGGCACGGTCAGCATCCGGCTCGGCACGCTAGAGTTCCGGGCGCCGCGAGTGCGCCCCCCCCCCGCACCCCCGAGAGGGTGAGGAAAAAAAAGGGCCGACGGGGAAGAGAGAAAGAGAGGCGGAGGACCGCGAAGAGGAGCACACCAGTGCGCGCGTTGCATTACGTCAGGTCAGGGCGAGTGACGGCAGGCGAGGTAGCGAGCGAGTGTGCGAGAGAGAGAGAGAGAGAGAGAGAGAGAGAGAGAGAGCGCGTGCGAGAGGGTGGGAGAGGTGGAGGAACGGCGTCTCTTTACATCTGCGCATTTCTCGCGTTCGCTCAGGGGAAAACTCCAAAACAAGCAACATGGCGGACCCGAGCAACGAGCCCGCATCGTCGAGCGGCGTCGCGGAGCAGGTAGCCGCGACGGCGGCCACCACCGCCGTCGCGGCACAGTTGCGCGAGGAACACGACAAGCCCGAGGACTTCCACGAGCCCGACAAGAAGCGGCGCAGGACGGCGCGCGCCGAGGACGCCGCGAAAACCGAGCAGAAGCTGGAGCACCGTCTGGGCGGCATCCTCTGCTGCGCAGTATGCCTCGATCTGCCTCGCGCGGCCGTCTATCAGGTAGGTCGTCGGCCCCCCCTTCTCCGCCACCTCCTTCTCCTACTCCACCTCCTCCGCGGGAGGTCCAGGCGGGTAGACGGGCAAGCTAACGTGGTCGTTATCGGGAAGATAAATATTAAAAAAAAAAAGGGAAAAAAAATGAAACTGCCCGTCCTCAAATTTCACGACGTCCGCGAGTCGAGACGCGCGGCGGACAGTCGCAGCGTGCGATACCACCTTTCCCCGCTCCCCTCCCCCCCGCTCTCCTACGTCCCGCGACGTCCCACTCGCGTGGCAGTCCATCGACCCGTTCGTCGGTCGATTTTTTTTAGAGCGACGGTGCGTAGACGAGACGATCGCGCGACGGTCCGCGAGGCCTCGTTTTTTCTTTCTCTGCCCAAAGACGAGTATGAGTCCAGGTCCGTTTGTCGTGTGGATACGTCCCGCGAGGTAGGCCTCGCCAGGCGCGAGTGTGACTGCCGTATACCTCAGGAAGGCTGTCATTCACATCGCGTCGAGAGAATTGTGGCGGCCGAGGTCGATTAAAAGCTGCAGAATATCTCGCGTAGAATCGAGTACGAGCCACGCTTTTAATTCTGACGAGAGAAAGTTTGCACGCCAGGCAAACGGGGAACCTTCTACCTTGCTGTTCACAGCTGACACTGCGTCTCGTCTCCTCCTTCAACTTTATCCCTCTGCTGAAAATTCTTTCTCTCTCTCTCTCTGTCTCTCCGTTTCCATCTTTTGCTTTTCCTTATTTTTTTTTTTCGCTGTGACAAGTCGCAGACGCCTGCGATCTGGGTAAAGAACTACCGAATCGTCCTTGTTGTCGAATAGTTGCATTTTTTTTTCTATTTCGTTACCGGCAGCCAAATATGATGTGACATGGATCTTGGTATTAAGCTGGCCCTCTTCCCTTGTGTTTGTCGTTTCTAATAATGTCCCTAATAATGTCAATAATATTAAAATACGCCGAAAACTCGGAAGTACATGGTAGTAGTATATCCGTACAGGTCCCCAGGTTTTTCATAAACTGAGCTTTATACACAGGTCGAATAATGAGTTTGTCTATTGAGACAAGACACGATATGTTAAGTTTTCTCGCAGGTAGGTGACTTTATATTTTTTTCTTTACATTAGAGAAAGTGACATGCCGCTGATACATCCTGTCAGTGAATCGCTGCGTGGTAGACTTGTGTGATATTAGATATACAGAAGCAGAGTCTTTTTTTTGCAATATTCACAGATTGATTTGCCGATATTAAAGCTGTAAGATGTGCAATATACCTTTGCTTTGAGAGATAAAAAAAAACGTTCGATTTATTTAAGCGAGAAACTTTTCTGGTATAAACTGACGCTATATAAGAAGTTGCAAGAATATTTTCTACATGTGCGCATCTACTATATATTTTCATAATTACTTATATTGGTTCCTCTCATTATAACTGTGCCTGCATTATAACGCGGTGTGTTCATAATTAATTTCAACCGCTCTCTCTCTCTGGAGAAGCATATAGGGTTAATACCTCGGAATCCCCTAAACACACAGGTACCTCAGAGAAAATGTGAAGCAGCACTCTCGACACTCGTTGTGTGTATGCATGCAGCTACTCGTTTAGACCTCTCCGTTGAGTGTCAAGAGGAGTACACAGTGAATTGTTAATTGTAGATATTCCCCAGTGTCCGTCAATCCCGTCAATTAATTTTTTCTTTTTCATCTCGATACAGACTTTCTTTAGACTACCGACGCGCGAAGATACACGGCGTGAAGGGATTTATAATTAACCATTGTAATAACGTAGTACGCGAGAGGCTGTAATATATTTTTGATATATTCTTAATGTTAAACGGACATGTGTGTAAACTCATATATAGTGTAAAGTTTCCCCCCTGTGCAGACGCGCACGTAGACGCTTTCGTTTGTGACACACGAAGAGTTATATCCATTGTATTCTTTCAGTTGTAAATCTCTACAAACGCTCCTTTCCCTCCCCACCCCCTCCACCCCCTTTTTTCTTTTTACACAGAACCCATATGTCGCATTTATATAAAGAACGAAACGTTCGTTTCTGTGGCTCACGGAATATATAGCGGGGGGGTATTGGAAGCCCCCCTCACCCTCGTGTTCACCTATAGTGTCTCTATAAAATCGGTTAGATAAAATAGTGAAGTACTTAAGATTCTAGATCTTTGTAGTTGTTTAGTGTATATAATATATAATGATATATTTGGATCTTATACGAAAATGCTGTGTTTTACTATAAGAGAGGCAGGGACATATTCAAGAGAGCATAAAACGAGAATATAAGAGGCTTATTGTTAGATTAATGCGAGAAAAAAAACCGATGCCCATCAGTTATAGTTCAACGGCGAGAGAGTGAGAGTGAGGGAGAGAAAGCGAATATATACAGAAGCAAAGAAAAAGATCTGTACAAACTGTATAGTGCAAAACAAAAATAAATATTCTTAAAGGTTATTAGTTAGTTATTTCGCATAAAACACCCCTTTTTCACTTATCCCACGTTGTCATCATCCTCGTTTCTTCCCTCATCGATATATATATATATTGGCACCGTTAAAAGTAATTCCTTAAAAGAGTATTCATGATAATTTAAATAGACAATCTCGATAAATATGCATATGTTTATAGTTGTGATTAATGAATATCCGTACGATTTTGTGTTTCAGGTTTAAGCGTCAAAGTGATGGTAATATGGCATTAACTTTTTGGTTTTATTTGGGTTTGATTGTGCGATCCTGGGGGGATTCATGTATTGTTAGTGTACGCAAATAACAAACAGAGATTGAACGCTATACGTTTCAACAAAACGTTGAAAAAAAAACAAAAAAAAAGACTCGACTTGTTAACGTGTACATTGAATTAATAATGTCGGCTTCTCGCGAAGAGTCGTTAAAAATTTGTAATTTACAGAGTTGTCTAAGCCTTTTTATATATATATAAAACATATATAAAAAAAAAAAGAAACTTTAGCAAAGACGCAAGAACGTTAATAATACATGCTGCAATGATGTTCACAGTGTGCTAATGGACACTTGATGTGTGCTGGTTGCTTCACTCATGTCCTCGCAGATGCCAGGCTGCGGGACGAGATGGCAACATGCCCCAACTGCAGAATCGAAATCAGCAAAACCACCGCGTCACGAAATCTGGCAGTTGAAAAAGCCGTGTCTGAGTTACCCGCTGAATGTCAATATTGCGCGAAGGAGTTCCCGCGAAATTCCTTAGAGCACCATGAGGAGGCTATGTGCGAGGAAAGGTAAATTCTTAGCAAGGCAAAATTTACAATCTCTACGCGCGTTCCGGGGAATCTCATTCATATTTTTCACCCTCTAATATACCATAAACTGATCTCTTTACGATATAATTACAGGTGGACTGCGCGAATACATAGGCAATTATTTATGTGTGCACACACAAATATAATTTTCGTAAATTTTCTAAACTTTATAACATGCCTTTCACAGATTAGAAATACATATGTTCCGAAGCCCTACACAAAAGTTTCCTCACAATCCACCAATCCTCTCCCTGTACAACGTTCTTACGTATGCGCGTGCTCATACTTAATGTCTAATTACTTGTACAGGATATCTAGTTGCAAATATAGTAGAATCGGTTGTCCGTGGCGAGGCCCGAATCACGAGATCCCGGAACACGAGGGACACTGCGCTCATCCCCATCGTACGGGTGCGGACGTGATGGAGGCGCTGCGCGAGATCGATGCCCGCACCTTGGAAGAACGTAGGCTCTATGACAATGTCTTTGATCTTTTGTCCTACGAGAAAATCACATTCAACGGTCTGTATCAATTGTTAAGCATTATCATAACCCGTTAGGCAGACATAATAATAATTAAAATAATCCGTAGATTAATATTGCCCATATTAATATTGTTAAAATAATCTGTATAGATTACTAGAAAGAAAATGTACGCCATATATGTAATTTTTTTTTTCCTAGCAGCAACGGGAATTACAATCGTATAAACTCTTTTGTGACACGATGTTAATTTTAGCGCTCTCTATGATCTGCCTTTTTGATCGTATCTTGTCTTCCTTTCTTAACAGACTCCCTAAGCTCGAAGGAATTTATCAATTATCTGTAAAATTTTATCATTTGTTGATTTACAGATTTACAGATGAAGCCGTATCGTACTGACGAATTTATTCACAAACTATTTTACGAAACCTCACGATTCGGCGCTTTCAACAATCAGTGGGTGGTGAAGGCCAGGATCAACAGTAATCAACGCGATCCCACTCAAAGTTCAGAGCGAGACATAACATACCAAGTACGAAAAACCGCATGTCTTTATAAATTTCAGAAAGAGAGAGAGAGAGAGCTTTAAGTATCGCGACACGTTATTCGTTATATCGTGCGCGCGTGCGTGAGCTAAAGGGAGATTATTGAAAATATAAGTCCGATGCACGGTGTTAGACACTGCGATTCTAAGAATGAAAATATGTTTCGTAGCTGATACTAAAGACAAAAACCACTTATCCGCTACCAGTTTATTACTTGATCTTGAAAGGCCCGTTTGGCGATATGAAAGTCCATCCGAGAATTCACAGATTCGAGTTCACCGAGCAGGAGAACGAGAGCCCGTATTTTACGTTGCCGCTACCGGACACGGCGGAATGCAACAGACTCCTCGCCGCTAAAGCCATCAGTTTTAGGTAAAGGATCGGTCGTGGAAGAACGCGCGGTAGAGAGCTACTGCAGTTACTTTATTACGATATGATACACGACGTAGCGTAACTCGTATGTACAACGTGTAATTTTTTTTCCAGACTAATAATGTTCCTGGCGTCTAAGTAGCTTACAACGATGTGTCTATTGTCAAGATTTTGTCACAAATGGGAGTCGATCGACGAGATCTTCTAGACGTAATGACAAATAAGAATTATAGAGATCACAGAGATTTATAATCGTTTATAGTAGCGATATTGATCACGGTAATGACGATAAAGAGAAAGAGAGAGAAGGAGAGAACGGAGACGCTAATATCATTGGTAATGTTTAAATATATATGTTGACGAAGATAAATATGTATAAAATTAATAATAATGTGACATACACAAGAAGCACAGTAAAATATAAGTATTGGATAAATTAGGTTGAATTGCTTAATATTTCCCTTTTACATTAAAACTTTTACATTAAAAAAAGAAAAAAAGAAAGAAACTAAAGACTAAAGAGTAGTAGATTTATTGTAGATTATCGTTAGATGATAAATTATTGTATTATTGTACGTACCAATTGTGCAATGTGCTTATACCCCAAGGTAAAGCTAAAAAATGATCAGTATCGCTTAGATAATATTAATTTAATACACATACTCCTGTCCACGAAGAGCCTATTCTTTCTCGTTTATTTAAACAAATAAGACGCTATCGATGTAAAATTCCAAATAAAAGTTGTAATTGTAATAAGATTAAAAACTACTTTATTACATCCAATTCACATTGACGGTAGCGTTAAGTCGTTTTTACACATCGAAAAAAAAAGTAGCGTCTCTACGACACTCTTACGGATCTCTAATTTTTTCGCACAAGTTTTATATCTTACGTGACGCGTGTGGCACATTAGAAATTTCTCCTCTGCAATCCTCTCAATTTGCAGCCTCCTTGCCGTTGTACCTTAAATATCGATCATTATAATTCCGCCAAGTTGATGAAGGTGTTGTTGGTCGTTTTCGGGCCGTTCGTGTTATTCGGCGGAAAGATTAGCGGATTCAGATTATTCTCGAGTTGGCTGCTACTGAGCCTGCGATACTTCGGCACGGCCAACTTGGAGTCGGGCTCCGAGCAACCGGTCAACCAGTAAGATGTCACCCTACCCTTTCCCTTCAGCTCCACCTCCCCTCTGAGCTCGAGATCGAACGTCCCGAATTTGTCCAAGATATTGTTCGTCGCCTGGGAGACGTGTATTCTCAAAGCTGCGAGATACAAATTAAGCTTACTCTTAATTTTTATTTTTCTACGTGTAATTCAAGACTTTGATGGAAATTCTTTCAATTTTTAAGACTGAACGTGAGTTTTTTTTTTTATTATTGTCAATCTAATATGACAGAATTTATCTTACGAAGACCGGAGGATTCCATTCGAGAGGCCGTGTTCACGGTGTCGCCGAAGAGGCAATAGTGCGGCATCTTCTGACCCACCACCCCGGCGCAAACCGGACCGCTGTGCACGCCGATCCGCACGCTCAGTTGAGTGTTCTGCTTGTGCATTATGGTGAACGATCTGACGGCGTCCAGTATCGCCAGGGCCATCAGTCCAATCTCCCTCGCGTGTTCGTCGCCGTTTCTCTCCGGAAGGCCAGACACCACCATATACGCGTCCCCTATTGTCTCCACCTGCGAATCAATTTCAAGATAATTTCTCTCCTCAAAAGTCACTTCAGAATTTGCCATTAGAATTCAAGTCCGGAGGTTGAACGACTCTGCCGTAAATGCGCTTCCCTCTCGTAGAGTGAATTATTTGTGTCTTCATTTTATCTTACTTTGTAAACATCGTAGAATCCGATAATACTGTCGAAGGTACTGTACAAGTCATTCAGGAAATCCACGACCTCCATAGGCGTGCTCTGCGCGCATAGCGCCGTGAAGCCGACGATATCGCTGAAGTAGATGGTGACGCACTCGAACTGCTCCGGTTGCACCATCTCCCCGGCCATCAGCTGACCGGCGACTTGCCTTAAAAAAATAAAAAAAATAAAAAAAAAATTTTTATTAAAAAAGGGCGAAGAATTTGGCAAAGCGACGGTGAATGGTTCCAGTGAATGATACCTTGGGAGCACTTGATATAATAGTTCCTCGCTACGACGCTTCTCCAAGCTCAACTGCTCGGTCTTCTCCTCGACGAGAGCCTCCAAGTTGTTGGCGTATTGCTCCATCCGTCGTAGCAGATCGTCCATTAAATTCTCGCAATATCCTCTAAAACGTAGATTTTTTAAATTCATATTTATATTTCATATTTATTAATATTTATTTTTTATAGTTATACTTTATAGTTATAGGCGCGATGATACACACGATTGTACAGTATCAAGATGTAATATTAATATATATAAATCACAAAAGTACGACGTGATGCGAGTTGCCATCGTGATTAATTGAATTCGAAGTAAAAGTACTTCATGATTCCTCGTATTGTGCCGCGAATGGTGTGGAAGCTCGGCCGTTCGTCGGGAGCTTCGTGCCAGCACCTCTCCATCAGCGACAGTATGTCCGGCGGGCAGTCCTTCGGCGCGACTTCCGGCCTCAAGGGGGGATTCTCCGATGCTGAGACCCTGTTCACGATCTTCTCAACAAAAATAACAGAGTGATAAAATATAATTAAGAATTAAAAAAGGACAGAAATAAAACGGAGAGAGAAGGGGACCGCACCTCTTGCGCCGTCATAAAAGTCCTGGCTACCTCGTACGGACCACCGCGGACCACTATTTCCTCGAGGATAATTGCGAAGCTGTAAACGTCGCCCTTCTGCGTCGCGGCGCTTCCGGGTGTTACCGTTAACGGCAGGAGTTCCGGGGCGATCCAAAGTAATTCTGCAAATAAAGACGAAATATTATATTGACGTTCATATCAGTATCTCTATATCGTATTTTTTTTTTGTGCAACTCACTGGTGTAATAACTCTCGTCCATAATCAAGTCGGAGGGCGTGGTGAGAGTTTTGAGGCCGAAGTCCGAGATTTTTAATACGAAGCGACCGTCGATCAGGCAATTGCACGATCGTAACTTTCCATGAGCGGAAACCTCGCTGGCGTGAAGATAAGACATTCCCTGCGAGGAATCAATCTTTTTATCGTTTTCGCTCAGATGCGCGATACACCAATTGATTAATGTTACATCGAACGGTTATAGGTACAGTTATATAAAAATATTTAAATGTATTCAGATACATTCGAGAACTTAACGAGAAACACAACTTCTGCACCTGCCTCTACCTTGACGATATCGTGGATCAGAGACATCCGAAAATTCCAATCCAATTTGATCGCCTCGTTTTCCAGAACATCCTTCAACGATCCTCGCGGACAATACTCGGTGAGAATTAAGACAGTCGGCGACGGCGAACAGAGGCAAGCCCCGATAAATCTAGCGAGTAATTCAGCTTATTAAATAAATGGTCAAAAATTGACAGTTTTAAGTTATTAAGTTATTATCAATATTAACGATATTGAATACTTATTCGGGCTATTGAAAAAATCTTCGAATGATTATCCTTTTATTATTTGTGAGATAAAACACGTGGAAAAAAAATTTTTTTTAACTGTTAAATTACCTCACGGTGTTCTCCGACGTGACGTCTCTGACCTGCTTGATTTCCCAAAGCAACTTCTTCGTCACGTCGACCACTTTCTTCTTCGTGATCTTCTTAATGGCCACTCTCTCGCCCTTATATATCCCGATAGTGGTGAAAACCGTCGTAGGCGGCAGGGATTCGCAACTGATCTGCGAACCGCGACGTATCCTCTGTTCCAATCCGTAATTCTATTAATATAAATTAAGATTAAGTAATATAAATCAATTTAGTTCCACGATTATGTAACAAAATTAAGTAAGATTAAAATTAAGTAATCTCTTATTATTATATTATGCACGTTGTGCTCAGTTGTAATTCATCGCTCACGTTTGCGTCGGACATCGCTTGGTGCAGATTTATCTTCGACGAGAACTGCTTTCCAACTTCTAGGAGCAACTCCTCGGGTCTTACACGCCAGGACATGTTATTGAGATCGGCGGACAACCGTAGGTGTCTATGCAAAGAAATTATTTTTACGTGTAATCAATTAATAGAATTTTATATTCTTCACAAATATTTAACGTAAAAAAATTCTATATTCATGTCAGCTTTTAACATTAAAATTTTCTAACTATATTTCTTTATACATTGTTTGTGTTATTGAAAACTCTCGGATCGAATATAAAATTTGACGAGTTATACAGAGCATACTATATAATATACTATACCTATATAATATAATATAATATAATATACTACCTATATAATAGGCACGCGGCTGTAATCGCAGCGAGCAGAAACACGGCGAGCGCTATGCCCGTGTAAGCTACGAATGTATAAGCTTCCCTCCTCGATGTGCAATCCGGATCGTTTCCTAAGAAACCGCACTCCGGAATGTCTGGCGGGGGTCCTTCTCTTCCTCCCGGCCAGTGAATCTTGTTACTGGTCATAGGACTGTATTCTCGACTTAATCCCAAATAATGTGCGACCACTTCGAACCTGTAAGATGACCAGTATCTTATCCTTGACGATTTTGTGGTTTTTTTTTAATTAACACGCAGCGTCAATGATTTTAGATCGGTTCAATTCCTCGATCTTCTCATATCGCGTTTCTATAAAACGTTTTTTTTTTAATTTTCTCTGATGTTGAAAAGAGCTGGTTTTTTGTAATACAACAGGATAATCTACGACATTATTATTTAATCTAGAAAAAATTTTAGTCGTCTAATCATGAATTTGCGAGACGCAATCTTGATCGCTAACGATAAAGTCGCGTCGAACGGAGGGTATGAATTTAAAATGACCTTCCGGTAATGGGATCTAAATCAAGAATGCTGTAATCCGCGTCACGATCCCCATTGTCGTCTATCCTGACGTGACCTGTAATACCCATGAAGTCTCGGTCCCACATTCTCCTCGTTATAGATATGCCGTCCCTGATATCGCCACCCTCGGCCAGGGTTTCATTCAGCGCGATCCCTAACAAGTAAACACCGTCGTAAAATGCCCCGACGAAAAAATTCACCTGCGAAAAAAGCGAGAAATTCATTTTATTCCCTCAGATCAATTTTCTCAATTGATAATTGCCTTTGAATTCTTTGTCTCGAAAAATCACGTGCTCTCAGGATTCGATTACAGAATTATTATTTTAATTGGTTCACCTCTTCAGCCTCCAAAAATGTGTAATTGTAATCGGTTTTCGCACGATGCTTGACGCGGTCGGCGAAACCCTGGAATCGCGGGCTGGTCGGCTGAAGGAGAGACACCCTCAGCAGGGCCTCGTAAGCCTTCCTGGCATTTGCGTCGTCCTCGTCCCCGACCTCCCAGTCGTGATCGCCCCAGTACGAACCCTTAAAATTCGTTTCATCGATTTAACATTGACGAAGAAGTGTCATCCGTGATACAGTTTTGCTGTCACGTTGATATACGACGGGCTTAGGGTACTCTTGTCTCACATTTTTTTTTCTCTTGGCGCCTTACGTGAAATATCTCGACGTCGAGGAAAGTCCAGTCCCCTCTCGTCATGCCTAATTCGTGGGCGGCCAACATAAATCTCCTGACGAGCGTTCCGCGAACACTGAGTATCACAACTGTTGAAAATTATTGTCGTTTGAATCGTCATTAAAAAACGCAGCATCTTCAGCATTGTAATTTTTATTTCATCGCGTGAAAATATTTTCCACGCTGATGGACGTCCCAGATTGATGACGCTCGTAATGTAAATTTATCTAACAATTTCGATATAATTCAATAAGTCAATTTTCTTTTTCTTTTTTGAGTGAATTAAAGTAGGTCTTCCGGGACACCCTCCAAACATATGACAAGAGCGATCACTCACTTCTGGCGTACATACTCGCGTCGCGCAGGTAAAGATGATACGACTCGTCCTCGGAGTTCCCGTCCAACTCCCTCACGAACTTCAGGAGCCCGTCCTTACGCAGACCGTACTCGAGATTCTTCCCTACCGTCAGCGAGAACAGGTCCGATCTGTCGAGTATCAGCGCGACGTGGGACCATCCAAACTCCTTGAATATGCTGGCGAAGACGAGTCGCAACCGGCACTGGCAGTACGACATCCTCGTTAAAGTGGGATACTTGCTTTTGTCTTTGAAAATTCCCTTCGAGAAGAAGGTATAAAGATATTAGGTAAAAAGTTCATTTCCCCCGACGTCGTAAAAGAATCGCTATAAGAAAAATATCTAGACTCGGTCCACTGTGAGATTTTATCTCTTTCGAAACAATAGAATTTAATAAAAAGTCATATCAATATAATTTATGTTAATATGTTAGATAATATGCGAATAATTAGGCGGGATATGGTGGTAATTATTACGAAAAAATTGAAAAAGCTCGTGACATCGTTATCATAATTTCGAGCTTAATGAATATTACGAGAAGAGGTAAGGTAACATTATGCGAGAGCATTTATCTCTCCTAGACCGTTCTCCGTCGTAATTAGCGTGTAGCTAATTAAAATATTAATGATACTTTGTTTAAAAAATAAAATGTCAGGCAACTATCATAAACGCTCAACTTGCAGCAATTGTAGGAAAGAAAAAAAAAAGATTCTACTTTTGCAGCTTCTTACCGACGTTTCGTTCTTCCATTTATGGATCCTTCCAAGGATACCGGATCCGACTGACAGTTCGCCCTCCGAGGGAGGCTTGGTTCGCAAGAAAGCGATAATCACGCTTCACATAATTGAATATTAACGTTGACACAAATACAGCGATTCATCCAAATATATGTATACCAAAGCGTACGACGCGACATTAAAATGTTAGAAAATAGGGGGAGATGAGGGATGCGAAGTGGCAGATTAATCCAATTTAACACAGTTTCGCGCAATTTACAGTTATTGCGCAACAGCGTCCCTCTATTCGAATAAGGTCCTCGGGGATCATTGTTGCGAGATTAATTAATGTTAAATGTCAAATGTCGGGTCACGCGCAAATGCAAAGGTTTAAATTAATTGCGCGGACGAAAACGTTATACGCTGGACCCGTGTAATCAGATGCTGACACGTGTACCTGCAGCGCGTAAGTAAGTGCGACCTACTTGATCACCCATGCCGGTGATAATTGGACTGTTCCAGTAGGCCGCGAGACGTGCCACCGGCTCCAGGGCGAAGGCGCAGGCCGGCCCGACGAATGCGATCACGTTGTCCCGGAAGTGCATGTCCGCCGCTAAACCGGGTGCCCTCGCCCCGCTGCAGGTCGGATAACTGAGAAATTCGAACAATCGTCGTATCTCAAGTTTCGCAATTAATTAAAATCATCGCAATTAGGTCTTGACTTATTGTCGCATAATATGATGCAAATGATATTGCACTTTTTATGTCTGTCACTTTTCCAACGAACTTTTTACAATTATAAAGTTATTTTAAGAAAAAAATCCTGGCTTTGTATTAGGGAATTAAATAATTGTAAAAGTTCGAAAAAATAGAATTTTGTGGACTTTCTGAAAAATTGTATGCATACATTTGTTCGTTTCTTTCCTATTATTATATTAGAAATTGTAATTTGGAAAAATTAGATTAACGAATAAATTATACTATCATTTATCAATTAATTAAATTAGATTAACGAATAAATTATTATCATATTTTTCTCAAAACAATGGTCCTGATAATTAAAAAATTTTTTTACTAAATTATTTTTAAATTTGATATACATTTCAACAATTGATATACATTCTCTGGTCATGAAATGAATTTTTGATAGAACATTTAGCTTCCCTTTTATTAACAAGATAAAATTGCATTTTCTTCTGTAAGATTTTATTCTCCCAAGTTTTGAAAGTGTGTTATTTTCAGAGGCCTTAATTAATTTTTTAAAATAACTTTAATATTTTTCGATCATTTCGAGATACCAAAAATAATCGACAATATAAATTTTACACATGAGAAAGTTCATGTTTCTATCTAATCGTTAAACAAGAGCCTCGTGTGCTCATTTTTCGACTCAACGGTCCGACTTCCGTTAACGTAGAAACGTACAATTCTGCATTGATATGGAAATATATGCGCACATGATTAATATCAATCTGTGAAGACGCACAAAGTGGGCTTATGTGATGGATCGTATGTATCATGTATTAAAGCGCAAACATAATACGATTGGATTACTGGGGAGGGTAGATGCGAGAGGGATACGCGCTTTGCCCTCTCTCGTGTGCAGTTGCACGTGACGCACGTATGCGACAGCCGCGTCCTTGAGGGACGCGAAATGCACGTTTCGGTGCGAGTATTCCGCGTACGCGCAATTAGGGATGAATGGCAACAATAATCAACGGTGCATTCGACACGCGGCCGATATGGTGGACGCGCGTCGCGCGTCGCGCATCGCGCAACAACTCGAGATAATGGCGCATTAATTGTATCCGATGAATGGCCAATGATTGGATCCTCATCGATCTGCGCTAATTGAAAATGTCGGGAATGCGGCGCGGCGCGCACAGAAATGCCGCGCCCCGGTCGCGTCTCCCGCAAATGTTTACAATGATGATGTGGACATTGTAGCCATTGTCTACGGGTAGCGCGGTTCGCGATAGAGAAGAATTTAATTGCCACGTCGCTCGCGTACGAAATGCAATCGTCAATGAATCAAAGCGAATGTTGGAATTTTCGCCGGGGATTAATTCATTATTGAAATTCCCGCACGACAGATCATACGTAATTGTTGGAATCGTCGGAATTTGCGTCGGGGATTAATTCATTAGCTCTATGTGTGTGTATGTGTGTGTGTGTGTGTGTGTGTGTGTGAACGATTATTTTTACATCGCAGTTAATTAAATGTCGTTATTAAAAGGCGACATTTTGGCGCTGAAATAATGATTAGATGTTATAATGTGTAATCCATGAGCCACAAATGATATGTAATTGCTAATAAATTGTTCGAATTTTCGTTAGAAATTAATTCATTAAAAGAATATTTTACATTACAGTTAATTAAATGTTGTCATAGAGACACGATATTTCGATGTTACAACCCGAAATCTAAAATGATGGATTACAACGTGTAATCTACACTCAGCAGATACAATATATACCTAATTGTCAATAAATTGGAATTTTTTGAATTAATTCATTAAAAGGACGTTTTACATCACATTTAATTAAATGCCAATTATAACGTCATGATATTTTATTGTCGCTACTGAAAATGATAATCACAACGTGTAATTCACGCCCAATAGATAATATATAATTATCAAAAATTATTGGAATTTTCGTCGGAGATCAATTCATTAGAAGAATGGCCGCATTTTAATCGTTCCAGTTAACAAAATACCGCGTTATATGCCGCGTTATATGCCGCGTTATATGCCGCGGCATTTCGTTGCTGAAATAGTGATTGCAACCATGTGTAATCCTCGCGCAACAGATGATATTACACCGCGTAACGATAGACATAGGCGCGGCGGTACATACCGCCGTGTATGCATATGAATACATTTCTCATGCGACGTGTATCCGGAGAGAAATGAATGATCAATATACCTAGGTACGCGAATGTCGCACGTAAAAAAACAATTTTCATTCGTACAAGATAATTCCTTTTTCCCGCCGACCTCGAGAGGGTTGAGCGCTTGTATAGCATATATACGATTTATATCGTGAGCGCATCCTTTCGCGTAAATGCTTGTTCAATTGTATCAACTTAATGACGCAAAAAGGGTGCACGAGCGAGCAGCGAAACGAATTATAACGAATACGTAACGCGGCGACTGAAAGGAGATATAAAATTTACGCGATGCAGAAAATATAATGACGTTTTACATTCGCTCCGAGGTGGAGTGTATCTTTTATTTACGTCGACACACGGCGTCATGTGCGACCACTTCTATAGACGTGATCATCTCTAGATCTCTCGGATATTTTTATAACGCACTTTTCCCCGGTTCTCCTTTTCCCGGCCGCATTTCTTACCCCCGATGTCAACGACCAAAACAGCAAAGAAATAAATAAAAATAAAAAATCGCGCGGCCAAATGAAAATGACAGGAGCACGCATTACGAACGGCCGGTCCATTAAAGGGACGCTTTATGAGGGAGAATCACGGGGGCGAGGCACCCTTCATGCGCCTTTCATTCGCTACATGTTTTTCGTTACCGTCGCACCGGAGGAGGATTGGACGTTGCGATTATTAAATTGATTCGATGAACGAATTTGATAATTGCAGGCCTTCGTAATTCTGTTCCCTCGGCTTTGATTGATATGAACGTCCGAAAATGATGGACGACTCTCCTTTCTCTCTGTTACCTCCGACGAGTAATTTTATCGGGCACAAAGCTGTCGCGTATTATACCTTCCTTGAACTTTGCGCAGCTGCACGTTGTGGTCCTTCAGGAACTCGTTCACTTCCTCCAGAGCCAGATCGACCGCTGGGCCACATCGCTCAAGATCAAACGGGCTGTCGAGATGGGATGCCATAAGAACGCCCACGTTATACACCCGCAGAGGATTTCCGTAATCCACTGCGAAGTGGATCAAAGAACGTGAGAGTTCGCCGTGTCACGAATGCGGATATCGACAAGCACGCGAACGCTTAATCAAAAGTAATGCTGTTTGAACGCGGGGCTTGAAACTGAGGATGTACGTAGCCAAGATAATACACTTGTCTCTCTCTCTCTCTCTCTCTCTGCGGTATTTGCGAGAGATATATGTTACTTTCACAAAATCCCGGCGAGGCTATTTCAAAAGCTGCTCATAGATATTTGTCAAGATATCCTTCGAAATAAAATGTTACACAATATAAAATATATCGAATGTATTTTACAGGTATTTAAAATATTTAGTAAATAAAATAATAGAAGCTTTGTTTATTAAAGTTAAAAAGTTACTGAAATAACTAAAGACTCGAATTTTTTTGCGAATGGAAGTAAAGCCAAGGCGCGTTAATTCGCGCGCGACTACGCAGAAATGCCATTGACGTGTCATTATTCGTTGGAGAAATCACACAGAAAATACATTCGTTTTATTCATACGTGCGATTACACAGGGCATCAGAAAAGCGAGGGGGGACGTAGAATACTGAACTACAAGCCATGCATACGCAATGAGCTTATTTCCGCCATCGGGATAGAAATTTCAAAAGAACGGATCGATAAAATCGTGCAAAACGTGCTTAACAATTGTATTTATTAGATGGCAGAATAAGGTATACGTAAGTCGCATATTGAAACGCATATCGAAATCGGCACTTTTAGTCGGTAAATTTTAACTGAAAAGAAAATCAATGGACACGTGGATGTTCTTTAAAAAGTAAAATCTTGCCAATGAAATGTAATTTTTTGAAGTGCACCTCATTTCAATATAACAAGTTATTATAATTCGTTAATACTTATAAGAACGCATTTTGATTGCGCTAAAAATAATTTTCTTCGAAAGAAAATTATTTATTTTTTTCTTTCACGCACCAGTCATAATATATTATAAAATATTACAATAGCAAAAGAGAAACAGCGGACGCGTGTTTATTAAAAGGCAATTATTAAATAATATTATAAAAGGAAGCGATATGCGTCCGCGCGCATCGAATTTCTTATTAAAGTTAAGTGAAATTAATTTGATAAAAATGAATTCAATCTCGCTCTTGAAAAATTGCAGATTCTGGGGCACTTTGCGCAGCAAGAAAGTACACGACATCCCAATGGGAAACATCTTTTGTGAATGAGTAAACATCTTACCGCCCAGTACACTCACGAGCCACGACACTTGCGAAACAACGATCGACAGCACGAACAACCTCGTCTCCGCGAACATAACTACGGGGCGAAGGGCTCTCTCTTGTGAGGGGAGAGGGATGAATCTACACCAATTTACACACGCACGCACGCACACGCGCGCGCGGGCGGTGGTGCGTGTGAAAACAAAAAAAGAAAACGGAAAAGAGAACGATCACACGTCGGACCGCTCGCTGAGCCACGTCTAAACTTTCGCGGGGAAGGATTCAGCCTTATATAGGGGTTGATACAGTCCCACGGAGCCGTTGGCAATGCGCAATCCAACGCGCCCCTCGAAGAGGCACCTGCGAGTAGAAAAAAAAGAGGGAAAAAGGAAGGAAAATATCGCGACGTGCGTTGATTGCTTCGTACGCGCAGATTGAATCGCGGGATGAAAAAAAATTAGTAAATTCTCGCGATCCTCGATTTTTAGCCCCGACGCTTTTCGCGTTCGCGGAAGGGAGAGGATAGGGGGTGGGGTCGCCCGTACAACAATCAAGACTTCGAAACCGATTTTCTCTCGCACAAAAGAAAAATGTCTTTTCTCTGGTTTCGCTCGCGCGGTGAACGTGTGAAACAGGATCTCGTGCCAATAATTCTCGTGAAAATAAATATATAGCGAATTCGAGCCTCCGCTTCCAATTTCTGCCGGCAATTGTACCGATTGCACGCATCGTGTACAGGGTGCCGCGGACCATTCACAAAATCACCAGCTCCTTCGTAGATCCCTCGACTCGGAGGCGATTTTTCCTTAGCGCAACCACGTACGATCCAAGGTACATCGAGGGCGGCACGGCAGATCTGAAGCACCCTGTATACGTGCCTGGCACGCGTGCCTGGAAAATCCAAGATGCGAATCCGCGTCGAAAGTGCATCGATTCGAGATAGCTACGGATGAGCCTTTCAGCAGAATGAAGTGCATTATGGTGCGCTGCGTTAAATCCCGAGGGATTTTCAGGATGTAGTGGTGATTCTGCTGGGTGTATAGCGAGCACACGCGAGATTCTATGGCGTGTCCGATACAGCGACAGTAACGTAAAGTTATGGCCGGATTGATTTAGGGATGTCTACGATCTTTCGGAACTGTTTTGTCATCTGAAGAAAATTAATAGACCTATTAATTATAAAGTATTGGATGTAACAGAAATATTCCAGATACGAAATTATCATGTTATGATTTTATAATACTGTAATCGTACACCTTTTATCACATATAATTGTTTCAATAATTATAAAATATCATATTTTATAATTATAGACTTGTTTTATAGACTTGTTATTTTATAAAATTATATAATAATTTTATATTTAAAATTACACATATGGTATGTTAAAATAAAATTTAACATAAAAAATATGTATAATTTAATATAAATTTATTATCTATCATTTTTACATTTTGTTTACCATGCTCTGTTTTTTATATGCTGCCTAATGTTCTGATTCATCATGTTTTTATGACAGGTAGAGATATACAGCAACAGCTGACGCCTCATCTTTTGCGAAAATCTTTTGCTACATCTTTTTCTTTCATGTTCTTGTAATTATTTGACTTATCAATCTTATACCTCCGTACGCAATAAACTTATATATCATCATTATTATTATTAACGTCGACGTTATCTTATAATAAGCATTTAATTTGTTATAATATCAAATCATTGTTTGTTATAATGATTCTTGAAATAAAGTCTCTCGGGATGATAACATCGAGGATATGCCAATATCGACAATTCGAGAGATACGACACGTAACTGCGCACGCGGAAATCCGGTTCGGTCGAGACGGAGATGCGTAATCCGTGAATGTGACGCGGCATTACAGATAACGGTAGCGCAGCGCAGGTAACGAGCCAATTTCTGTGGAAGAAAAATAGCGCGATACGGGCGAGCCTCCGCGACTCGGCCAATCGGTCAGCAAGGTCGTCTGGACGCGAGCCAATCGAACAGGCCGTCTTTTGTAGCGAGCCTTCTCGATTTACGGTATGACGTTGTACATCATCCGATCCACGTGCGAGCCAAAAATTCATGATCTTCCAAGATGTGTTTGTTCGCTTGAAAAATGACGTACACACACACACAAGTATTTGCGAGGGCGATTTATGTGAGACCGGATAAACGCGTGATAAACAACGCGTTCAATTTTATGAGCTATATACACTTTATTTGTTGTTTTTTAGAGACGTTCAATGCAATCGTTATTTCAGTAACCCTTTCTGTTAAGAATTTTGGCAGCTGTTTAACAACGCAGTATTTTTGTTCTCTTTTAAGCGCGTATTGTTCTACAGATGAAAAGAATTTTAATACTTATTTGTAAAGCATTATCTTCACTAAATAAAAGAAAAGTGAAGTAATTATTTCAATGCCTATATCCCGGTGTATCGCAGTATTTAAAAAAAATCACGTTTATTTATAAAAATCTACATAATATGAGATAAAATTATTGATACGAATATTAAATATTTGAAATAGAACTGCAAAACAATTAAATTTAGCAAATCAGAACAATCTTTCATTCATTGCGAAATTATTTTTTTATAAAAACAGGAGTACGAATTTAATTGTGTCACTTTATGAGCGAAATTCTGTTTCTTTATATTTCGCTGCATAATTACGGTAACGTTTCTTATGACGTTTAAGAGAATGAGAAAAATACGACGCTTACATGTTTTGACACTAGTATCGCGTATTGATATACTATTGTGCTATTGATACGATCTGAAATGAGTCATCACAAGAAAACAAGAGTAAGAGAGCCAATGTACGCAAACGTCGATGCGCAAATAATATATGAACATAGCAGATACAACAGCATAATAATTGCGATATAAAGTTTAATCGTTAAACTAATACGGTTCATATTGAGACTCTCAAAACAATTCAAAGAGTTAGAACTACGAAGCACAAACTTTGCATAACGCTACATAATGTATAAAACAGAAAGTATAATCAGAATCCTTTATTTCATTTTTACTCTGATTTGATTCTCTTATGTATTATGCAGCGTTATGTAAAAGTCTGTCCTTCGGCCCTTGTAGAATAAAGGAGTGGAGCAGAGTCAAAATCACGACGCACACGTGACAGCGGACGCACGTGTCTCGATGTTTATACGTGAGTTTGGTCATCTTGCGTGAGAGAAGCGCGGAATTAGATGGCAACAGAAGGATGTAAACAGAAGGCCGGATGTAAACAAACGAGGTTGCGTCACGAAGTCGTCGTCGACGAGTGTCATCTCTCAATTCGGTACCAAACACCTCTCGATTCCCTCACCCTCCGCTCTCCTTTTTCTCCGAAGTCGCGGTTGTACATACCACGATGAATGATCAGGTACCAAATACCTCGCGCGACCACGTCTGGTTGGCCCACCGGTGTCGTACGATCTTATTTACGAAGCGAGCTAGCCAAGTAGCCAACTCGCCGAGACATACGTCACGTGTTATACTCGTATAAGAATCGAGACGGTGCAGAGTCACGTTTAGTATCAAACGAAAGTTAGTTCGAGACGCTACTATACTGTCAATACAATTACAAATTTCTTTCTTCTTTTATATCATTGTAAAAATTTATTGGATTCGATTGATTCTGTCGGTCTCTGTGATCATCGACGAATTAATTAAGTAATTCGATTCGGTAATCGAATTTCAATTTCCAGCCTCCACCAAAACATTCACGGAAAAGAAAGGATTGCAGACGAATTGATTTGAATCTCTCTTGTGATGTTTGATTGAAACATCTCTAAGGTAGAGGAGATAGAGAGTGGATTGATATATTACGTGATATATTTGCGATCTTCACGATGGCTTTTAATAGACACACGACGCATTGCCGAAAGTGCATTCTGTTAACTAGGTGAGTGAGATCATGCATTGTGATTTATAATATTCGCACAAACACACACACACACACACACACACACACACATCACACCATCACACGCTAATTTAATTTATAATAAACAATAGAACGTAGATCAATGAGTGCATAAAAAAATAGATATAAAAATATTCGGTATGATTTACTCGTAATTTATTTTCACATTTTTAGAAAAAAAAATCAAATTAAATCGAAATCAAAGTTAATCTACGTTACATAAAAATGGCGATCGCCGATTAAGTTTATCGAAGCTTGATCGAAATTAGCCTAAATTATCGATCGCGTCACCTTCTACTGCAATTGCGTAATTCGCCTAACGAAACTGTTATGCGGAAGCGACTTAAATATTCACTATGAGTTATTTTATGTATTATCTGTGTATCGTCAGTGACGATCCCCGATGACATTATCGGGGTATCAGCACAATAATTGAATGAGCAAATAATCTTCTGAATAAAAAAAAAAAGAAATCTGTACAATAGCGTGCTCAGATATAACGAGCGAGTGAATCACGGGTCAGGTTAGACACGAGAGAAGGACAGAAAAACATCGTTCGATGGTTCGATGTCTCGCGTGACCAGCTGACTTTGACAGGTGTACTATACAAAATACGTCAGCGGCAACGTATCGAGCGGTGACGGAATTCTGTTCTCCTTTATTGTTGCATTCAAAATTCGAATCGGCTGATACTCGATCTTGTAAAAGGCAATGCATGTGTAATAATTGCGATCGCAAAATGGAAGGCGATGAGGAACGTGCGTACCATCTGAACGTTCTCGAATAATAAAGAGGTTAGCTTCGATTTTCAATGTTTCTTTGCTCCTAAAGATCGATCAAACTGCAAACGTAATCGGCGATTTGTTTATCAAGCGATACCTGTATTATTCGTTAATGTAGAATTAATGTTTTGTTTAACTTATGGAATTCTATTTATCAAACGACAAAAAAAAATACCAGATCAACAATGAATCATACTTGTTAGAATGAATCATACTTTGCTTTAATTAAGCGATTTATCCGATTAAAGTAATTAAACTTTGATCGAAATCACTTTGAAATTATTTCTTCAAGTTTGCTATATAAATGCAATTTATGTATTCATATTGTGGAATAAATGTGGAAAGCAAAAATTAGTACGAATGTAATATTATATTTATAACAAATGCAGAAAAGAAAAGAATGTTTTTTAATTGCAGACAACTCACGGATAGCGCAGCTGGTAAGGACGCCGGTGGAAACGTAACGAGTATCGCGGACAAATTTCTGCGTCCTATAAACGATCTACATTATCTGAAGAAAGCTAAGTTAGCCATGCAGAATCAATGGAAGTTTCTGTCGCAATTGAAAGATTACCTGAACAAGGTTAATGGCGACAAGAATCAACAGATCATCGTCTCCAAGGACTGGCTGGATAACTTGCAGAAGTTGACCTACTCGCAGTTCGAGACGATACGGAAATTGTCGTCGTCGGACTCTGTCAAAGCCACCGACACGAGCAAGAGCTCGACTACGAAGCACGATGAAGACGGCGGCGACTCGGAGAATGTAAAGCTAACGTTAGTGTCCGAACAAGCGGAATCGCTCGCCGATTCTGACGCGACAACCGTGCAACCAAAAACACAGGTAATTATTTAGAAACTAAATAAGACGATAATAGCGTGCTGTTGCTTCTTTATGCGAAAAGTTAATTTTCCTTGCGCAGCAAGTCCGCGAGCAGGCCACGCCCGACAGTAAAGCAGAGCCGAAGGACGGCATGACTATGCCGCAGATTCTCTCCACGTGGCTCCTCAAGTTCTCACCAAAAACTACGCAGAGCGCCGCCATCATGCCAAAGTGGAAAGTGAATATCCAGAGCAATATACCGAAGCACAGCATCATCTCTCGCACGCGCCACGTCCTGAACAGCATCGAATCGGCCGAGTCGAACGCTTCGAAGTTGCGCAGACTGGACGATTTATTGTTGCACGTCGATCAGTATCCAGAGGCAAGGCACTACGCCATCAAAGAGGGAGCGATTAGAATTCTACTGCGGACTCGTCAGCAGACGAAAGATGAACAGATTAAAGGTATACAAGAGGAAAGTTTGAATAAATTTTGAATGAGATGATAGGGTCGCCTTCTGTTGACGATGTTACTTATGATTTCAAAATGTGATTCTTGCAGCGTCTATTAGAGAAGCGCTGGCTGTGATGGGTTACATCGATCCTCTGCCCGGCCGGGGTATCAGAATTCTCTCGATCGACGGCGGCGGCATTCGCGGGGTATTGGTTATAGAGATGCTGAAGAAATTGGAGGAACTCACGGGGAAGAAGACGTACGAGATGTTCGATTACATATGCGGCGTGAGCACAGGAGCTATTCTCGCTGCTGTGTTAGGTAATTGCTTAATGTCGAATTTTAGAAATATTCATTGATTAGTTTATTAATGATTATTTTAAAATAACATTAGATAGAATTATTATATTAATTATATTAACTATGTACATTTGTAACATGTGTGTGTCCAAATTAATTTATATGTCATCCTACATGCAGTATTGCCAAAGGATGTCTCGGAAGGTAAACTTTTAAGTGGATTTACGGCATGTTCTGCATGCAGTTTGTTCCGCCGTTAAAAGGAATGTGAAATTTTCGTTTATCGCGAGCTGTATCGTTTACTCGTTATTGCAGGAGGACACAAGAGAAAATCGTTAGACGAAGTTATGGCACTGTACAAGGAACTGAGTATCAGAGTGTTCACGCAGAGCGCTATAAAAGGCACGAGCAGTCTAGTATGGAGTCACGCGTATTACGATACCGCGTTGTGGGAAAAATTATTAGCGGAGCACCTGGGCGATAAAATTCTCATCAAAACCACGCGCGATCCAAATGCACCGAAGGTGCGTAGATTTTAATATATATATTGTCGTGCGGAACTCTCGATATAAAATGTATAATGCATGAAGCGCCCTAGGTGGATAATTTAAATGTAGAAAGGTCCTAAAGCGTTGTCTGTAATTTTAGTTCGCAGCAATATCCGCCGTGGTAAATCACGAGCGCGTTATGGCCTACGTGTTTAGAAATTACACATTACCGCACCGAGTGGAGAGCCAGTATATGGGGTCCCACAAACATAAATTGTGGGAAGCCGTGAGAGCGTCAGCTGCTGCGCCGAGTTACTTCGAGGAATTTAAATACGGCGACTATCTTCATCAGGACGGCGGTAAGTTACACGGCATTCCGACTGAATCGCGTGAAAATCGAATAAAAATTTTCGCAACGCCATCGAGAACAATTGTAATGTTTTAGGTATTCTGGTGAATAACCCGTGCGCCGTGGCGATACACGAAGCCAAACAGCTGTGGCCGAACAATCCAATCCAATGCGTCGTATCGTTCGGAACAGGTCGAATCCCACATCACATTAGCGAAAGCGAATCTTTGGAGGTCGCGATCTCGAGCTGGAAAGAGAAGTTTTATAAAATTTTGGATAGCGCTACCGATACAGAAGGTATAAATACTAACGTAGTATAATAAAGTCGATATGATTAACTGCACGCTGTTTGGGAACAAATTAAGGAAAGATGTATTTGGTAAAATTGATTTTCGTAACGTTGGTCTTTCATTTTTCAGCCGTGCATACGATGCTCAACGACCTGCTACCTGATCACATTTACTTCAGATTTAACCCGTATTTAACGGAAATGTTATCGATGGTGGAAATCCGACCCGAGAAGATCAACCAAATGGAGCAGGACGCGAGGATGTACGTGCGTCGGAACGAAGAGAAATTTCAAAAGGCCGCTACGGCTTTATCGGAGAAACGACCGATCCAGCAAAAAACTGTGGATTGGATTGCCCTGCAAAGGCAATTGTACGGTTTATAAGCGACACTTCAAATATCGACGTGCATTCCACAGCGCGGTCTGCGTTTTGCAAATCACACGGATAGTACAACTTTTTTACCTCTCACAATACTGTGGCCACCAATCTATAAAGTTTTTCATACAAGACTTTCTCAGTAATGCTTTATTTTAGTACAATAGTACAATAGAAAATAGTATGATATGTTTAAAAAATATCTCATACTTTTTCTCATTTACATTACATATTTTTTTGTGAAACCTTTTGTTTAAAACAATTAGTTATTGTGACAAGATAATGACGCGTCTACAGATGAGAGGTTTACTTTAGATTAATGTGGGATCATTATTAGTATAGCGTTTGGCTGTGATATACGTTTCAATTTGTGAACACGTTTAAGATTAATATATAATTCTATATACATATTTATTATATACATAGACAAAATGTAAAATTGTAAATTTTTTAAGCCGATAAGAGCAAATTGTATCTTCATATCAAAATATCATTGATTTATAAATGTACTACGTATTAGCTTGTATTCAAAACACGCTAACAATGACCTAACGTTAACTATAATTTATGTATATTACAGAATTTCAGAGATAAAAGCGTGTTCTGAATACGGATCATTGAGTGTGTTTCATATATATTTTTCTTTACTATAAATATTTATGTAAATGTGTATGCATGCAAGCAAAATTTTCAATGAAAACATCACGTATTAAATGTGTGAAAAATAAAAATAAAAATTGAAAATAAAAATTAATTAAAGTGAGAATCGAATTGTTTTGAAGATGATTTTAGATTTTATTCCAAATATTAAGCGTTGAGAAAAACAATATAAGTACAAACAATATGAGTTTAAAATACATATATATATATATATATTTTTTTTTCTAAAATATAGAGTATTTAAAGTAATATCCTTACTAAAATGTTTTTGTTTTTATTATTGTATCTATATATTTAACATTTATTTGTAAACAATATTCCAATCAATTCTTATTCAAATCGCAAAAGATTTATATGAGGATGAGGGGCATTTGGCGCTAGCGTCGCCACATGGTTCATTTTCATTACGTTCGATTACGTTTCTTCCCGCTTCCGTTTCCCGAAGCTTGTGTATGGTTCTTTGAAATTTTATAATTTTCTCTCTAAAAATCCATTCAATCTACTAAAGTCGAGACGTATATAAAGAATTATAACTTGTTTTTATCAATTAATATAAAATCGTTATACCTTTTTTACGAGTATTATGCACGAAAGTCTTGAGAGATAATAATTTCCTTCACGATTCCTAACCTCAACAAGTAATATGTTTAACAGTGTTTTGAAATAATCAAATATTATTACAGGTAGGAATAAATAATTCCAGACTGCCCAGAAGATGGCCAAGTCCAAGAATCACACAAATCATAATCAGAGTAAGTATATTTTATAAATAAATTATCAGAAAAGCTAGGTTAGATTTGTAAATGTAGATATTTTATATAATTTTAAGAATTAATTGAGATTAAGATTTGAGATGGATTATAAATAGAATAAAATGTTTAATCTGAAATCTCTTATGAATCGAATATATATCGATATTAAATTATCGTTACTAAATTGCTGATTTTTGTGTTTTTCTTTTAGACAGGAAGGCACATCGAAATGGTATCAAAAAGCCTAAGAGATACAGGCACGAGAGTACACTCGGCGTAAGTATTGTCATATTCTTGTGCTTATCGATCGTTTTATTCCAGCATTTTATTTTATTTTCTATAGTCTTTAACGAAGCAAGAGAGAAAGATATGTAATATTGTGTGCGATGAAACGTTTAGTTAGTAAATAACATTCAACATATGTGTTTTTGATATTTAAAGTAATTTAAAGATCTTTGCCGTATTCGTTCATGCTTTACGGAACCCCATATGTAACTTTTACATGCACTTTACAGATGGATTTGAAATTCTTGAGGAACCAACGCTTTGCGAAGAAACATAACCTGAAACCGAAGGCCCAGTTGAAGAGGGCAGAGCAACGGAAGGCTCTTCGTGAAGTTAAAAATAAAGAAACAAAATAAATAAATTCAGTATAAACTAATGACTTTATCAAAATAAATTGAAAAAAACACATTTGTGGTCAAAAATTCAATTTTATCCCATCTTTAGTTTAATAATTTTGTATGCAGTTTTAATAGATAAATGTTCATTTTTTTAAAGATGGAATGAGTGTGGATGAAAGTAACTTCGAGTGGATTCGACATCCTATCGTTTCGCGCATTCGGCGCATCTTTTTTTATAATTTACGGCGCTTACACGAGTTATACGGCTTGTACAGTTATATGTCAATATGGCCACAGAGCAGACGCTGGAGGCGCGCGACGTCACGAAAATCGCGAATAATTCGCCGAAACCGGAAAGGATTTTGTTGTTTAGCGGCAAGAGGAAATCCGGAAAGGATTACATTACCGATATCTTGCACAACAGGTACTGTACTGACATTTTATAATTTTGTTATGATTGTAGATAAGGTAAAATGGAATAGCTATTACTCAGCAGAAAACTGACATAAAATTATCATAAGAAATTAAGGATACATTCCTATGCTTAATAACTGAAGACTCGATTGTTGTATATTTGATGTAGCTAATATTTTTCTTAAATAATTATATGTTGTAATATTAATTAATGATATTAATCGTGATATTATTAATTTTTTCTCAAAATATTATTTGCTTACGTGATTTTCAGAATTGGTTCAGAGAGGAGTACAATTATACGCTTATCGGGACCTATAAAAACGCACTGGGCGAAATCTCGGGGTCTCGATCTCGATCAATTGCTAGGACATGGTGAATACAAGGAGAAATATCGGCTCGAAATGGCCAAGTGGGGCGAGGATGTGAGAAGGAAGGACTACGGCTACTTTTGTCATGCTGCTATCGACATGTATAATGGTACAAGCAAAGCCGAAGAGCCTTTTATTAAAAACTATAACTCACAGAAGTACGATATTAATTTCTGTACAAGTGTGTTTACATAACACATATCTTTTAGCGTGGGACAAAGCAGTGTGGATAATAAGCGATGTCAGGAGAAAGACTGACGTCAAATGGTTCGCGGAAAATTTCGGAGATGTGTGTAAAACTGTACGCATAGCTTGCCCCGAGGAAGTCAGGCAGAAACGTGGCTGGGTCCATACACCAGGTAAACATACACAGGCATTATGCGTCGTAATTTTAACGAGCCATCGAAATCTTTCTTCGGAGAGTCTCTAGACCCTTGTAATTTAATTCAGGCATAGACGATTCAGAAACGGAGTGCGATTTGGACGACATGAGTAACTGGGACGTCGTGCTGGAGAATAACGACGACAGTGACGTGGAGGCTATATTGCAACGATTGTTAGATCTCGTCAGCTAGCAGAAAATCTTTCTATCCTGTCAAATGCACAATAAACGATGTTTCGCAATTTCTCCTTGTTTTTCCTTGAAAACGGCGTCATGCCATGTGTCACAATTTGACGACAATTCTTATGCAATAATATTCTTGTAAAATGTGCATGGAAAACTTCATTCGCCAAGATTCAGCGTTATTATTAAAATTATTTTACGTCTATTAATTTTTATCCGCACGGTGCGCGATGTAAGAACGTTCCAAGACACCTCGGGGGAAAAAAAAACAAAGAGAAGAAACGCGCGGAGAGGCTAAGTCTCGTCATATGTTTGCGTTAGTGTAAGACTAAAGCAACATGGCTTCTGTGTGCACGGTGCTGGTGCCGATAGGTTAGGTTCCGGGAAAACGTAATTTCCTAAGTTATTTAAGCTACAAATAATGTATAAGCGGTTTTTATCGATTTTGCAGATTGATTTTGAATCAGATGCATACATTGTGTCGTCCGCTTTGAAATAATCCAGACGGGATACACACGCACGCGAACGTGCCACCTTCGGATACAAGTCAACGTGAGTGATTTAATTATTACTACTTGCTTCGCGTTATTATCGTTCGCCACGATCGCTTGCACAAATTTAATTCGTCTCTAATTTCACTAATTTTTACTTTTCATGCTGCATCTGTGGGGTCTTTTCATATAGCGTACTCTCTGCTGTCGTCCACATACGATTGTCAATAACATCGAGGGGGGACCCGGTCGACGGGTAAAGACCGTCGGTATGGAGCATAAAATGGAGCATAAAATTCCATCTGGTATCCTCGACGATCTCAGCAGGTTGGTTTCCATCGAATGCTAAGTATGACAATAATAACCTGATAGAAAACAACAACAGCTTTGTGCGCTACATAACCTTGCAGGAAGGTTGAAGGCGCTATAATTCATCAGCTCCGGTGGAGCAAAAGGAAAAAAAAAACAGCTGATTCGATAGGCATTATGCATTTTCTTAGAATGTTTCGATTTCATTATTTTTATACGACAGATTCCTTGTATCTTATATTTTATTCGTATCTCGTGTTTGTATTTTGCAGTCGATTCATCATCAATGTGCCCGAGGAGGAGAGGAAGGATCTGGTGCGAATTTGCTTTCAAATCGAATTGGCTCATTGGTTTTACCTCGACTTCTACTGCACGGAGGAGTATCCTAAGCTGAGGTCGTGCGGCATGAAGGAGTTCGCCACTCACATATTTCAGCATATACCATTCTTGAAGCCGCACGTGCAGCACATTGATACCGTGCTAGAGCAATGGCGAGAGTACAAGCAGAATGTGCCGACGTTTGGGGCGATTGTGCTGAACGAGGACATGACCAGGGTGCTGCTGGTGCAGAGCTACTGGGCGAAGAACAGCTGGGGCTTTCCCAAGGGCAAGGTGAACGAGGATGAGGAGCCGTTTCTCTGCGCCATTCGCGAGGTGTTGGAGGAGACCGGTTTTGATATATCCAATTTGATAGATAAAACCGAATACATAGAATCAGTGATAAACGATCAGACAGTGAGATTGTACATTATTTCGGGTGTGCAAAAGGATACGAAGTTTCAACCAAAAACACGGAAAGAAATCAAGAACGTCGAGTGGTTCGCCGTGGCGGACTTGCCCAACACGAAAAAGGATATGACCCCTAAAATGAAGATCGGCGTTGGGCCAAACGCATTTTTCATGGTGGTACCGTTCGTCAAGTAATTATTCCATATTTTTTTTTCTACAAAATCCATATATTTAATGAAAAATTGTGTTACATGTGTGTGTTTGTCGCTCTTTTGTCCAGGCGAATAAAGCGGTGGATTCAAGAGAAACAGCAACGTGAGAAAAACGCCATTGCGACTGTACGAAGACAACGGCATAAATCGTTGGGAGATGTCGAGACGGTTTCGAAGAGCAGCAACAAACGGCAACAGCAGTCGCTTTTCCACCATTTTTCTACTTGCCCGCCACAAGTAGGCATCATCGCGTTTCTTACATTATTACTTTTTTTTTGTTTATGTTATAATCTAAACTTTCATATACATTGTCACGTGCTCCGTTTACAGAGCGAAGTTCCTGATTTTAAGATTGGCCGTCAATCAAACACTTCTCCGGCCCGTAATCGCCGTGGTGTAAATGACAATAAGAAAGACGCACCGAAAGCAGCATTTAAACGGAATTTATTCGGAGACCAAGAGGAAGATCAATCACCTATCATTAAACAATTAACCGACAGCCCTGCTCAACCGTACTCATTTCTAATTGATCCTGCAATTCAGTCAATTAAATATAATGATTTTAATTACAAAGCGCAACCATTGGAAAAAGAAGTAAAAGGTACATTATGTTTGCTTACGATCTAAATCTTATTTCTATTTAGAAGTCCCGCTTAAAACATGTCACAAATAATATATTTAGCGAGAGATCTAAATTATATAAATAATATTTCTTTTAATATATATATATATATATATAAAACGCGTGGAATGACAAAGCAATATTTATCTTTTGTTGTCATGCAGAGAAATAATCTTTTGTCTTTGCTACAGTAATTGCAATCGAGTATGTGAGTTTGTAGAGCTCCAAATGAAACGGCCGATGTTTACGATATCTCGAGAGGTATCCACGCAGGTGTCTCGCGATCCTTACCGAATGCCAGTTTCGCGTTCACCAGGGCATCGCTGATCGCGTGTATTCCCCTGGTGGCTTTTGCCATCTTCTTGCAAAAGTTCTCCTCCTCCGGCATTTCGGCGGGGCGCGTGACAACGGAGCGTGCTCGGGAGCGTGCCGTTTACCGTGCGTCGAGGCGTGCGTGGTGTTGCGACCGCGGGTCCCTTCACACCGTCATACCGCCGGGTTCCCGCGCACTTTACGCGGCCTGTCACGTGAAAATTAACGTCGCGAAAACACTGCGCCCGCAACATCGACGACCATCCCCGGCCGTCCCTGCGCACTGACGCGGTCACGTGTCCGTCCGCGCCGCGAGATGTCGATTTTGTCCACCGGCGCGAAACTGTAGCCTTATTCGAGAGTCACTTAGAGGCCGGACTAATTAACTCGCCGGAAATATTACGACATACGGATTGGTTCATAATTTTTCCGATTTTCTCTACTTTTTATTTTAACAAGATTGATCAGTTCGACTTCAGAGGCTCGTTCGAAATGGACCAGGAGATGCGACAAATGGCGCGATCGATGTTCAGTTTCTTCTCGCATAGAAAAAAGTGTATAAGATTTTATGTCATTTACAAAATAAAATATAAATAACTTTCATTTTTGTATAAACTTTTATGAAAATTTTTCTAGATAAGAACGGTTTTTTATCATTTGCTATTTTATAATTATAACATTTTTTAAAAATTACGTCATTTTATGAAATATGCGTGAAGTAAATATTTAATCAAAAAATTCAAAAGTAAGAGTAATTTTGCAAATACTTGATACAAATTAGTTTGAAAATTCCTTGAATTATAATTTTAAAAGCCTTTTTTTTAATAAAATCAGAAGAAAAAATAAGAGAAAGACTCTCTCTCTTTCTCTTTCTTTCTTTCTCTTTTTCATAATTTTTATTTCATATTTGTAGTGCAGAAATTATAATTAAAGAGAATATTTAATAGTGGAAAAGCACATTATGTTTCATTATTTATATGATCTTAGAAAATAGATGTAATGAACTATAATAATAAAGTGTAAAAAAATTACATATTAAAAATGACATAAACTATAACATAAGAACTATCTTTCAAACTCAGCTCTTGCTATTTTGCTTATTAGATCAGCTATTAATTTTAAATTTTTGCAAAATTATTTCCTGTAATTTTAATACATTATCGAGATTAACTGGATTTCAAAGTCATTGATCGCCAATTGTCAATCAATCATACTGATTGATTGATCACACGATATAAGATTCATCTCTCCTATGCTTTAAATCTCCTGCAGGCTTTTGTCCTCCTCCCTCTTCTCTCCCCTGCGAGTCGACGCGACTGATTTTATTTTATCCGAGGAAGTGCGGTATCCGAAAGGAAGGATACGACAAATCACTCTGGAGAACGGACAGCCTCCGAGACGCATCTCGCCGGCATTAGCCGCGGCGCGTTTCGTATACTCGGGACGAGCGTGCGCGCGGTGTCGCGATCGCCTCGTCGTCGGCGCGGCAAGGAATCCGCGCGGACCGCAAGATGTCGAGCTGCCGCGCAACATAGTAGGGAAGCATGACTCGCACGTTGGTCGGGGCATCCCCTCGACTGCGCGCTCGCGTTCGCCCGCAATGACGTGGGTCATGTCGATATCGGGCTGCGCGCTGCTCATGGGAGCGGGACGCGACGCGACGCCCCGCGCCGGCGAACGCGACGAGGACGTCGGCGGACGGCCGGCGGACGCCGCCAGCTGTCGGACGCACGCCACGCTCGTACGTACATACGTTATACGTACGCACGTGCGCACACCCACGCATGCCCCGCGGACGGCGTAGTGGAGCAACGGAGGAGTCCGTTGACCTTCGCCGAGGACGTGCCCATGTCCCCAGGCCGGGTCACACTCGAGTCTTGCGTTCGCAGGGGAACATGCTCGAGCGGGATCAGACCGGGCACGTGGCGGCCGCGCTCGATGAGCACTCCTCGGTGGAAAGGAAGTGGGCCGTGCACACTCCTTCTCTTTCCACTGCCTTCGCAGTGGCGGCACGACGTGTCTCGTATCCCTCATGAACAATATAATTTAGACATTTAAAGAAAGTATTAAAAATAAGTTTGATTAAGTCTCAAAAATTAATTTCGACAAATTATTAATTAATAATAAATAATTAATCTTCGATATATAGAAATAATCTCATTGAATTTTTGAAACTCGTATTTTATGTATTTCGAGGTGTAAAAAGTGAGAGTCTCTATGAAGAAATTATCGCTCTTTGTCATCATTTTTTATGCAACATGTTTAGAAATTAAATCCTCGCTTCAGATCGTTTATAGATATTAATTTTTCTTTAGAATTTCTAAAGCAGTGAATATGATTTTTAAATTCTCGACTAAATGGACAGTGATAAAGACGTATTAATACACACGAATAACATATAAAAATAAGATTAAGAGCTATTTAACCTAAATGTATATATTTTCATTTTAATATTATCTAATTAGAAGACTTAAAATATAAAGTTAAATTAAATATAATTTGAAGGATGAAATTTTTAAGCCGTTTGTCTGGTAAAAGATGGAAACTTTTAAGCAAACATTAAATAAGATTTAGATTATCGTTGATATGCTAATTACATCGTCGCAATCCGTCACTGCGTGATCCCCCGCTTCCTAGCGGCGATTCACCCTCTCTCCCCCTCCCCCGTGGTTCTGCTCCTGCTACCCTGTTTCCAAGTATTTGTCAAAGGCGGTACAACGCCGCGGGAAACTCCACCCAGACCGGTACGCGGTTTCGCGGCGGTCGCTTCCTCCTTCAAGTAACGAGATCCATTGCGGTGCGGCCGCATTTCTTTGATACCACGCCGATCTATCTGGACACTCCTACGTTACGCCCTTTACGGGATCGCAAACTGTGTATCGCGAGCCAGCCCCGCGAATGCAAAAGTGCATTATTCATCGACTTGTGTCGAACCCTGATAAAATTGAGACAGCGAAATTCAAATTACGGTCTAGAATCAGCAGGAAGTGCATACATCGCGTCGCGTCGCTCTCACGAAATCGGGAGTCATTCCTCTCGAGCGAGAATGTCGAGGGAGAGACCGTGTCGTCTTGACAAAGTTCTCAACGAGCTACGAGTAATTAAGCCGGAAATTAAGATTCTGTCAACATCGCCCTCATCGCAACGCTTAAATTTCCCCTCGCACACAGTCTTTATTATTATCTCGCCCCTAATTTATTATCACAATTACCTCTCTCGCGAAGCGTTTCGTGCGCCCGTCGGACTTGCCGGTCTTACCGGAGTTCTTGTTGCGCTCATGACGCGCGATAAATTATATTTCGCAGCGCGGCGGGGGGGAGGGGGCAGGCAATATGTTCCACCGCGATCCGCGGAAGTGGGAGTCGCTCGCCGGCCGGTGCGGTGGCGCACAGGAGGGGGCGCGTGTTCATGCTATCCTACTACCTCGTAACTCCGAAGTTGTGCCGACTGCTGCGAATCTCTCAGTGCGGCCCGCCGCGGCCGGTCGATGGAGCTCCGTCGACGGCATGCCGGCCTGATCGCCGACGAAATGTATTGTCACTTGATTGTCAATCGGCTTTTTACCGAGCCCGTTATTAACTCCGCGTTACTCTTATTATAGCCGTAGTGCGCGTCGTAGAGAGAGAAACCTCGGGGTCTAGACACCCCGGCCGCAGGAAATAACCGTCAATTTGCGCCATGCGGCAGGATCTGCGGCGGGGACCGGCGGCGACGGCGGGGGTTTCGCCTTCGCGGATTTGCACGGTATCGTCAAAGAAGTATCGCCGTGAAAATCACAACGGAGAACCGGATTTGTTTGAAATATTATTTTTAATAATATTTACGGCCCGTCAATTATTCCGCGATTCGGATGCTGCGTCCGGGACGTTTAAGCGCGCGGATATCTTATAACTGCATGGATTTAGTGTGGTGAGTTAATGAAACGCGAATCCTAAATTGGCCCATTAGCCGTATGTCTAATACCTTTGTCTATTTTTTTTTATTTCGTTAAGCCGCGATGATTGGCAGAGATATAAATTCGGACAATACTTTATTTATAATAATGAAATTCTCTCCCTTTTTTTTAACAGGGAGGTCGCAGCCGCGAAATTATTTGGATCGATGTCACGCGACTTTAGTGAGTTTCTGTTCTCCTGCTTCGATATATAAAATTTTTCAGGGAAAAGCTTGTAATTTTGGTAGATTTAACGAAATGTTCAGAGAGACGTGATGTAAAAAACAACAAATAAAGTTATAGAATTCTAGTAGTTCATAGAAATACTATAATAGATATATTTTATTAGACGTTATATTGTACGTGTCTATGTGTATGTGTGTACGTGAAACGAAATACGAACGAGAAATTTTATCTTATAGTTATAAAAACTAACCATCAAATTAAATTTACATATATACATATAATATTCCGCTTACATAAATATATATATATATATATATATATAT
>NW_012026889.1:130227-342737 GCF_000956235.1 Wasmannia auropunctata
CAACGTAATCTCACTGCTCCAATATTCGAACCCCGCAACGCTCGACCCCCAGCGATCGCAGCTCAATCTGTCGATCAACTAGTCTAATTAATATGGCCCATTTTTCATAGGTGGTGCGACCTACATGATCTTTAATTAGGCGCTTACATATATATATATATATATATATATATATATATATATATATATGTGTGTACATATATATATATATTTATTTATTTGTTACATTATATTTATTAAATATATTAGACTACATGCAGAAAATTAAATAATCGACCTGCTGCTCTTTGCGGTACATCCAGGTACGTTATGACATATTCTATATTTTTACACATTTTACATCGAGTCTTGTGCGTTAATTACACAGGGAAATGCAGTGAAGACGTCGCTTTGCAAGATAAATGCCCGGGGAGTTACGAGCGACGATTGCCCTCGGCAAATGCATTTGGCAAATTGCAGCTGTCGTGAATGTCGCACTCGATGTCGCGTAACTTAGCAGCTTCATTCGATGTAAGTCGCTTCGAGATTCGCGAAATGGCGTAAGAAACGACGGCTTACGCTTTCGATGATCCGCGCCGGGCGCGTTCTAAGCCCGGCGCGTTATACAAGATGGTCACACTTGACTGAAGTTACCCAGTCGACGTCACTAGGAGATCAGATTTACCGAGAAGTCGTTGCATTACGAAAACAGGGCCAGAGATCGGTTAATAAAAAGTACACCTTTGTACACCTGGGAGAGTCTCCGACGATTGTCTAGTCGACCGAAGCGCGATGGTGCAGATGGCGAGATGGAATTTTTCGCGCCGCGGCCTCTCGCAACGCATCGCCCCGGCTACTTCGCTATCCCTTAAAATGCCGAAATAGCAGCAGCATCTCTTCATCGCATTTAGCAATATAATTTAATGGGTGTTAGTATAAAAATGATAAAAATTAAATTATTACCTATAGAATATTTGCATTCTTTGGAAATGTAGAATGACATCACATATAAAATGCGCGTCTTTGTTGCTAAAAGAGTAATCACGTCGAACAACGAATAAACGCGCGAACATATTAATGCAACGATACGTTCAAAGAGAACCAAGGAATAGCGTACAAGATAAGAAACATTAATATCCATATCTGAATATTCAAAATATTCGCGTGCAGTTACTTTCTTACGAAATTATTATGTCTTATTTTCATAAATTTCGTTCTTCTCATTTGTATCATTTCTTTTATACGCGCGGGTGCAGACTCCTTTATATTGTTTCCCTAAATAGTGATGGTTCGCAAGAGGGAATGCGCCATTATTACGCCATTGCGGTTATCTAACATTGAAAGGGAGAGAAGGAGGGAAAAGAGAGAAAGAGAGAGAGTGAACGATAAGGGTACCCGCCGCCTCCAAGTCCTCCGCACGAATCTGCTCTCCTGGTGAGCAAACTTACTGTGCGCGTCGCGTGACACCACGCTCGCAACTGACGCGCTGCATCCACACACGTCTCACGTCGTCATTAACGACGCACGGTCGCTTAATTAGTCCCGCGCAGCTTGAACTCGGCGTCTCGCGCGCGCCTCGCGTACGGTCGACATTAAAGCTCTTCTCGTTCAATAAAATCAATAACATCTCTCCACAGATCCATTCCCGTAGTGATCAAAATCACGTAATAACATCCATAGAGCGCATTAAATATGCCCCTCCCCCTCCGCCCCTCCTGCTCCTTCTCTCTCTTTCTCGCTAAAAACAGAAATCTTCTACCTATTCGACGTTTCTATATCTGTTATCTAGAAATTACTTTTAGCTGATAACGAAAGACGGAGAATTTACGACGCGGAGGTAAACTCGTAAAGGTCACCCAAGCGGTAAAAACTGTTCTATTCTTACGCCGACTATACGTGTATTATAATGAGATGGAGGCGCCAGACGTGCGAACCGCGTACGTCTCGCCGCGCGCGGAGGAAGTTCTTGGTCATGTCCGATCGGGTCGACCGAGGCGTACCCTATACGCTTTTCGCTTTTTCGCACGTTATTCTCGCACATCATCGCGCATATACCCGCGAGTGGCCATAATCATTTCTATCCTCCGAACGCGCGACCGTCCACGTCGTCGTCCTCGCCCGTTGAGATATCGGCGCGACGCGGGCGCGGCGCGGTGACGTCAACGTCACGCGCGACATTTGCGCGTATGTACGGCGGAACGGCGTGCGAAAGAAGGGCACGGGAATACCGTCAGGCCTTCGAATTGGCGAACCGCGTAGCAAGGCAGCATCTTCGGCAAGGAAGTGATTCGCAAATTCGCATTATCGCATCGTCTCCTTACCGCGATGCGACACGATGCGACGTGGTGCACGTCCGTTCTTCGCCCACACGCGCGCCCGCGTGTATAGCCGGCCTTAATGCGTCTTTCGTTCGTTTAATCGATACGACGTCTCCGCAGATCCACTCCCGTGGAGATCGAAGGCGGGAATAACATTTATCGAGTACACTGAACATGTCCCTTTCTGTCCTTCGCTAAAAATCCTTATATACAGTCAACGCGTTTCCATATATCGTTATGTAAAATTATTACTTTTAGTTGATAACGAAAAGTGGGATTTAAACTCGGAAGAAAATTCGCAAAGGTCAACTAAGCAGTAAAAAAAAATGCTCCTTTACGATGCCGAGTACATACCGAGTATACGCCGAGTAATAACGAGGTGAAAGCACGGCACGTATGTGCGAACCGTACGTCTCGCGCGGAGAAAATTCTTGGTCGTGTCTGAACGGTCGATCGACGTAAGTCCACAGGACGCTTCTCACTTTCTCGTTGTCTTATTTTTGCACATCGTGCAAGATCACGCGAGATCAATTTTTACCCCTTAATCGGTGGTCGCGCGACCGTCTCCCCCCCCCCCTCCCGTCGTCATCGTCTCGCAATATAAAGTATTGGCGCGGCGCGCACGCACGCGGACGACGTGCGAAGGAAGGGCTCGGGAATACCGTCAGGCCTTCGAATTGGCGAACCGCGTAGCAAGGCAGCATCTCCGGCGAGGAAGTGATTCGCAAATTCGCGATACGTGCTTGAACGTCGTCTTACCGCGCGGGACGCGCGCCGGCGCAACCGTTAGCTCGTATATACACTCACGCCCGTATGTACTACACGCGCCGCATGCCGAATATCGGTGGAATACCGCACGCCGAAATCACGTTCGTCGATTTAGATTCGAATCATGCCGATCGAACTTCCGACGCGGAGACGTTATCACGCGGGATCTTCTTCTCCTGTTGTACGCGATCCGTCTATGGATTACTCGCTCACGGCTAATTCACGGTTTACGGTTGATTGGTTGATCGGACTGATGTCTGGGAATGCTCCGAGAAACGGGGAGAATAGTTCGCTTGAATTTCCTAAGGCTCATGTAGATCCTAATGTCAAATTTGCTGAATTATCTAATCCGTTTTCCGAGTTTTACGCGCGACAGGGACAGGGTTGATTAAACAGTTTCATCCTTTCGACAGCTATATTTATTGGCACAATTGATTTCTCGTTACGAAACTTTCGGCTGCGTTCCGGTCGCGCTGCCTGGAGGCTCTGATAGTCGCAGTGCAGTAGATTCGGAAAGAATACGGTCAGGCGCGCGCCTAAAGCGAGGAGTTTCAACGTGATATGCGCGCGCGGATGAATCTGAGGGATGTGCGCAATGTTCGACAACGCCGAGATATTATTAGGCGAGCATAAACGTGGTCACTTCACTGGCACCGTACCAGTACCTCTCATACGCCTCGTCTTTGCGGATTAGCGGAAATTTTCAGGGTCTGTTGAGAGGCAACGAAGGGGAAGGCAACGCGAGAACGAGGAGAACAATACCAGACGTGACTCGAGAGGAACTGACGTTCGGGAAGATAATATTATAGATTACTGCGAATCGAATTGCCCCTGTCTGTGCGGGTGATATCGCGACGAGTGTTACAGCTTGAGAACCGTCGCGGTAACTAGATAAGTGACGTCAACGACACGACGCGTTTAGAAAGCCACGTAGGGAATAACCTGTTGAGCAATATCAGCTTGCTCGGCACCCGGCGGTCAGAAGAACGAGTTGGCGTGCGTCTGATTCCACTCGTTACCGCGGCAGTGGTTCCCCGATTACGTTGGCGTTCCACGCCAGTGACAGATCTGGACGTCGACATGAATCGCGCTATCTAACGCACACATACCACTTTGCAGAATAGCCGCAATAGCGCATTCGTAGTCGCCTTTATATATAGGTGTATATATATACCTTGCAAATATATTTATGACTGGAAAAAATATCGAGACACAGAACGCAATGGCGCATTGCGTGACGCGAGTGAAACGCATTATTTTCTCTAGACTTAACAGTTTTAAACGTTATAATTATAAATTATAATTACGCGTGAAAATGAACAGGTTAATTAAATCATCATGTAAATTTTTCGCGAAATCCTGGCTTCAACACAGCTGGGTGTTTGACTTTGCGATTATCGGATACGCACGATCTGGCGATTAGATAAGCGTTATTACTAGATCTTGTGTCAAGATCGCCGCGATAAGAGCGGACGTGTAACATCGTTATCGCCGTGATACCGCGATAACAAAGGGGGGGAAAAAAGAAGAGGAAAAATTGGCTCGAAACTTTCGGATCGTATGCCAACCACTGCGCTTTGGGGAACGCGGCGGGGGGACAAAATTCCAGCGGGGATAAAGTGATCCATACGCGGCGCTCTGAGTCATTTGGCACACGCCGAACCGGTCCGGGTGGCCCGGTTGGCGGATCTCGCAATTAAATCTCGTTATAAGGAGCGCGCGGGACAAAGAGGAAGCGCGGCGGTTTCCTCGGCGGGGGATCATGGAGAGAGTGCCCAAGTTTCCATCAAGTAAAGCAATCTACCAGGAGAACGTAAACGGGCGTTGGTGGATCGCCTTCAAACGTCTGAGCTCAGGCCGCGGTTCTCATACCATGCGGGCACTTTCGCGACGTTGGAAAGTCGCGTATAAATGTAAACCTGAACGTTACTTGTTCACTGTTATAAAATAACTTTGTCGAAAATTCTATAATTTGTATTCGTAACAATTATTATATTTATAATAATCATTGATATTAAAAAATACGTAAGAGGATATTATTTTGTAAGAAATGAAGAAATAGAAAATAAATTTATGCTCCATTTTCAGGTAACCAATGTAAATATAATTATTATTCATATCAGGAGCAGTTTAATTTTAACCACCGGGATCCGGCAATTTCTCTGGAAAATGTATTTTATCCCGGGTTTTTGTGTCGCAATTCCTGAATCTCATTATAATATGCTTATCGCGGCCGGATTTTTTTTTCGTAATATTATGCGAATCACGCGAATGCCGGCTGTTCTGCCATTTTTCATCGAGCGTTCCAACGAAGCACGCGAATGCAACTGCATGTGGCACTCTCTCAATGCATTTCGGCTCGCCGGACGAAGTGCGATCGATATATCAGTTTAACCGATACCGCGTGTCAGTTTTCATGTTCAAAAATGACATCCTTTTATCTTGACAGACAGGCGCGGCCGGGGTATACAGGATTACTAACGCGCACAAAGAAAGTTTAATAAATAATACAATTTAACGAGATAATACACTTAATTAATAGCGTTGACAGTTTGAAGATACGTTGTGTAACGCCATTTCTACCTCGTCACGCGATGTGTGTAATCGTGTTTTATATCTCGATTTCAAAAGTAAAGAGTATTTGAAGGATTTGCCTGAACATTTTAGTAATTAACAGGAAAAACGATATACAAGCCAGTGCGGCGAAATCCGCTTGTCCTCGCCATTTAACCATTGACAGACCGACCTCTCTCTGGACTTAAAGGATTTAACCGCGCGTGGATATCAAAACGTACGCGTCGCAGGGATTTCGTGATGTGTGCGATATGCTTTTTTTACAGCGATGACTGGCAGTTCCTCCTCTCTCCCTCTCGTACTCTCTGCGGATATGTAGATCCTCTGTGACGGTGGCACACGGTCGGTGTATATCGTAAGTGGCTGCGGTATTCGGCTGGTCAGATCGATGAGCCGCCGTCGTCGTGGCGCCTCGTAAACGCCCAGCCTCTGCCCTCTTCGGTAAATCCTCGTCCATGCGCCCGTTTTGTTCCTGGCAGTTGTCTCGTGCCCACGCGATATTTCTCCCGACTCATTGCCCTCATTCCAATCCTCTCGCAATTAATTCTTCGTCGATCTCGTGCGGTGATCGATAGAAAAATATTTTCCGAGTCCACGGAGATCTATACGTTGCATATCATGATTTACCACATGACATTATTTATGTAACGCGAGAGTTAAAATATCTGTGAGAAATTTATGGCATTCGTTACGTTATGAAAGGTTCAGTAATTTTTTATTTTCCTCTACCAACCCGTTATTTTTTTTTATTTTCATGCCCCGACGCGCATTTTTGTCAGGCCGGCATTGTAATTTAACGCCGAGCAATATTTTTATTGGCCGGCCTTGTCAACGTTGTCTGAATATTTTATATCCTGCGTGGGATACGTGAATTTTCGATTCTCTACCTTATTTACTATAAATCGCGCGGGTCGGTAGTCGATTCACGTCTCGCGCTTTAAACGCTCCGTTTTGATCCCGCGCGAGTTTTCACTCGCGAATCTATATTAGCGCCGAATATACGTACCTATGTAACACGGGTGAGATTGAAACTCGGATGAATAGCCGATAGTTAATTTAACATTAAACGCACGACGCAGACCGACAATTTTGTACGCTGCCGTACATACATTTTAATCAGCAAAATGGAACATTTCTATTTTCCAGCTGAGAATATTAGATTAGCAGCTGCGGAAGTTTGTAAGTCAATTATCACAGGAGAACCTGGAGGAACGGAAAATAACATAAAAGCGAGAAACATTTGAATGCAATTTGCCAACTAAATAGTTAATAATTGTATATTTAAATACGGTATCTTTTCTGAAAGACTCTAACTTTGATATTTCAGTATAGGCCATACGGTAACAGTGGGGTAATTTGGATAACAGTATATGCATTTGCAAGAATTTCAGAAAAATAAGAGATTTTAAGATACATTTCATTAGATCAATGTCTGATCTAATAAAATGTATCTTAAAATCTCTTTGTTTTCCAAAATTCTTGCAAATGCTTACTGTTATCCAAATTATTCCACTATTCAAATTACCCCGCTGTACCCTAATATTTGCTCTGGGATTCTCAGATTGGTATTGGTTAAACCCATCCTGGTATTAATATATATACATAGAGAAATCCTGATATTCATATACATTTTCTTAAACTGTTTGCAATATCGATAAATTTCTCCTGATATGACTAAATAACGTACGTATGCCGGAAATATATATCTTGAATGTATACGAATGCGAAGTAAACGCGGTGGCTTTGCATTCGATTGCGAGCCGATCGCGAATTGTTCGTGGAATAATCGGCTTGTGCACAGCGCACACCTGCGCCTTATCGCGAAAGCGAGTTAAATACAGAGTCGAGGAAGCGCATGAGGTGGAAGCGAAGGAGAAAAGGAAGGAAGGAAGGAAGGGTGAGTCGCGGAGGTAATGGAGGTATCGCGTCGCCCGGTGACTCCGTGGTATCCGGCGACGTGAGACGTGAAGCGGAGGAGCGATTCAAGCTCCTTCGCGCGATAATGACCTCGCTATGCAAATATAATACCTCTCCGTCGCGCTCTCAATATAAGCGTATACAGCATGTGTATTACCGAACGGCGAACTGCCGAACGGTGACGCTCTGTTCTCGTGTCTCGCCACGCCTCGCCAGGCGGGCCCGTCCGTCGGACTCCTTTAATTGGGATTTTTAATTGCGTCTCTCGCTCTTTCTGTTCCGGTACCTATACTCGAGTGCCTCGAGTTAATCCTGCACGTGCGCGCGCGTGAAGAGAAGGAAGTCTCGAAGCGCGAAACTCTGATTGCACCCAGGGATTATATTGATTCTCCCGTCGCGGAATTCCTGAGAGCGACACGTCTAAATAATGTCGTTAGATGTTAAATTGCGTGCGCCAGGTGCATTCTCGAATCGCGGTGTCGCGCATAAGCGTATCAGCGGCAATTAATTATTGCCGCGGAAGTGGCCTATTTTCCAAGTTTCAACTTGATAATACCTATACGCAGCACCCGTATCGCACGAAAGCAGCGCACGGCCTACCGCGGCGGCTTAATGCGGCTTTTGTCTCACGACCGAGCCCGCCCTACTGCCCCCTGACAGCGGTCATCGCAGTGCCGCGATCGTGTTACAATTAGCGCCGAGATTAGCGAGGCGACGCGACACCTGGCTCTTTCGGGAGCGATAACTCTCCTAGAGATTATCTTCCCCAACATTTACTCCGCGCTGTGTTGCAATTTATTAAACGTCGCTGATATAGAAGGAAGTCGCAGGATCAAAACTACGATCGAAACGAGTGTCCCGTGATTTTCCCAACGATTTCGGTTTCAAGGATATACACGATCGCAATGCGGACCATAATTGCTAAACGTGTTTCGCTTTAAGTCAATTACTCAAATCCGCATCAAATCTGACGTCGAACTTCAATGGCCGTGCGAGACCCTCGTGGATTATCGGCGAAATTCCATATTCGAGTGGCCGAAGCGCTGCGAGTAAATCTGCTTAATAGTAAGAGCAACGAGATTGTGCGGGAGATTGCATGTGGGCAGAAAATGAATCTACCCCAGAGAGGATACACGCTGAAAACTGGTAAATTGGTAATGGTGTTGCCGCCAGGTGTAAGCGATAATTATTGAGTGGACTCGCTCGGGCGGTTACACTAATCCGCGAATTAATTCGCCCAGAAGTCGCGCGTGATATAAGCGCGATGCGATCTGCGTCGTTGTCCTGCATCAATCCTGGTGCGCCGTATCCCGCTCGGATCTCACTCAAAACTATGTAAAAGTGATTAATTATTGTTGCAATTTTGTCTTAAAACGCTATATAATTGTGAAATTAACTTAGAATTGTAACGGGAACACTTGACAGATGTCGTAATATTTGACGGACATATAATACTTTAGACGGAAATGTGCCGTGTTGAAACGTGAAGTTAGCACGTCATTTCTCATTATATTTTTTATATTTTTGGTATTAAAAATGTGAAACATTTTTTTATATTTATCAGAAGCGGTAGAACGAAAAGGAAAGTGCTACTGGAACTATCATTGTTTTTTAAAATTAACAAAATGTGCTAATTTCACAGACATGATCATTGAATTGCCGCGCGACCGGAATCACGGAGAAGTATCGATGCGAGCGTATAGGAAATTATTATAAGGGACTCTGCAATCGCACGAGAAAGCGGCGAGAAAAAAAGTGACACGAGAAGAAGTAAACCGCGATATCTCGAGCACGCGAAAACGTTGCGCCCGATGTGCGCGAATCGATTTCATTTTCCCTCCTCCTCCTTCCCCGAAGAATCGGATTGATTCTTTTTTTTTTCACGTAACGCCTGACGTAACACCACTCCTTCATCGTCGGTGAACTGGAAATTACGGGATATTCGGTGTACGCAATTAACGCCCTGGACCGCCCTATAATCACGCGATAAATTTCACAACGAGCGCGCCGATTCACTTCCCGCTTCCTCCAACCCCTCCCCTCCCCCCGCGCGTAAGACGGAAGGCTAATGTGCAGATATCCCGTGGGAGGGATTTCGTTCATTATCGCCGTATTAATTAAAATCATCTGCTCTGATTATCTCATAAAATCGATGTCGTTAGGGGGGAAGGAAGCGCCGTCGTTACTTTGTCGAATCGGGGAGACAAGTCCGTTCTTTCCGCGCGACCAACTGCAATCAATTTTGCGGATGCGTCACGGATGCAGTGGCCTCGCTGCAATAATATTCCCTGCATGTGACATGCAGGTGCGACCAACGGCAATGGCTACAATTAATAATACAGACCGTTGTCTCTCTAGTCCCGGCGGAGAACCCGAAATACCTTTTTCTCGAGCCAGAGATTTTTTTGTCGCGGGCGCTATCTTCGTTCTCGCAATTTTTTAATTTTCATCACTGAATTATCGAGATAATTCAATCTTGAATTAAAATTCAATTAAAGCCATGCCAGACGATCACTCGCAACTTCATTACTTCCGATGAGAAGAACTTTAGAATTCTCTTTTTCTCGAGGACGATTACGATTCAAAGTACGACTATATACTTGTATTTTTTTTCGAATGCCTCGATATTTTCATTAAGCAAAAATAATCTCAATTTTTAGCATAAATGTATCGATTTAAGAGAAGGGGGTCCGACGCTATCTGGCGTTCAATATCGACTAGCCATAAGATATTCTGTTAAAGAGAAGCACCGGATTGCAGTTGGAGAACGCAGATGCGTAGATGCGAGTATCGGACGTAAGAGTTAGGGGGATGCGGCGCGAAGGAAGATCAAGCTTCCGCAAGGAAGAGGAGAAAAGCGTAAAGGGGGTTTGCTATACTTCGGTTTCTGATGTTCTCAACACGGTTAGTAAGGGGCGCCGGTCAATACTAGCACCGCGCAGTATAACCAGGGCTGTAAAAAGCGCGCCCCACGCCCCCTGACTACTACTTCATCTTGCAAGCGACCATTACTGCGAAAATTCTCAAGAAGTATGATATCGCAGGAGGTATACTTAAGCCCGGGTATCTCATCTACAAAGTGAGATTGCTTGAAATATGCTTGGAAAGAAAATTCGGGAAAAAAGATGCGAATTTCTGCATTTCTTTCTTGATGAACGATATAAAAAATATTTCAAAAATATGTTTGAAATCTATATAAATCAATGAAACATATGTATATGAATATATCACAATTGTTACAATGATTATTTCAAAATTCTTTTTGTACAAGCTTTACGAGTTATATATACCGTAAAATAATATGAAAGAATGAAATATACCGTACGTTTGCATTGATATACTCTTAAGTGTGAATTAGCGTACTATAAAACATATCATTTGCTCGTTTCTATTAACAGATAATTTTAAAAAATGACTGAAAAAATTGACTGAAAAAGTGAGATTTATTAGAGAATCTACTTTGAAACGAATACATTTTCTGCAAATGACAGATGTCCCCAGAGCAAACGAATTTCTGCAAAGTCTACGGTTGAAATGTCACTTGATTTGCATTGAGCTTTTGCAATCTCGACATTACGGCATTGGGAATCGTGAGACTGAACTGCGGCAATCGAAACTATTCGACAGATCGATAAATACCCGACCGCGATCGCACGTCGCGGGGAACCTCTTAATCGTGAGTCGCATCACATCAGTGTCAGACCCAGCACGATGTATGTAAATGTATCGCGTTGGGGGACTCTCTCGGTGGACGAGAGCGTAGCGGAATCGGAGGACGAGAGACAGAGAGGGGGAGAGAGATAGCAGAAAAGCAGATGCAAACTGCATTCGTTCCGGAGATCTTCTCTCGTCCCTATGGTTGCAGAATTGCAATCTCTTGCAAAACCCCGCTATCGCGAGCACCGTGTGTTCTGGTACCGCCCGAAAGTACGGTTAACCGGGTAGCACAGACGCAATTAGTAGCGCATAGATTGCGCATACGTGACCACCGTCGCTCGTTTATCGTCTCTCGGTCCAAATATATCGTTCACATCGAGTCTTGATGGATTATCAAAAAAAAATTGATAGATATTCAATTGATATTCATCATATTTAATTCGTGATTTTTTTTTGTTTAAACAAGAGAATGAGATTTTGAGAAATTACATGAACGAATAAATTATAAAATTGTGAAAATATAACAAGCATTACGTTGCAGATTCTCTGTTCAGGAAAGTCTCGACTCTCCGCCCGTCTCTCCAATTATTTTAGTTCGTCAAACTTCGAAGAGCTACGTAAACTTTCCGCAATGCGTGCATAGATTGTGTAAACTCATCACCACTCGAAACGGGCCTTATTAAAGTATAATTAGCGCATAGCGCATCTCCAAATTGAAGATGACTCGCGTTCCCGGTCTAATTCGCGCACTCGATCCCGCGCGCATAACGCACGACTCACCCAAATCGTATTTCTGGGAAAGAGATTAAAAGCATATCTGGTCGTAGTTCTATCTATAGCATAGAGTAAAAGCTCGTACCGATCGTACGACCCGATAAAAAATGTATCAATCCGCCTTTAAAAGCGAGACACGTGCTCAAGCAGCTACGAGCCTCGCGCGTATCACTTGAAACTTAAATGCTAAAGAGGAGTTTAATGGACGGCTTTAAGGTCGGCCATTCTTGGAAAGCGTAAATTCAACTTTGTCTTTGCGTTTTAAGTAGGAGGCGGCGCAAACGAGTTTTCCAATAAGCGCGGGCGGCGACGTGCCGGAAGATACGATTGTCTCTGTTATTTCCTTTCGCGCATAAATTTTCCGCCGACCGTCGGTCTGTAATAACACGTCCTTTTTTTTAATTTTTTTTTATAGTAAAAAGTCGGTCCGTAATAACACATCCTTCTTTTTTAATAAAAAGTTGTCAGGTCGTGCGACACACATACATGCGTATGCAATAATTACAGGATACTCGAGCTGAGAATAATTGGCTTTTCTTCTTCTTGTAAATAGAGTGTAAATAGACGAAAATCTTATACCTCATTTAACGTCTTTATATATTTTTCAATTGCGCTGCAATATATACTTTGCTTTATTTGCATCTTGCGTATCTTTCATTTTTAATTTCCGCTGTTACATAATCTCGTACAGTCACGATACCGTGCAACTTTAAATTAAACGTCACTACAGTTACATTTCACGAGACTCGCGCGTTGAGGTAGAACGTAACGCTGCAGCTGATTGAAGAGCTGTTAGAGTCAATTATACACGGTGGCTTCGTTACAATCTCGTTCGGATGCTGTCGTTAACGTGTTAGAATGCCTTTGGCGAACCGTGCGAAAAACGATATTTCGGTGGCGTCGGAAAGTATTATGAACGTTCCAACGTTCCTGAATGAATAGATATAGCATTGGTAACGTAGTCACGTTTTCGTCCCTGCGAAACTGCTCGAAAGTTTCCGGCGAGGCACTTAGACATTCAGTTTTGCTCGCACATCACGTCGAAAAAAAATTTTCAGTTAGTAAATTATAAGTTATCTCGCGCTTGCGAGCGTATAAGATCAAACAAAAGGCACCACTTTTACGAGAGAATTGCATAAAATTGGAAATGTATTATGAAAACACCGAGGGAACAGTTGATATTAGTTAGAAACTATTTGAGAAACTTAAATTAACTGGCGTAATTTTTGATGACATGAAACATCAATTAAACAGAAAAAGAGAGAAAGGCTGTCTGCATGTAAAATTACTCGTATTCTTCTTGTTTAGTCGCTAACGTGTTATTACGGGCACTCTATTGCGGTAATACATTTTTTTACAAACAGCAATAGGCGAAGTCTTTGTTTCATCGCATTACTCGAGCGCTTTTCAATGCGCTCAAGTTGACGTGCATGACCGTTCATTAAGAGATTCCGTCAGGATGCCTTCGGTGCGAGAGCCCGACGAGTCTCGAGGGGATCTCGCACAATGTGTGTACGTTCCTCACTGCAATGCGACAAATGAGCATGACTGCGATAAATCGCTTCTTATAACAGACTTATAATATCTCGCGTACGTTCTCGTACCGTTATCGAACCGTCTCTTGATATTTAACTGCCACCGCGTTTCCTGCGCACCCATGATCGCCGAGCTGCTCGCATAAACAACCGTGCGGCGCCATTAGGGCCGGGGCATTAAACTTGCATCAGACGAGTAACTTGCCTCCTTCCGAAATCGATACCGTCACGTGGATGACATCATGGATCTGCTGATGTCGATGTTACCACCTTCGATATTGCTATTTAGCGAACTCGGCCGTGTACCGCGAAATCTTTCATTAGTCAACTAACGCGAAGGTGTAATTAATTATCGCACGTTACGAGTCAGTTTTACTCATCGTTCATCTACGTCGACTACCCGCTTCGACTTTGTATCGATGCACACCTACGACGACGTGTGCTACCTGCACGGTGCTTATCGCAGAGAGGCGATGTCTAGCTGAAAATCTAGAATTCGGGACACGCGGCACTCGTCGGATGAAAGGAGATCAGGGAACGAGAGGCGTGAACGTGAACGCAATAATTTTTAAATTTAATATTATAACGTGAAGAAGGTGAGAGAAACGGACGAAGTTTTGAGAGGCGACGCCTTTCTTCCTCGCGCGACCTCTCGACCTATCGACGTCCGGCTTTGGGATGGGCGTGAATCTCGCTCGTGAAAAGCGGAACTCTCGCGAATTCGCTTTTCGAAGTTTCGCCCGTGCGACAGCACCTTCCAGATACATTATTCTGGCTGTCGCACGGAATCAAGTCGGAAGGAAATTCTTCGGATACGAGAATGGCAACCCCCCTTTAGCCGTTCCTCTACTATTCCTGCATACCGACAGTCACCATCTTGTCACCCGGCACATATAACACAAAGAATATTGACTTTCTACCACGTTTCTGTTTGAGAGAAAGAAAGAGAAGAGATTTTTTTTAAAAAGAATATATGAATATAAACAAATTCTAATTTTCGCGCGCGTTGTTCTGCTTCTATATATTGTAAAATACGATATGAGATTTTTGTTTTTAATTTTTAGATTGTTGGTTCCATTTTATCTAAAATGTAAAATAGAGTCGTTTACAAAAATATGTGTAAATAAATAGAAAAATGTGACCGCAGTGTATTGAGCTCGGGGCTGTGGGTTCGGTAAGCCAAAATGACTGTGCGGATCAGTTATCCCTGCGGGGAGAGATATTTCTTTTAAAACCGATAAATTCGTGACATCTGACCAACATGGAGTGGGTGGACGAGTAAAAATAAGTCATTTATAGAGTCGGAAATGTCTTATAAAATTGTTGACGTCCTGAATCATTGATGTTGCGATAAAATTTTGAAAGAAATTTATTAGTCAAGATTTTCATTAAAAAATAGTAATCAAAAATATCGATTTATCAATATGATTGTTTACTTTAGATATATATAATTATTTGTCAAATAAAATAATATATCTCGATGACCGCATAAAATAGCAAAATTATAAAATATTCAAGTAGATTTTGAGAATAGATCGTTTAACGTATATTTTATCCTTTATAACAGGCGTTTACATTTCCCATTATTGTACGTTGCATTTAGTCGTACTTCATGTTCCCCTTGTTGTACAGCTTGCAAAAGGTGCCACGTTGATTGATAAATTACTAGTCTTACGGAAATAAAAGGGCCAAAAAGCAAAAAGCTGTTTTTGTTCGGTAATCTATCCGAGTAATGCATCACGCAGTCTTCACCTGTCATTAATTGCGTCCGTTCTCTTCATAGACATACAATGAATGGCTCGGTTCGGCCATTTAACGAGATCATTTCAGCTAATTCGCAAGTTATCAATCAATAGAATCGCATTCAGGAATATAAATATCGTGCAGGTATTAGACGCAGTAATTCAGTTTTATCCGAATCTCCTCTCGCGGAATCTGTGAGTGATAATCGCGGAGTAGTCTCCAAATCATAAGAATGGAAACAAAACGACGCACGCTAATTGCTCCTATCTATCATTTGCTTCTAACTTCATTAGCATTACGCTCTAACAATAAGCCAACTTCTAAGGGGCGTTACAATATCCGCGAGTATTACAATCCCGGGCACGCCCGCACGTCGATTGATCCTCGCCGTCGTCCCCAACGCTGCGAGTCGACCGATTCCGTGCGCGGGTATACAAAACGCACACGTAGGTCCCGATCCTCATTATCTCTGCCCTTCTTGGCAACGGTCTACACCGAAGGAGGAGGGTAGCCCCCAGCCCTTATACGATCGCTTCGGGAATTCTTCGATCTGACGGTCGTTACATCATTTCCGTTACGTTTGGTCGTCCTTTCGCCGGTTCCTACCCGGCGAGTCTGACAGAGTCGTATATGCCTTTCCTCCCGGGTCTCCCCCGCGACAGCCTCCCCCTCGCCACTCGGTTCGCGCGACACCCAGACAGACTCTCCGGTCACGTACAATATATATACCCAGAAGCGTTCTATACGTGGTGATCGTCCCTGACGGTGTATAGACCGGCGCGACGGCGGCGGCGACGGCGGCGGTAGTAGGCCCGGCTGCGCGGACGACCAATCGCGCCGCACGACTAGTGGGGATGCCGGTAGGTGCGTCGCGACGGCGGGGGGTGAGAGGGTTCGCCACCGCCACCACCGCCGTCACCGCCGCCGCCGACGCAGGGGGCCGCAGCGCCGCGAGTTCTCCCGTCAGAGAGCCGGCAGCCCGCAACGCGAGTGTTGCTGCCGAGCTTCGATAATCCGAGAGGCCGCAACAAGCACTGTGAGAATCGTCGCCGTCGCTCTCGCTCTCGCCGCCGTCGACGACAGCAGGGAGCGGAGCCCCCTATCCCCCCCGTCGAGGAGAGGAGAGGAGAGGAGAATTTCGCGTCCGTACGTTCCATTCGACGTGCACTTCGACGGAGAGGCTTCGGCATCGGACAACGTAACGTCGTTCGCCGGTCGGAGGCCGTCCGTCGATCTCTCTACGCCGGTCTCCGCGTAGTTCTCTATCTCCCGGTCCCCTCCTCTCGCTCGCTCGGTCTCTCGCTCGCCCGTCCGCTCGCAACCCCCGTCGTCTCCGGGACGCCCCGGTGGCCCCGGTGTTGTAGCACCGCCGTGCTCGATACACAGAGACACGTATAACGTTAAACGTACGTCACTGTGCTTCACACGAGTTCTATCATTCCTCTGCTCTTTACCTGTGATTGTCTCTTTCCCTTTCCCATTTTTATCCTACTTTTTCTCTACGTTTTTGCCCTCCCTTCCTCCCCCCCCGCTCGCTTTAATCTCACCCGTTCTCAATCGCTCCGATCTCTGCGTCTGGTACAGTACTTTTCGCGGTACGCGAAGGGAGCAAGAGAGGTGTGCCCCGCTCCATCTCCATCGTCGGGGTCTCGAGAAAGCGGACGAAGGGACAAGAAACCTGGAGACGGACAGTCTCCGACGTACGCGCGGCTCCCCTTTCCTCCGAGGGACATCCCGTTAGTCACGGGCGACGTCATCGTTCGACCATTATCGCGGCGGTAACGGCCATCCAGGATACTTGCGGAACCTGGAACCCCGGGCATCGAGGCTACCTCGGTTCGTGGTACCCAGGAATATTGCTGGGGAGGAGTATAACGAGTAACCAGGTGAGTGCGCTACTACTACTGGAAACTTGGTCGAAGGCTCGAGGGACTCTCGGACCGATCGAAATCCGCTACGTGTCGGCGACCCACCGTTTAACCGGGTCACGGCGGCGACGACGGACAGACGGACGGACGGACGGACGAACGGACGAATGGATGGACAGACGGACGTACGGACGAACGAACGATAGCCCTGTATGTATAAACGCTGATGAAATTTGTGCTAACGATTTCCACGCTTGCCATATGACCGTATGGATTTTATCGGTCGGCACACCGCCCGCCGCCACTGCCGCCGCCGCCGTCGTCGCCTGCACCGCCGGGCGCCTCGCGAGAGGGGGCGATCTAGCTGTTACTAAGGGGTTGCACTGCAGTGCACGGTACGTGGTGGGGTGGTCCCGTCCCGAAAGTTTTACTGGGATATCGTAAAATCTCCTTCACCGGTCGTTTTCGTTACCTCCGGTACTGGAGTATCGTAACTCGAGCTTCCCGAGCGTTTCGTTTAGAGACAAGCAAACAGAGAGATGGAGACCTTGTCGAGAGTGCTATCCACTATAGTGTCGTAACAATGGACACCGGTGTCATCCCCTCGTGACCGGACGTTTCGCGCGGATCGATCGGCGACACGGTTGCGTTAGATTTTCGGCTGATCCCCTCGTTGACTCCAGTCGAATTTGGATCAATGATCTAAGGTCTATGCGGGGCACCCGGCATCGTGGCCGTCCTGCGCATTGCGCCCGGCAGGATGTAGTAGCGCCGTACGGAGGGCTCGTGTAAATCCTGCGCAATGCCGGCTTCGCCGACGTGCGTGCGTGCGGTGCGATCACGGCGCCGACTCGTCGAGGAGGCCAGCAATCTCCTCGCCGGGATCGCTCCCCGACGATCCCGTCGCGATCGCAAAACGTTGGAAATTCCGCGAATGGACACCCGTCCGGAGCAAGTGGACTCGTGAGGCTTCTCAGACTTCCCCCTTCTCGGAAAATTGTTTTCCCTTTCGACGGAAAAAGCTTGGTCTCACGTAGGGTTTCGAGGCCGGAATCTCATCGACGTTCGGCTTAGTTAGCTGCAGAAAAGTGCGCAGGGCCGCCGGTGTGCAGCCTTCGCCTTGAGATCTTCGATCTTTCAGCGACCGGCTAGTAGCACTCGAATTCCACTCGAATTCTCGTACGTATAGATATTTCCCCGAATCCGAACGGCCCGACATACATTGCTACGAGAATTGTTATGCAGATATTACAGAAGAATCGACTATTCTCGAATCTCGTTGAGAAATAAACTCCGTTGAGAACTATTCTCGTCGGGAATTGTTTTCAAAAGTTTTCATTAACAATAATAAGCATCGTCTGAATTCCTCGGGATTGACTTAAGTGGAATCGGTGTCTTCTTCTCGAATTTGTATTTCGCGCAGGTTTATTTAAAACGAATGGGATCGCACGCAAATGAATTTCCCATTGTCTCGTCGCGACTTTCGCTCGGCAGAAGTTCCGCCGAGAGTTTTCAACGATTGATCGTCCGTCATAAAGTTCCCCCCGGTGCATACGCTCGCCGACCATAAAGCGGAGTATTAAAAGGGGGGTAATGTCGAGACTACTGCCGTCTCGTACGGAGAAGGAATTACGGCCGCGTATTTCGACGTAAGGAGCAGAAGCGCGAGGCGGGAGGGCAGAGCGGCGCTTTGTGTACCGCCAACCCCGTCGTTACGCTTCTCCACGAGACCCTTGCCACTTCTATTTCGGCCCCGAGTTTCCGTTTCGTCTCTCATCTTTCGTACGCGCTGCAGATGGAGGCATCCGTATATGAGCTCCGTTCGTTGGGCAGAACGGCGCGGCGCAGATAGATTTAACGAATAATCCGAGCGATAGTGGAACGTGAATCGTCCGGCTGGAGCTTTCGTTTCTTTGTCTTGGCTGACCGGGTTGGATGCGTTAATTGCAATTAGCACTATGCATGCAGTGTATTACTTGCACTAATAAAGAGTAGTGGCGGCCACGATAACGTTAAGCCGGCTTAACGCTTCGCCTTAACGGAATATGAAAAATCACTCTCACGAAGATATTCGAATCTCTTTCTAGTTTGTATTTTCTTTAACATGCGGAACTCATCGTGATAACGTAATTTCCTTTTCGCTTACGTTATGATCTTGGCTATTTAAAATTTAAAAGCCGAGTATATCGCGTCAGTGATTGAAGGCTTGATGGACCGGCGTCGTGAAAAGAAGATTGAGTAACGGCGCTTAAAAGACCGATTATATAGATTTAAATGAGAAAGTAACGACAGTCTATAAACGGCGGAATAACTTCTCGCTTATTAATCAGGCGATCAGCAGATAGTCGATAACCGAATATTATTACCCTTATCGAATGTTCACCGGTTCAATCGAAATTGTCATACCTGAATCAGATGATTAGTCTGATTAAAAAATTAAGTTTTAAAAAATTAATCACTGGCCATCAGAGGTGTATATTTAAGAGATATGTTTAACAAATAGCACGCAGAGAATTAATACAGAAAAAGGATGATTTCCCGAGGATCTCTTATGAATGCGATATAATTTACAGCAATGAGTACCACGGACCCTACCGGGGAGGGTGGAGGAGGGGGAGGAGGAGGAGGGGAGAGCGCCTCGACGACAAACGTCGAGCAGACCGCATCCCCGAGCACGCCGATCACCGGCATCGGCACCGCCGTGCCGGCGCAGCCGGCCGCTCAACAGCAACAGCAACAGCAACCGCAGCAACATCCGCCGCCGTCGCCTCTAAGCGGCTGCTACCTCCTCGTGGTGCTTCCTGAGCCTCATACCGCACAACACAAGGACCTCATCCTAAACCGCCTTGCGAAAGGTGAGAGCTTATGTCGCTTGGTTTCGTGCGATCGTAATTCGACAGAGTTTCGCAACCTTAATACGCTTTGTGCCACGATCGTTCGTGTTTTCTAACAGAAAAAGACATGAGTTGCACATATATAAATTAAAATATGCGGGGACAAACAATGGAAAAGACCCCCTTATCTTTCTGCGTGCAAAAGGCGGCGAGAGTTTCACCTTCGGGCTACGCGTTATCAGTCCAACGGCACGCATTAATACACATACGAGTATATGCGTACGACTACAGCTGATACACGTGTTTATTGCCGTAATTATTGTATCCCTGTGAGAATATCGGGGGATTTAACCACGTATCGAATAGAAAATCGTTCGTATTACCGACACGAATGGCATGCTGAGCTTGGTTGAGAGTGCACTTTGCGATTGCCGCAGCGGTTCGCGGTCGTAATCTTCTTCCGTTTCGGCGATCCGTATCGCGACGTCGTCGCATTTCCGGATTAAGATCGCGCGTATCCGTCGCATTGCTTGCTTCCTGGACGCGTGTGTACGACTATGTCTGTCTAACGGTCTCTCGTCCTCCTCCGGATTATATTCCTTCCGAGTTATCGGACAGGCTCAACGGACGGACGGTTGCTAGGCGGATGGTAAAATGAACACACACACGTATTCTCTCTCTTTCTCTCTTATTTTCTTTATGCTTCTATTTTCTCTCTCTCTCTTTCTCTATCTCTCTTTCTCTTTCCCATTAGAAGAAAATCGATGTCGTGCGCAACTCATTTATACCTAATCGTCAACCCATTAAATGCTCGATATCGAGTCGCGATGATTCCTCCGCGTTCATACGTACGTTTTTCACCGCAGGCGCGGTGAAAATGCATGAATGAGAGCTGGCGGCGCCGGTAAAGCTTCTCTCAATCGCGCAAGAAAGGAACGCGCCTGTAAGTGGCACTGTGATATTAATTGGCTTTTATGGCGGACATTCGCTTGCGAATTACCGTAATCATATGGCAACAATGCACGATCGATATACGGTGGAATTTCGTTTCCTTACACTCGCACAAAACGCACGAACCGGATATATTTTACGTCATGCATTCTTATAAAAATGCGTATAAATAATCTACGTAATCTTGAGAAAAAAACGTTTACTTAAAAAAATGTCCTTAAATTAATATATCGCTAAATCTAAAGCAAAAATTATAATGTAAATTTTACAGTAACAATTTTTTAAGAGTATCGGAAATAGAGAAGGAATAAACTATGCAATTTATATCGCTTCACTATTATCATTATCGTCACGAAATTGTCGTTACAATAGCTATATACATATACGAATATGTGCTTGGGATTCATATTTAGCGAGCGCGAACGTGAGCCACATATTTAATTAGAAGCAATAAAAAGGTAGCATAAAAGGATCAATAAAAAGAAATATATCTATATATGCCATGTTCTTTCTATGAAGATGAGCGTAGGACGTCCCGGAATTTCAATGAAAATATAGAGACATTTCAAATTGATCGAAGGATCGATTAATAAATGATTCATGTCGACATATAGTATACCTAAGTCTTTTATCACATACCGTTAATTTGTTAATTTTCTTTAGTTCTTCGGAATATTCCATTTGTATTTCTACTTATGCACGTTTTTAATGCGCTGACATAACACACGTTCTCCGCGGCTGAGATAACGGAGTTCCGTAATATATTGCTTCTGCGGAGTGAAGACAAAATTAATATATCAACATGTGTTTTTTTAAAAGGAAGGGGAAAGAGAGAGAGAGAGGGAGGGAGGGGAAGGGCCGACGCACGAAGTCCGTGTTTTCCGCATTGCGCCAGCGACGATTTTTAATGGCGCGCGCTCGTTGACTTCTCGTTTAACGTTTATCTGACGATTTTTCAATCCTTTTGCGCGCAAATTCTATGGCTCTGCCTCACCGCCGGTCGTTTGCATTTGCGACGATGATTTCGCGAAATGCCGCCCGATAATAGCACCGTCGTGTGCGTACACACGTACGTGTGCGCCGTAGCTTTGCCGTTATTAGCGAACCATATTCATGCAGCGTACATGGAATTTATCCTGCGATTAAATATTACATACTCCGATTATGTATTGAAGTGTTTCCATTATGTGAACGTTAAAGTGCGCGCGCGCGCGCGCTTATACCGTTACTCCGTAAATATAACGAGCGCAAAAACTGTTGGAATTTCATTTTCGAGACTCGCATTATAACCAGACTTATTCAATCTATTTTTTTAAAATTAATTATAAAATTATAAAATTCTTAAATTATTCCTGTGATAACGATCATGATCGTCACACATGGGTGACTCCCCTCCCACATTTAGAAACATCTACCGCCGTTCTTTTCTTCCCCACATTTTTCCAATTTCTTCATGTTTCGAAAAAGTCGGCACACAGATCTTCAGGATTACTCTTGTGCAGTCGCGGACAATCATCAAGATTCGCTTTACTTCAGAAGACTTACACCGGAAAATAGCCGCGCAAAAACGTTCACCGCACTTCGAGCTTCGGGAGCACGGCTTGCTCTTTTCTTCGTGCAAGAAGTGCAGCAGCTTTTCTCGGTTTCGTTTCTCTCCGCGTGGACCTCCTCTCCTTCCTTCGCGTAAATTTAGCGGTAGATTTCGAGCCTGCGAGACATTTGCCGCGCCATTTGCCGCATGTTGCGGTTGCTCGCGGCTTCGCCGAGTCCTTAAATACACTCAAAAACGCGCGCGCGCGCGCGTGCACGCTTTTACGAATCCTTCGGTTTGAGCTCGTTGAGCCCTCGTCACGCGAGCATATTTCTAATTTGTTTTTCTTACTACCTACGCTTATCCATTACCTGTTTTCTCGCTCTCCAGAGCGAAATTCTAATTGCACGTCAAGGAGCTTTTCAAACGCGAAGGCAAATACGAATTTACGCAAGATCGAACTTTTATCTTTACGGATTTGTACCGCTTGCCGAAACGAAGCTAACAACTCGGAGTAACACACCGTAAAAACGGGGCTTTCGCAATCGCTAGCGCTTTAACGACATCCTGATGGGTTGCTCCGTTTCTTCGCAAAGGCCGAAGGTTCCCCTGAGGATCCTCTTCACTTTCGAAGAAGAAATTTCGTACGCCCCGCCGGCGAGCCTTTCAAAGGTAAATTGCAATCGCTTTTGCGCGCTCTGCACAAAGTTCGCGGATCGCAGGCATATATCGCCGAATACGTAGTACGTACGATATTAGAGCTCGCGGAGGGGAACGGCGTGGCTTTTTGAAAGGGATATTTTCCGGCCCGGTATTATCCTTTGCGCGATGCATATTCCATTTAGTCCTGGCCGCCATTGAGCGCGGAATCCCTACGTCCACGTGCTGTGCATGCGGAAATAATAATAGCAATTTATTTTCAACGGACAAACGGTTCGCCTTTCTGAAAGGGCTCGTCCGATGATCCCGGTGTGCTCGTATAAAAAGTTTTATGAATGTGAATAGGAAGAAGCAACATGTTCTATGCAAATACTACATTCTCCTTTCCATATCGTTCTCCGTTAATTAAATTCTATTAAATATCTCTTCGACTGCAGCGATTGTCAGGGGTTAAATGTAACATGTTTGCGCTGTATCTGCGCGTGTATAGATCTGCTGCATGTGCACCTGATATTTTTACTTTGTTGATAGCGTGATGCTACACACTCGTTCTATTTATAGTTGATAAATGGCCATGTTTACGGAGCTATCTATTGGAAACGTATCGATAGATTCTGACAAGTATATCTACAATAATCTTACCCTAGCACATTGTTGTGACTTAAAAGCTGTCACCGCATTTGATATAATATTTAGTCAAATTTTGTTTAAAACTATACATTTTCATGATAAAACAAATTTTTCTTAAACAAAAAGAATATTTTTAAAAACGTAGCTGCTCCTCTAGCCTAATAAAAGTTAGCATTGCGACATACGATACCAGCATATCATCTCTCTCAAAGGATTTTTCAATTTGTTGATTTCATTTAATTCCGAGAGAGACATTCTATGTGATTAAACGAGAGATGATCGCAATTTTTTATACGTATGTTGAATCATATATATACGTGAACAAAATATCTGTGTCTCTCTTAAAGTATTACATTCGCAGGATTTTCTCCATCGATCCTTGTTCATACGAGCGCGTAAAAATGTGCACACGTGTGCACACCACCTCGCGTTGTACGTCTATTCTCTGCTCGACGGATGGGGGGTTACAGGCCTTAAATGTCTGTTTGTATTTATAGAGCTACGACATGCATTTCGGGGAACCAGTACTTTCGCCGATCTTCGAGGACGATATGCGCCCCCTGATGTCGCGCTGCCTCTTAGTCAGTCTCTTTCTTCGCGAGTAGGAATCCGTTCTATGAACAAATCAAAAGACGCCACGGCGTTCCCTTATATTCTTTCTTATCGCTCCTCAGATCGGCATTAGTCATGGCGGACAGCAGAAATAGATATCAGGCTGTGCTCAAAATAAAGTGATGAGAACCGCACTTTTATTTTCCTTATTGAGACGGATTCAGTAATTAATGTACTTTTCTTATACAATACTAATATTTTTCGAAAAATTGTTGAAAAGGAAACCACACAAATATATCCATACGTTTTTTGACATCAGAAGTCATCCTACGCTTACGCGCAACTTTACTAAATTTTATAAATTATTTCGACAAAATTTAATCATATAGATATAATATTTAGTGAACAATGTATGTATTAGTGATTATTATCGCTAATCGTGATCTAAATATAGATTGCCTTGAATTTGTTGACACTGAAAATGAATAAGAACGTGTCCTCGGAGCCATTCACCATATCGTTGAAGGCGCTATGAACGCAATTTCTTTTAGCGATGGTTTTTTTTCTGGCTATTGATATATAGTTTTATATATAACCGCATTAACCTGGGAAACATCAATCACAAAAAATATATCTGTTATAACAAAGCAGCCGTGATGATTATGTAAATTAATAATAAATTTTCTTATATAAGCATCTCGTCTTAATAAAAGATTACAAATTTTCTATATAAAAGACAAAGAGCGAGACTCTCACAATACATACATTATTCTTTGTCTCTTATACATTTTCTAACATAAATATACTTCCGTATTAAAACGCTATTCTTCCTCGTCGCAAAAGTTATCCTTCGTCGGCCAAGCGCGCGCTGAATTCAATTATAATTCCGCCAATCGATGGCGATTCGTTATTTATGACGACAGCAATGCGAATTGAGGGGTCCGAATCGTATTTCGTGGAACTCATCCGATTGTGTCATGCGAAACTTCGCACGCACGCACGAACTCCTCTCTATCGCGTGCGCGACGCACCTTGCGCCACACTGAGCTGCATATTTTATTAGGGAATAGTATCTATTATGAATGTCAAGTGAATGCATGGTGATAGGTCGCCATAAATAATACGGTCATAATCTTCTCGGAACGAGGGAAAATTGATAAAATTTCAGTGGTACAGATATTCACACGTATACGAACACCGCGATACGTGAGTTTTTTTTTTTTTCGAAATTGAACGTTTCGGAATTGAGTTCACGGAAGGCAGTTTCGATCAGCGATACCGATTTAGAGCCGGGGTGAATATACGGAGCACGCCCTTTTTGCACGTATGCCCGATCAATCACCGCGTATTTTTGTCATAGATATATGTAGATTCGAGTCGTCGCCTCGAAGTATCCACCGATAATTATCGGTAACATCTGCATGTCGAAAGTTTGCACGCCGAATAATCGCGTGCATGGCGACGGACGGGTACACGCATACAATAAGTGTGTACACGCAAACAAGTACCCGCGCTACTCCCATGTGTACTGCATAGTGCTCGATAATGTTTGGATTATCGGCTTTTCGAAATAGATCGGTCAAACTCCACGGCGCATCGCGATTACTCTGTTCGCCACTGTGGTTCGGTAAATATCTCTTAACGAATATCCCAAATCGCAAATCATTGAATTTGTCTCGTTTTAGACTCGTACAGTTCTGCGTAAATATAAACATTTTACAGTTTATCTGGAAATCACATCCGTAAAGAAAATATCGATCTGTGGAACTCGAGAGATATTAGATATGGCACAATGCGAAATTAATTTCGCGTTGTGTACTGTTCTCAGCTAAATAGCTCGGTCAAACATTCTGCAAGTAGTTTCTGTAATAATAATAATTTCTGCGCTCAAGCATTGCGTAATGTATAAATAAGTTGCATATTGTTATTCCATTTGGTAAAATTAATGAATTTTCCTAGCACCTACGGAATTACAAAGTAAACTCAATAAAACAATAAATTGCTAAAATTGCAATACAGAAGAGAGGCCGTGATTTTGTTATACAATTACGAAAACGTATTTATTTTGAAATTAAACACGTCTAATTAAATCGGAAAACTTGCCCACTGTAATATTCTACAATTACTGCAGGTATTGTTCATTTTTATTTTTTGCTTCGGAAATATTTCCGTAAATTTTTAAATACAATTTTTATTCCCAACAATAAAAAATACCGTAGAAAAATCGATGCATAGCTTTTGTGCCATAAACGTAATGAATCATGTATACTAATCAACGTAATCGAACATAAATTTGCTCGTGAGCTGCACTGTCATATCGTAACGACAAACTGAGTGTTAGCGAAATTAAAAGAATTTTTAACGACGTTCATAAACGGCGCATATAGAGTCTCTTCGTTAAAGAGATTATTTTCAACGCAATTTATCCGCGTTATTTTCCAAGCAACATTTGCAGTATTAAAGCGAAGAATTAACGGCTTAACTAGAGAAACTAACTATTTGCCGTATCATCGATATTCGCAGAATAAACCGTGCCAGATAAATTTCAACATCAATAGGATTTCTCGTGAAGTTTGCGCGCTGTTAATGGGTAACAGCGTGCAATTAGCGAAATAACGCGGAACAGCGCACTGCGCAGTCGGCATTTCATTAAATACAAACTTATTTTTACGCTCCACGTCTGTCACATAGGTATTTATAAAGAAAGGCTCGTGGGTTGTAACAGAATGAAATTTATATCTGTCATTAATGAAGCAATCTCGATAGGTACAGTAAAATGTGACATTTTATTCTCGCGCGCGCACTCGAAGGAATACACGACGCTATTAAAGTTTAGCGTAAAAATGGAGGGTATGAAAAGGCACAATGCAGCGCCGTATGTGGGGGGAAACCAAGAAATATGATGATGCGAGGTCGGAGAAAAAGTGAACAATGGAGAAAGAGAAGAGACACGAAGGAAGAAAGAACAGAGAAGCAGCTGAGAAAGGGATAGATATAAAAGAGCGATGTGGATCGAACGACTTTTTTTGTTTGAAATAAACGCGCCATTGTGGCAATGATATAATTACTGTCGCGCCGTACATATACCTATATAAAGATATAATGAAAATACGTGGAGAGATGATCAAGAAGTCACAGAAAGGAAGGCAGAAGAAAAAATAGGTTTACAATAATAAGAGGATACAGAAGCTGAAATGAGAGAAGCGGTAAGAAGGTAAATAGTGTTTGGAAGGAAAAAGGAAAAAAAAAGGGAGAGGGTAATAAACGGAAGGGAAAGAGAGCTGGGACAAAAGCCAGTATAATGATTGGAGCGAAAGATTGCGAAGGGAAAAACGAGAGGGACACGTGAGAGGAGGAAGGGGGGAGCAGGAAAGGGACGTGAGCCGGTGAAAGGACGAGGGGGTAAGAAGGTTGTGCAAAAAGGAATGGGGCAACCCGACGACGGTGAGAGGGTGAACGGGAGAGAGCGAGAGTGTAGCTGTAGGTTGATGCGGCATGCGCATGTTGGTACCTGCCTACGGCCACATCCCCGCAGTCCCAGAACTACGATCAATAATCCATCCACTCCGGTTCTGAGTGAAAACTGTCGCTAAGCCGAAATAACGATGTCATTTCATCTTTGTCGCCACGCGCGATCGAAACCGAGCGTCCGCGAATTAAAAGCGCGAAAAGAGAGAGGGAGGGAAGGAAAGGGAAGAAAAGTGCATTGCGTGGGGCGCACAGGAAAACTTGAGAAATGAAGGAACAGAAGAGAAACGCCGGGGTGAGCGCGGGGGAAAAAAGAATAATGACGAAAGACCGGCGAATCGGCAAAATGGATCGCGCGCACGCGACAAAGTTACAATTAAAGAATGAAGTTCCTGAGTTACATCTGAAAATATAAGGCGACTTTAAATTTTTAACGGGGGGAAGAGTAATACGAGAAGTATCATTATTGCAACTTTCAGCACGAGAAACTTGCAAATTTCACTTTGCGATGGCCTCCGCTGAATTATCGGAAGACTCGAAATGGAAAATTGTACTGTAATACGCATGCAGAGTGTATAATTTACTGGCACACTCTTAGAGTCGCCGGAGAACACGGTGAGATAAGATGAGATGAGATAAAAGCATCGTGTATTCAATGAGGAGCGGCAGCAGCAAGGTCGTCGTTCATGGGTCAAGGGATAATTAGAGTGAGAGGGTGTGTATCCTGTCTCGAGTTCCTAATGAGGATTAAAAGTTTTAATTTCGCATCCTGCGGGGGAGAAACGCGTCACGCTCGCCCGCGCTGAGCAAACTGTACCGAAGCTGTGAACTTTCGCGAAACGACGAGAGAAATGTCTAATCCTTTTAGCGACGATTTAATATTGTTCGAACAAATTGCGCTCGACAGAGATTCCTTTATTGGCCCCTTCGACGGCTTCGCGGTAAATTCACAGAACAAAATGCGTCACCGGATGACGAAATCTTTACGAGAATTCGCGAAGACGTGATATCCGGGAAATATGGTCGACAAGGTTGTCTTTCACGGGTCAATGGGCGATTATATTACTGACCTAAATTTCGTCGGCATAATTCGGCGAGGCGTTAATAGAATCATCGTCGCTAAGAATTGCCACTGTCGGTTGTCACATGCAGTTACCTTTTATTAGATATCTTTATTAGAATCGTGCTCAGGGGATGGAAATTCGTTTTATCAAAATGTACGAAGTATCTTTTAGCGAAAATTTCGACACCGCTTTTGTTTTAAAAGGATATTCTTGATGATGAAGTCTTAAATAAGAAAAATGTGCCGAGATAAGGCTTTGATTGAGCTTGTTACTCCGTTAAGAACACCCGTTATAATGTCATTACGAGGTATATTTTTAGTGTATATCGACAAGGCTATCGTTATAGAAAAAAATTCTCAACGCTGCATCATGTACATTACATTATATACCGCGTCTCTAATATTATTTAATACCATATAACGCTGTTATTTATTTGATATTATCTAATACTATGTATAACACCGTACCAGACGTTATACGCCTTACATTACGCATCCACGCACATGATGCATTATGTGTTTACGTTCATATGGTTTCACAAAATAAATACGGAGGATAAAATCCTGCTCCCTGTTCATTCAATTAGATTTATAACGCGAATGCACTCACGTCAACGGGCAATTCTCATGGCACGGCGAGCATCCAGGAGGGATGGAGAATACAAAAAAAAGAGGGAAAATCTGTTTCATATTCAATTTGTCCTCGCCGTCACGGAATTTCGAAATATTGATATAAATGAATATATTCACTTGCAAAGTCGGTACTCTCAGTTTCGAGCTTGTATAGAGGAAGAAAACATTTCGAAAATGTTCTTCTTGTTGATATTGATTTCACGTGATATCAAATGACATAGTGGTATTGAATGTATCGTTTTTTCCCGATATCGTTTGCGAGAGATTTAGATGAAAACGCCACGCTAATCTCCTACGCAATCGAAAATGAGCAAGCGTGCAATATCAGCTGCTTTAGACGAGCAATGTCGCCTATATTTCTATATTTTCTATCGTACTAATAATATCTAAACTATGCTAGAAAGAAAGAAAGAAAGAGAGAAATTGCCATACTATTGAAATTTCATGTAACATAATTCGTGTTCTTTATAATGTTATTGTAACTTTGCTTGATCTGATTGTGAGACGAAGTCTCGGCTGACGTTTTGTCTAAACGCAACGAGTTAACGAAGAATCTCTATAGAGTAGACTCGTCGTTGGCGTTTCTACCAAGATTCTATCATAATCGCTCTCCACTTTGTTCACACTTTACGACACGCGAGCGGTATGTACCGCGCCGGAGTTTCTCACTCTTCCCTCTCACCCTCGCAATACAGTGCTCCGCGTGATTTTATCTCGAGGTGAATATCGCGCTACACGGGAATAGAAGGAGGCAACAATGGCAATGTAATACTCGACGATCGTGTTTCGCTGTACGAGAGATACGTCTCGCACGAGCGCGTTCGCGATGCACGTCTTCCGGCGTTAAGCGCGACTTTGTACAGACAGTAAGAGGGAGAGAGGAAGAGAGGGGAGAGGGGGAGAGAGAGAGAGAGAGAGAGAGAGAGAGAGAGAGAGAGAGAGAGAGAGAGGACGACTCGCCGCTCTGAGTTGCATGAATGAACGATGAATAAATGTATTTAATATCGCGACAACACGAGTAGTATTCAACTTTCGATTCGGCGCGATTCTAAATTCCGCCGGCACGCGAGTTCGATCAACGTCATCAACAGATAGATACGTCTACCTCCGCCGGCCCGAGCGGCACGATGGGATGACAACTGTCCGTAATTCGATTTCGGGATGCGTGGGCGCGGGCTTAACGACCGACCGTTCCCGCACGTGCGGGGATCCCCCGTCGGAGATTTCCGCGTGTGCATTGACGGCTACGTTTCGCCCCTCCCACGTATACGTTCGTCAGTGTTTGTTTGTTTATTACGCGTGTGTAAGTCGCTTGTTATGCTGCGAGCACAATGCGAACGTGCCGACTGACCGACCGGCCGGTAGACTCACCCACATCGGCTAGGGTTTGGTCAAGCGGAAAGAAGGCGAGACGCAAATTCATTCATGCGTTTATTTCGAGCTCGGCAGCTCACTTTTGCATCACCTCGACGATGCCCTTCTGCTTCCTCTCTCTCTCTGTCTCTCTCATTTGTAAATAAGTAGCGAAACCGAAGGAATCGTCTGATCGGACCCGTCGGACATGCCCGTTTCTACTTCGTCTCGCGACAATAAAATTATTCAAACCCGCGGCGTCTCGATTTTACCTACATATTTTAAAATCATATTTCTCGCTCAATTCTATTTCTTTTCGATAAACAATGTTATGGAAAGATATTACAAAATGTTATAACGTGGAATTAATACATAACAGTTGTTACAGACACGCACATGTATATATGTTTATCAAAGACTCGAGAAAAGCTTTTGAATGGAGCGGAATTTACGCTTGTAATTTGCATAAAATATTAATTAAATACCGACCGACGAAAATCAGTCGTGATGTTGATTTCCACGTAAGCTAACGTAAACATAATTACATCGCGAGGAGAGCGTCGATCGACCGTACCTCTCTCGATTCTACACGGTTAAACATGTGCACGCTCGGGATGGCGAATAAGGGTTAACGCGCACACTTTACGCTGTCCCATCGATTGCGAGCGCGTGGTGTATGTATGTATGCGCGGGATAAGTGACATAATATTCGCGCGAATAAATCAGAGTTTTCCTGTGAGCGCGCGGACCCGTGTCGTTTCCTCTTTCGGCGCCCGCCGCCATCGGACGAGAGAGAGAGCGGAGCGCGATGCCCGAATCGATAACCCGCGCGAATCGTATCCCCATGTCGCAAAGGTGCACTTTTCGCTTTTATTAAATGCGGCCCAGAGGAAATATGCGAGCGCACACGTATATAGGTGGGGACGTCGCCGCGTGTGGGAGAGTGTGCGAAAATACGCCCACATGCGAACGCACACACGCGTGAGCACGGCGGCAGCGCGATCCGATCGGAGTATGAACGTTTTATGTGTTCCGACACGGGGTAATAGATACATATGTACGTATTCATGCGTACATGCGCGTATTATGTATAACGCGCGTATAGGCAAGATGGCATAGCGTCGTGCCGCACATGAATCGTGATCGAGAACGTGCAGGGGGAGTCGCGTCGAGAAAGTTGGAGTTACACGATACCACGTCTCTCGGGCGGACTGATTTTGGAGATTTTTGCAAATTGCGCATTTTATGTATCGTATTCGGAATATTGAAATGAAAGGTAATTCATATCTCACTCACTCGGTACGATGCAGGAGTTGCGGTGCAAACGTCGCGACCTGAAAAACACAGTTACGTACGAATTAGAGCGGCGGCAAAAATAATTATCGAACACATGTAATTTGTCATTTGTCTCTCTCTCAGGTGGATATTTAATAAAATAATCATATAATTTTCTTTTTCTCTCAAGAACTTTCCAAGCATAGGGATCTCCAATTATTTTCGTACAAACAATTCAAATTTAAATAAATCAAATAAAAATAAACGGTAAGATTCTCACCCTGGTGGTTGCTCCGCTGTCGCCCGACGCCTCCTAGGCCTGCTCCTCCTCTCTCGCTCCTTTCTCGCTGTCCCTTTAATTCCGTCCGCTCCTTTCTGGCACTCGCACAATGCACACTCGCCGCGACACACGGCCCACGGGTAATTACGATCGCGCGCCAGCACTAATTAACCGAGTGCGACGGTCGCCCGGCATTTTGCACGGGCACTCCAGACGTTAATCGCACACGCGACGCGCACTTTATTACACCGAGACGAAAGGACAACAATGCGGAAACTGTGTCAGCATTCAGCGACGATATCTCGTCCTATGTAATTACGGCGGTCGCGCAAATGGACGAACGACGCCGACGCGGCCCTACGGGAAGTCGCCGAAATCGGAAGGACGCGCAGCCAACTTCACGTCGACTGACGTCGACGGGAAATCGCGCGGAGGACGCGCGGTCAACTTCATCCGCCTGGGCGATTAATCTCTCATTCTAACCTTAATATCTTTGCCCGCTTTCCGCGCCTCGAGTACAAGAAACGGCCGGATGCGCTCGCGTTTTGGAGCGATCGCCATCTCGTATCGTGGCGTGTGTGAACATAAACATGCCGGTTAAGATCGAAGATGGAGATACCCGCGAAGCGCGATATCTCGACTCTCCGAGTCGCTTCGCCGACCGTACTTACACGCGATGGATTTTCATGACCGAGTGTGAATCCCGCGATATGTAATACGTGTTTACCACAGGCTGTACCGACATGCGAGCGAATATTCGTTATGCGCAATTGACAAGTGTTACGATACGAGGTAAATCACGATTGTACCCTGCTAATTAGAGACGCGTCGCAACGCCACCTAACGCGCGAGTCGCGCGACGCGATGACACGACCCGCTCTCCCTGCTCGCGACGCGACGCTGGTGGGCGAACGAAAGATTCGACTGATTCGAGTATGGCAAGCTTCACTCCGTTCAGTCCGTTCAGATACATGCTTACTCTCTGCTCCGGTATTCGGTAAGCGGCTAATTAAAATCACGCGCAATACGTGTACTTCAAATACGCGCGTACAGTAAATCCCGCGGAACACTCGGGATATTTTATAAACTATTGGCAGATCGCAACTTTTCATTACGCGAATTCCCCCGATCCGTACGTGCATTCATCCACCCTCGGCGAATTCGTGCATTATTCCACCCTTTCGAGAAAATCGTAAAGGGAAGAAATTCAAAACGAGAAACGTATTCGAACGTCAATAAAGTGAATAAAAGTATCAAAAAGCGATGATTTAGAATTTTCCAGCGCGCTCCGATTTCTATTTTATATGTTAAATCGCGCGAAATATCTGTTTCGACAGATAATCATAAAGTTTGGGTTCTCTTGTGGGGAGATGAAGACTTCATCCGGATTGGTAATAATTGCTGATTATTCGTAAAGAACGTCTTGAGAAGTGAGAAGGGTAACGCACGGAGCGGTTCATACGTCGCCGCCTATATCACCTCGAGTCTCACCGCGTGAATGACAATACGGCGCGACCTTGCGTACGCCGGTACGCGTACCGGGCGACACAACAAACACCAAGGCCGTACCCCAGCCGGCTTTGTTGAAAGATTTACACCGTAAAACATTTAACGTATTCCGAGATGAATATTCGCTGAACATTCCATTCCTCGTGTTACAAACGAATTTTCAATCGCGCGTGCGGTCTCTTTAACGTGTTTTCTCGTTACGCGAATACCTCGATAGGACGATTTGTATCCCGCGTTTTGTCAATATCAAAGCGATGGTTGAAATTATATTTAAATAAAAAATGCGATACATGATTTACTGGAATTTAAGCGTTGGAGATAATTTCTGCCTGTCAATATCGTGAAACAATTTATTTATAATTTCTTCGTTGCTTTGATTTTTTTTAAGCGAAGGAAATGAAAATCGTGCGAAATATTTGCTTTGATTAAAATTTTTCAAGTAGGGTTTGACGGATTTTTTTTATTTTCTAGCGACTGCGAATATTTCGTTTAAAACAATTTTGTTAAATAAGCTAGAGTATATGTTTTGTACTTCGATTTACGCCGCTTAAAATAACGTTTAATTCTGCTCGACTGAAATTATTTTTTTCAGAATTCAATTGAAATTCATCGTTGCTTTAGTTAGAATTTTTATTAACAAAAAAAATAAAATAATCTGTATCTTTAATAAAAAAATTTTATAATAAACGAAAAGTAATCAACAATTATAAAAAAATTTTTTTATTAACCGGCCGCAAAAATCGATACTGTAAATATTACGTTAATGTAAAACCAGACATGAAATTTACCGAAATTTATGATATAGGTACGATAAATGGGGTTAAGAGGAGAAGAGGACTGGCATTTAATGGTGCACCACTGCTCATAAAGCGAGAACGCAAATGAGGTTTTCTATCTACTCGAAGAATTGAGAGCCCGGATGCATCACGGCTGCATAATTTACGAAGTGACATGTACGATGATAATTATTCGCGACCCTAATACATGACCGCGTTAATTAACGTTTATGGAGAAACGAGACAGGGAGGCGTATGTCGGAAAACTGCCGTGTGACATAATCTAATGCGCCCACAGACAAAATTATTACCCACGGTACATTACACCTCTGTTTCGCATATTCATAAATTACTGTAAATTCGAAATTACATTAAAGGTATAAATATACACGTTATAAATTACGAACCTCTATACGACGTTCATTAAAATCGCCAATCAGTCGGCACGCGCGCGGTTCGGAGCGAAATTAAATTTCGTTATTCCATCTGGCCTGAAACTCGCGCGCTCTCTCGGGGAGATTCACATTTCTCGTTTTTCCGATTTTTATTTCGCGTGTCATTTCGACGAGCACGCGCCCGGTCGTTACTTCGCGAGATAAGAGCGAGGCACATTTGGCCGGCAACGACCGTTTTACACTTTCGGCGTGCGTATACGTGTAACTGAATATAGTGTATCTAATTTTATCGTGGCATTCGCCACGGCAGTTCGCTCTCTCGCTATCGCGCCCCACGAGTCAGCCGCGAGACTTCGCCTACCGACTACCTCGTTCTTGAACCTGACCCCGAGACCAATACGCATGCAGCGCGGTGTCAATAAATGCCGGAAAGATAGCAAGGGAAACGCTCTCGATTGATTTACGAGCTCTTAATTGTAACAGGACAATTTCCAGTTGCAAGTTCCGACGCTGCTTAGTTTTTTTTTATAAGGTTAATTAAATAAATATGGAAATTATTCTTTTATTGAAATGACTTTCTTAAATTTTTTTCTTCTTTCTTCACTTTTGGTATTAAATTTCTTTTTTTTCTTATTTTATTAAGAATATTCGCGTTCTTCTTTAAATTATCTATTAATAAATGGTTTTCATAAATCTTCTTGGACGTCGATTCATTATTGTTTTAGCAATTTATCTCTAAGCTTTTCATTTAACTGATGAAACTCTCCTTCAAATTCCCAAATTACGAGAGCGTATGCAAACTTCAATATCTATATTCCTCGGGATATTTGGACGTTCTAAAGCCAACACACAAGTGCTCCTGAGAGAGCATGCTCCTAATGTGCTCTAGAAACGCGCAAAGCATTCATTAGACACTAATTCGATTATCTGATTGAAACTTTAAACTAGACAATGATTATTCGTATCGACAGAGACGGCAGAGATATTAAAAAAAAAATATCCTCGTTATATTTATATATCATCGCATTATTAAAACGCACTTTTCGTACAGCAACGAAACGTTGAAATCGCAGCGAAATTACGTGCTATTGAAGCTCTAATCCCTGATTGCCGACGAGGCCGTAAAGTTTAATCGCGAGCAACAGTGCGTACGTGCGTACGTAAGCGATCCATACGACGTGGTTGTGCCCTAAGTGCGGACAAGTGCAGGTCTCGTGAAGCCAAAGCAATTCAGACACGCTTGAACTACAAACGGGTCACGTTACCTGGGAATCACGGTTCATCGCACATTCATCTCTTTCGCCCTCCCTCCCTCCCTCCCGCCGTTGCCACCCCGGCTCTCCGACAGCTTTGACTTCGCGCGAAATGAACTCGGCATATACATCAGCGAGCAAATCCGAAGGCGATGTCGCGGCGGGGAAGTATATACTTTGCTCGTGCTTCGCGGCCAAGACACCTCCGTTATATGGTTGCCTGTATCCGTTCAGACTCCGGCCAAACTCAATGGATTCGACGCGTCGTGAGAATGTTTCCAACGTAAAAATTCGTCTTATCTGATTCTGGTATCGTACCTAACTACCATTTTTCGAGGGATATGACAACGTCATAAAAAAAAAGAAGTGCCATCGTTGTACCTATAAAACTCGCGCGGAACGACTAAGGGGAGGTCCTCTATTCCCGCAGAATGACACTGCGTTCTCGCGCTCGCCGCGGTGCAGACACGTTTCCGGCCGTTCCTATCGGCCGTAATAAATGCACACGTTCCCCGTCGTTCCTCCACCGCACTCGCTGTAGGAAAATGCCAACGCCAACGCCAACGCGCCTAGCTCGCTTCCGCTTCCTTCATTAATCATCCCGGCGCGGCGGGACCGGGATTTTTCGTGCGTCTCTCGAGTCCGCTGCTAAGTAGGTATATATCTGAAAGGTATAGGGTGCGAGAAAAAAAAAAAGAGGGAACGGAGTGGCATTCGCGGGCGAGTTCCGCAATGAGAGAACGCATAATCCAAACGGTGGGCGAGTCGTCGCATCTCTATACACACATCCCGTCGCGCGTGTCTAGACAAGCGAACTTGCCCTCGCTTGCCACGCCGTGCTCGACGCAATTATGAAAATCTACGTGCTTTGACCCCGCCCGTGAGTCATCGCATTCAATTTCGAAGACACGCCGCGCCGGCCGGCGAAGAAGTGGAGGCCGATGCATGCTGGCGGCGCGCGATGTAATCGGCGCGCCCGTTAAATCGTCGACACAAAGTACACGCTTCTTGATCAGTTGGGTTTATGCGCCGGTCCAATTGGCCGTACCGGCGCATTCGTGCGCCTCGTCCGTTTATCCCAATGGATGGCAATTCCTACTGAATAATGTAACGCGGGATAAATCGGTGTCACATCGCAAATGCGGCGCAATCACTATAATTTGAAGTTATTAAATGGAATGAGCGAGTCTCGAGTTGTTCAGGTGTCCGATTTTGTGTTCCACAAGTAGATATTTCCTCACGTGAATATTATTATTTTGCGCAAATGATTTTGATATTTTTGATTTTGTCTTTGGTCTTCTCTCCCGTACGATCTGTTAATTAAAATTTTCGTTTGTATAACTCGTATTCCGGAAAATAGAAAATATTTATGGTTAGCACGAAGCTGCGGTATAAAAAAATCAACAGAATGAAAATATGTTTCTGTCTGAGTTGTCAAGTACGATTTTTAAATATTGCGTGCGTACACGGTATTGCGTAAAATATTGACCGAGATGGAGAATAGTGATACCGCGATTTTTCATGCCGCGCTCCCGTCATATCCCTGCTACATTTAGCTCGTTTGTTATTTCAATTCTACCGACTGCTTTGTCCTCATCTGTGCCACATTCGAAATATACACGCGGGATATCGCGAAAAAATGTCATAAATTATTGTAATTTACATTCCTAACATTTCACAACGATGACGCGCGAGAAAATAAAAGATGGGATAAAATGAAGAAAATAGGAGAGTATGTAACAAAAGTGAGATGTTCGATTTTTTTAAAAATTGTACGATACTTTATAATTCTGTACGAATATAATCTCTCTCGATAAAATGTCGCCTCCATTACGTTTCCTCTTTTACGACGACCTTTCGGAGCAAAAAGAAGCCGCCCCTGTCACTTCCACTCTCAATCCTTGATCCAGGTCTTCGCCCTTGTCTTGGAAATATAAATAGCAACGAGTGTGTGAGCTAGGTCGATCTCTATGCTCCCTCTGCCGAGGTCGTACACTGCATTTCTGAATATCCGCTACTATTTTCCTCTCTCTGCCTCCTCCTTCTCTCCCTCCTCCCGGATCTACTTTCGGCCTGTCAAACTCTCTACTCGATCAAATATCCTTATAGCACACGGAACTTACACGCTCTCACATAGGTATTGACACGTACCACGTAATTATGTCGCATTATTATATTAAATACAAAAAAAGTATTACGTTATACATAAAAATAAAATTACCGCGAGAAAAGATTAATAATTTTTTATCTTTATTATTTTCGAAGCAGTTATTTGTTTGCGAAATTTTGCATGTAATATCTGCACAATGGAACGCTTATGAATTATCTATGTCGAAACACGAGCCGAAATAACGGGTCATGATCGACCTTCTCTTTGACATTTCTTCCCGAGAGATTAATCGGGAACGATGTCAGTGATTTGCTTGAAAACATTTTGACCCTCTTACATTACAAAGGCTTTACGTCCGCTTATATTTCAGTTTAGCCGATATTCGCGATATATTCTTAAGATATTGGAATACCGGAGCACGTTTACATTTACAGTGGATGTATACGATATTCCATTTACAATTTTTATTACACTGCGGTCGAACATGCATTGCTCTTTTACCTAATCTCGAATTCTCATAATACAATTTTACAGAAGAAATTTCGATCGATCGATACAATACGTGTACGGTTATGCGCTCTTTTTTCCGGCTGCTAAAGCAATACTTTATGTCGCACGTGTACTTACTACGCGCAACGTGACATGTAGGCGCGTTGCAGGCAGGACAACGAGAAACCATTTCTAAACATAGTCGGGACAAACCCAGCATTCCCGGCATCCGTCGTCGGCCAGAGAGAGAGAGAGAGAGAGAGAGAGAGAGAGAGAGAGAGAGAGAAAAAAGAGGGGAAAGTCAAATGTGCAAATCGAGAAACACGAGTTGTTCCTAAGGGATGCGCGAAGCGGGAGCTACCGCGAGGAAACCGCACGCAGCAGTTTTGTCTATACTTAGCTTAAGCTGCTAATCCATAGGGACATCGAGTGTCAAATATTTCTTCCACGTGAGACTTACGGGGAGGGAAGACAGGAGCCGATGGAAATCCTCTCGAGCGATGATTACATCGAATTACGTCTAATGACGTTGACACATTTTTATTTTTGCGACGCCGGTTCGAAAGAGAAAAAAAATACAATATCGCTTGGTGCAGAAATATTATAGGTCAGGGAGGACGCGAGCAAGTTAGCTCTCGTACCGGAGAGGAAACCTTGTTAGACAAAGCTGGCCTTGGATTTTTTCCCCTTTTTGTAAATGTAATATATTGTGACGCGCGCCATATATATATATATATATATATATTACCGCGGTCGATCGCACGGACAATCCTCCTACACTTTTCACACGACGCGATCGCCTATTTAGATACATACATCCCCATTGTACGTATGATACAAGCGACGTGTCAGAACGTCACGCTCTAAAGCAGGAAACCGCGGAATACGCTGGGATACGTCCGCGGCCTGTTCTGGTGAAAATGTGTGCGCCGCGTTGTATGTGCTGTTCGCATGTACTCCGCGTATTACATGGCGCGGATAACGAAATATATATCGTTCTCGCGATTAAAGCCGGGGATTTTTTCGGTAGAATAAACGCGCCCTTTAGTATTTGCAAGATAAATCACTGACGGATTATCCAGCGCCATTTCTCGTCCACTCGACGGCAGGTATCATTTTATTCGAGCGACACTTTAACGTCGCAACGTTTTTCCGCTCCATTTATCGAAAGCTCGCGGCTGAATTTTTTCGCGGTTTTCCTTTTTCACGAGCGATTTACTTGACTCCGTGCTTCGGATTCCGCGCGGTTTCTTCGGATTCGCGCGGATGATTCATCCCGTCGAACGGAAATTCGCGAAGCGTTATACAAAGCTCGTGGACAGTTTAATTAAAACATCTGTTTTAATTAACGGGCCAGGCTGCCTTTAACTGCAATTGCAACCCGAATTTATTCTTGGTGTGCATGGCCATTAATAAAATAAATTACTGATCTACAAAAGCGATCGTTTTGTGAACGTTTAGCGAGTCTGGAAAATTGAGAGAAACGTTTCTAAAACCTGGAATGCTGGAGTATTGATTTGTTCGGTGTTTGTCTTCTCTTTTCTGTTGCTAGTTAGTTCTATTTTTGTTAATCGGTACTTTGCGAATTATCGAGCAATTGTACGAGTCGATGCTCTCATGAAAGCCGCGCGGCTTAATTAACGGTATTTTGATTCTGCTAATTGGCTAAATGATAACCACGACCAGACATGATAATCATCGATGGGCCAACACTATCCGTTTTGAATGATCGAATTTATTAAAATAGTAAATAAGTAGCCAATGCGATAATCTAACATGTCGCAGAGCATATATTGATATCAATTAGAGGCTTCATTGCGATAATAAGCAGAGAGAAACTTACCTATTACGCAAGAACATTATCTATTTGGAAGCTCATTCGGACGAGCTGTATGTGTAAATAAAACATGAAACACTTTAGAAAATTTCATTTAAGTTTTAATTCATTCGGACGAGCTATATGTGTAAATAAAACATGAAACACTTTAGAAAATTTCATTTAAGTTTTAATTCATTAATCTGTCGATATCAATTGATAAGAATTCATAATAAGCCGTGCCCTATGAATCATCAATCATGAATTAAAATCTTAATTTTGATGGACTTATTTTTCCTAATGAATACGAAAATTATTTTTGCATGTTCATCAAAATCTATATTATAAAAAACTGTTCTCGAGCCTTGATTGATGCGTTTTATATCTTAAAAAAATCGAATCGGATGCGCGCGACTGAACGTTTCGTTCAAGGAGACTTGTCCTATGCAAATTTTCGGGCTCAGTCGCGATGTTTCTGATACTGATATTGTAGTCAAAACCCGTGGGGGTCAGTGAGAATTAAGTAACGCCACCCAGCTGTGAGCATTAAGAAACGGCTTCTCTCGTATCAGCTTTGGGGCTTCAGATCAGTTTGAGCACGTCAAGCACGCTCGATGTGTTCCGGCTCTGACAATGTGACTTTTCGCTGTCAGATAAGACTCGATATAATTGACATGCAGTCTTTTCAATATATTGCCTAAATAATTTTTTTCTTTTAACATTAATCTGCTAAATTGATCGAATATTTTATTGTTCAAAAGCTGTAATAGTAAAAATTACACAAAAAGCTTAATGGAACGTAACTGATCAATCAATTCAATTTAACGAATTTGTTTTGACAATTTATATGCGTTCGGATAATTCATATTTTGCGTACTTCGCGGTTTCGAATGTAATTTCGCGAAAATGCGATATATGTTTCGTCAGTCGAGTACTCGAGTGGCTAATAATAGCGTCCACGTTTACTGAAAAGTATGCAACACGTATTTACTTATTGCGGGATAAAATTGGAGGCAGCGAGGAAGCCGCGCGGAATTCGTTGCTCTAACGCCTTCTGCTCGTTCCTTCCCCCTTTTTTCTTTCTTTTTCGTTAATTTTCTCCGGCTCCTCTCTATCCTCGGCATTGATTGATACTACGACGTTGCCAGGCAACGTCTCGAACCAGACTTGTCTGTGTACATACACGCCAGTATAGAATTACGAGAGAGCGAGTCCGAACTCTCCCTTGGCAACGAGTTACGTTCCATTGTGCTGTATCATCAATCTTTTAATTCCATACAAGATGCCAGGTGGAATTTTTTTCAACACTTCCGACTATGGAAGGAGGTCTAAGAAAAGCCTTGCACTTGAATTGAATTATGAAATATTGAAACGATAAAATCAATTTACCGAAATTGCAGAGAATTGAAATATAAATGTTGCTACCAAAACCTTGAAATTCAATGTACATATATGACGCATTCAGTATATATTTTTTACAAAACATAATAATATACTAGTCATGTTAAGAATAATTCCTTTTATTTCCGATTTTTAAAAATTTTTTCTTGTCGTTTCCACACGCATTTATAATTATTTTAAATTTTATTTAAAAGGGCATGATTAAGAGCATCGGACACTTTTTTTTTGTACAATGTCAAGTGAAGTATCTCTGCGTTAAAGTTGGCAATAGAGGGTGGGTACAGGATGTGCGACGATCGATTGCCAGCTGGTAAGGAACCACGTGACGGGGTGCGGTGTCGGTGACGTCATAAAACGACCGCCCCAAGCAACCCTCATGACAAACTGCGACTGCTGATTCATTCATCCTAATTATTCAATTAAGTTTTGAGATGCACTTTCTCTTTTCTTTTCTTGCATTAACTGTGCGTGATGCAATTTGTAATTAACACTTTCACATTCGTAAAATAATTCGGAAAATTCTAAGCAAAACATTTATTAATATTTTAATATAATAATAATTATAAATAGACAATTGTACAATCCTCGTCCATTAATGTGTTAATTATATCTTTATACGTAATATAATTTTTTCTCTTTGAACTGCTTGAAGTAAAAATAATTCATTAATTTTAACACAAATGACATTCATTTAATTTTAAACGTAATATTGAATGAAACCATCTAATTATAATTGCAATTGGAAATTAGCGCAAACGTTTTAAGTAATTAAATAAAGATGTATATTTATATTTTTTATATTTATTTCAATCTGCATCACGCGTTTATTGATATACAACAAAGGAAATTGCGCTATGCTTATAATGTGATATCTAATTTACTTTTCTCATCAATCAACTTGTAACTGGTTTTGACAGCCTCTGACATCTTAACCTTAACCTTACGTCACTCGATTGGTGGCTGAACTACCCTTATTCTATGAAGCCAAATCGCTGCAGTCTTGCACATTTATACGCAGTTATGACCTACTACCATTCACCTATAAACGTCTTACACTCGAGTGGTGTTTAAAAAGACTTTATAAAGCAATATTTAAAATATCTTTCTTAAGCAACGTTTAAAAAAATTTTCTTTAGGAGAAACTATATCTTATAAAACTGAATGACATTCGCAATTCCCAGATTACGTACTTTTTCCCTGTTGTCCATATATTTTCGAGATGTAGATATCCGCCTACAGCGAATTTCGGTGAGCCGACTTCTCTAGTTCAATGTGTCCGCGCATATACAGCGATGATCTAAAACGAGAACAACCTACTTTCCATTCAAAATATCAGGGCCAGGCTCGGAAAAGCCTGGCCAAGTTCATGAGAGAGCATGTCGCCGGAATACCTAAAGTTACACTCAATCTTGAAGATGAACAGATTTATATGCAGATTCCAATCCATAAGTTTTTCGATATCGGTGTCTGTGTTAACATGTATGAAGAAGATTTAAAAGTTCAGCTATACTTAGAGATCGCCGTCTTTTTCTTCGATGGTTGCAGGTTTTCTATCATGGGACAAGGACAGTTGTCACGTAGATCTGGAAAAGGAATTATCGGCCTTAGTAGCGCAAGCCCCCGAAGGCGAGGAAGCCAGAAACGGTAATTATCGTCACAAACGTATTGATTTGATTTGTTTTACATTGTATTACATTTAATTAGTTATATTTATGTTATGTGATTAGTGAGTGATGAAATGAAAATTTCAGGCGAAAGATTGATCCAATATGCCACCGAGAACCTCGTGACAGAGGTTCTCATTCACCCGCAGACGAATACATTATTACAATGTATTCGCAATCTCCTTGCGAGCTTCACGAAACATCGGCACATCATACACGCTGGATATACATTCGGTGGCAATGGTTCCTGGATATTGCAGGTACTTATACCTTGTATGAATTCGTCTGTCAATGACTGTGAAGACGTTAATTAGTCGCGGGAAATACTAGCGGAGAATTAACCGTCTTAAATTACAAATCGACGAACTGTTATTTAGGATGGAACCTTCAGTCTCGCAGACTTTCTGGATGCGTTCAGTGAACATGAAGTGCAAAGAGTCCTTCGTGCCTACGAGAATAGCGTTACCGTAGATATACATTGCGCGGGTGTCGGCGATTGGACGACAAGTCGATTATCGAAGGAGGCATGTTGCAGGTGAGTATCTCTCGCGCATTTTTTCATATCAACAATTCCGATTTGCGTCGCACAATAGAAACTGTTTCATGCGTAACGAAAATAGGACGCTACACGCGAAAAATTAAAATAAAAAATATAGATAATATATTGTATTTCTTTCTTGAATATTTTACGTCCTTCGTATTAACAGATCTTGCAGATCTGTCAGAGTGAACCCCGACGATGTTCTCACAGCCGGCGTACCGGCCATCATGAGTTTTACGAATTACATCGGACAGTATCTCGTGCCGCAAACACTAGACCAGCTCATGGAACCGTCCGACGTCGTTGGAAACATTAGATTTAGCCATCCGACCTTATACGTCTTCCCCGGTGGGCAAGGTGACGCCGCGCTTTTTGGTATAAACGGCTTCAACATGCTCGTCGACGGCGGTTTCGCCAGGAAAGCATGCTTCTGGGACTTCACCAGGCATCTCGACCGATTGGATGCTGTTCTAGTCACTAGGATAAATAATAGTAACATCGGCGGCATGTTTAGTGTTCTTCACAAAAAGAAAGAGATGCACGTCTACCCTCAGATCGGCCATTTCTTCTGTAACTTAGTTGTAAGTAGTTATTTTAAGACTTTTTTTTTTAAAGAAATATCTTTTACAATAATAATTAAAATCCTTCTTAAAAAACATTTTGTTATAACATTTTCTCAACAAAAATATACATAATGCAGGAAAGAAGACAATCAAATTCACCCGACGGCGATAAGGACATCGATCCGCTCGTTCTCAATCTCACCGACATTGGTCAAGAGATGGTGATGAACCTTCGACACGTTAACCTTCGCGCTCATCCTTGCTACAGAGATCCCAATCCTATCAACCTCTATCACAAGGTGGGCCACGGCACGCTGGATATGTACGTGCTCAGTCCGAGCAAGGATAGTCGCGAGGTGCGCGAGTTCCTGGCAAAGTGGCACACGTCGGACTCGAAGCTGTTCGCAGGTTCTCACAAGAAGGATTCGAACACTCTCACATTCCCGATCCAGAATCTTGTCTCGATATGCGCGCTTCTGGTCTGGCAGCCGGCCAATCCCGAGGACAATATCACGAGGATTCTGTTTCCCGGCAGTACGCCGCAGCACAAGATCTTCGAAGGTTTTGAACGATTGAAACGTCTGGACTTCTTGAAGCATCCGGTATGTTCAGCGAAGACATTGTCACCGTCAGTGTCCTTGACGACGCTCAAGCCAGCCAAGCAGAAATTCAGTCTTATCGAGAAGGAGCCCAAGAAAATTTCGGAGCCGAAGAAAGAGAAGAGAGAACCGTCGGAACCCAAGTCCATTAAGGCCGCGGACGAGACTGTATCCAAGAGTATCCCTCAATCGACGCCGATTATATCTACGAGTAAACTCAAGACCGAGCCGATAAAGACGAAAAAAGTTGTGGAGAACAAGAAGCTCGAAATCGAGGCGAAGGAGAGTAAGAAAATTGAAAAGGAATTGAAAGAGATAAAGAAGGAGCCGAAGAAAGAGCCGATTAAAGTGGAGAAGCCCGAAAAACGAGAGGATGATGTGAAAAAAATTGATTTAATCAAATCGGAGCCCGAGAAGACCAAGGAGCCAAAACCTAAGCCTGAGCCAAAAAAGAAAGAACCAAAAGAAAGCAAGGTAAAAGTCGAATTGAAGAAGAGCGAAGTAACTCCGAAGCCAAAGCCGATTGAAAAAAAAGCCAAACCTTCCGGGGCGGAAAAGAGAGACGCCGTAAAGTCTTCCCCGACTACCCCGAAGAAGACTCTGAACGGTGCTGCAACGAAGACGGAGTTATCGAAAGCTGTGCCGAAGGCGAAACCGGCGGCCAAGGTCGCTCCAAGTCTTCCAGCCAAAAGCGCCAAGGAGGCCAACAACAGGAAAGTGGTGGAACAAAAGAAGTCCGAGGTCGAGAAGTCCGCCGTGAAGGATACTGCGGCGCCCATTGTCAAGGTCTCCGCGAAACCTAAGCCGATGGACAGGAAGCCGATCGTCCGTCGCGCGAAACCGATCAGTCCCAATAAAGCTCGTCTACCGGGCAGCCCGGCGAAATCTACTCGCAGTACTCCGACCGCTTCTGTAAAATCGGATAAAGACGGTGTTATTCGTAAAGTGAAGGGCGACAAAGGCACCACCGACTCGTCCACGGTCTCCACTCCGTCTGGCATAGAACCAGAAGCCGTAAAACCGATCGATAAGAGCTTAGTCGAGCAATCTGAAGATATGTCACTAGATTCTATTGAAAGTAAAGTGCTGGCGGACCTCAAGGAAGAGCGGGAGGTAGTCGAAGAAATTGAAGCTGTTTTACAGAAGGCGGAAAGAATTGAAGACAAAAAGGACGATCGTTTCGAGGGTGATGATGAAATTACTGCTGAAGCCGATAAGAAGGAGGAGGATATCACGGAGGAGGATGTCACAGCAGAGATCGAAGACGTGCCCAAGAAGGAAAGTTCTAGAAAAGAAAGTCAGGAATTGACTGAGGAAGATGAATATCTTATCGTAGAGAAGGAAGAGGTTTACACCGAGGATTCTGCTCAGAGCGGCGAGGGCGAACAAAAGCACGTTCTCGACGAAGCCCAGTCAGAAAAGGCAAAAATACTGAAAGACGTAGAGGCAATGAAAGAAAAGGGTGAGAAAGAGGAACCTGAGGAGAAAGGAAAAGACGACAGTCCAGAAAAGAAAGCAGAAAAGATCGTGGATAAAAAAGAAAAAGAAATCGCTGGATTATCGTCGGAACATAAAGAACAATTACAGGAAGAAGTAAAAGAGATAATAGCATCCGCAGCCGAAATCGTACAGAAAGCCGAAGAAAAGGACGAGTCCGGTAAGAAGGACAGCGAGGAAATCACGAAAGAGCCATCCAGTTTAAGTCCGGATAAATTAGATTCATCGGAGAAAAAAACGACCGATACGGACATGAAGCCGGATGCCGATCAGAAGGAGAATATTCTTGAAAAGATGGAGGAGTCTCAGGAACGAATTTCGACAATAGAATCGGGGGCCACTACAACCGCTCCGACTTTACCTGAAGACGAGCGAATACCGTTGGATGAAATAAAAGAGGATATTGACGAGAAACATGTTATTGAAGAGGTAAAGGAGAAGGACGCTCCTGCAAAATTGAAGAAGGAGGTCGTTCCGGAAACTGTTTTCGCGGCCGCTAAGCCGGAAGTTAAAGTTTTTGATGTTCGCCAGGCAACGCAGAATTTGCAAAGAGACATCGTTAAAACACCCGATGAGGTTGCCGATCTCCCAGTTCATGAAGAAGTCGATCCTAAACTTTACAGAATGGACGATTTCGAGAAAAGAAAAGAGGAAAAGCCATCACCGACTGCGCAGGAAAGTAAAGAACCGCCCACTCCAACCGGGAAAGAGCAAAAGGGTGTCTTCAGCTTCTTTGGCAAGGTGGCGGATAAATTTGAAAAAGGTATTGATAAATTGACAAAAAAGAAAAAGGATTCCGAGAAGGATTCCGACGAAAAATCTTCCTCGAAATCGAGTTCTCCGAAAGAGCCGAAAGTGCAAGAGAAAGTATTCTTGGAGGAGGTCGATATGGAAAAAATGTTCCCTAAAGTCGGCAAGCCTACTGACAAACCTGAAACATTTGAAGAAGTGAAACCTACGATTGCTGACGTGAAAGTGGCTGCTATCAAGGAAACCGCGACGTTTATACAGGAAGAAATAATGGACGCGCAAAGACGAAGTGTGCCGGATATCGAAGAGAAACTTCCAGCTGACAAGTTGGATGAGATTAAAATAGTAGAAGCTATTTCGCCGGCGAAATTAATTGACGATAAGGAAATTGCAAAAGAGATTGAACTTTTGAAGGAAGAAGACGTCGGAGAAGATGTAGAAGAGGTAAAGGCACTTTTGGAAGAAGCCTCGAAAAAATTCAAAACTGTGAAAGATAGTTTAAGAGATTCGTTGGAATCTTTGGAAGATAAAATTAAAGAGGAGATAGCAGAGGTACATGAAACCCCAGCCGCCTTGAAGGATGCAGTAAAAGATACTTTGGCAGGGGTGGCTGAGAAGTTGGAAGAGATTAAGCCACATATCGAGAGTCACTTGCCCGACATAAAAGAACCGGAGAAAGTCAAATTTGCTATACCAAAGGACGAAGAATTTGAAGAAGAATATGAAGAGGAAATAGAGGGGCCTTACAGAGACATGAAAGAAGCAGTTAGGGATGTCGGAGAAGTCCTTGCTGGTGTTGCCGGCATCGAGCTTGAAGAGAAACCTAAGGATGTTGAGATGATCGTGAAGAAAGTCGCCGAGGTTCTCAGAGAAGACGATTTTCTTTCTGACAAAACGCTGTTCGATCAAGAACCTAAGAAAGAAGAGACCTCGCCGATTTCGACGGACAGAAAACCGTCGAAAGAAGAAATCGCTCCAATTTCGGCAGAAAGAAAGCCTTCCGTATCAGGTGAAAAATCTCCAGAGAAGGTCGCTAAATTAGAAGAGGAGGAAATTTGGTATAGCAAACTTGCTCACGCTCAAACTTCGGTACCACATGTTCCGGTTCATGAAGCGCACGAGGAATTTATTGAGAAGCTCGATAAACTTGTGACGCCGTACGAAAAACCTGGCGCTATCGAGGTAAAGGAAGAACCTTTCATAAAAGTTGTGAGGGAAAAGGATGATATAGTGACATCGCCTGTGAAGGATACAACAAAGGATAAGCAGGATGCGCAAAAAATTTGTGCAGAGATATTAAAGGACGATCAACATGTTTGCGATCAGCATAAAAAATCGGCGGACGATGATACGTCTCGTATGGATGTGATGCAGGCTGGTATCGAGGACGTATGCGTGAAGAAAGTGGCGAAACGGCCGTCTTTTGAAGAGAGGCTGGAGGATGAGGAGATAGAGGAGCCCGTGATCGGCTTCGAGCAAAAGGTCTCGCCAGCGAAGGCGGAGATAGTGATGGTGACTCCCGGTTCTACACCGACTTCGCCGAAATTCGTCGTGGACAAGATATACGGTGAAGGATTGGAAATCGGTTTTCGAGAGCCTCCCAAGTTGCCGGAGGATATCAAGCAAATTCTTAGCAGGGAAGCGCCTATTGAAGAAACAATCGAGGAATTGATTATCACGAAAAAGAAAAAGATTACTATCGAAGTGATCGAATATATTACCGTAATGAGGCGCATCCCGAGGGAACGCGTGATTTACATTATCGAAGAGATTATCATAAAGAAGGGACTTCCCAGAGAGAGCGTGGTAGACGATCCCAAAATTCTGAGCTTGAAGGAATCTATCACGCCTGAGAAGAGAATGGAAATCGAGGAATATATCGTTAACGAATACATCGTCAAAGGAAAGCGAATTACTATAGAAGTCATACAGGAAATTTCAATTAAAAAAGTTGTGCCTACGAAGTTTGTCGTCGAAATTATCGAAGAGATCATTGTTAAGAGAAAGATTGCCAGACATATGATACTAGATGTTCCTGAAGAAGTATTATCGGAAATAGTTAAAGAGAAATCGCCGGAAGAATCTCCAGAACAATCGGCAGAGGAGCAGATAACACCGAAAATAGACATAACTGCGAAACGAGAATCCGTTGCTGAAGTTCCTAGTGCTCAGAAACGAGCAGAGGTTGAGGAATTTATCGTCAATGAGTATGTTATTAAAGGGAAAAAGATTACCGCATCAACAATCGACGAAATTTCTGCTCAGAAGATCGTACCCAAGCGAATCCTCATCGAAATTATTGAAGAGATTGTTATTAAAAAAAAGATTCCCAGGAACACGTTACTTGATGTTACCGAGGGAAAGTTATTAACACTATCTGAAAAGACACCTGAGGACGAGAAAGAAAATTTAGTCGCTGAAATTCCGAAAACAGAATCGATAACTTCGCAAAAAAGAGCGGAGGTTGAGGAATTTATTGTTAACGAATATGTTACCAAAGGAGATAACATTAATGTTAAAAAACTTGAAGAAATCTGTGGTAAGAAGAAGGTGCCTAAAAGAATCATTATCGAGATTATTGAAGAAATTATTATTAAAAGGAAAATGCCGAGGCATGCAGTACTTAGTATAACCGCAGAAGAATTATCGCGCATTATCGAGGAGGTAGCGATTCCAGAACCTCAAATATTGGCTGAGAAATCGATCGCTGAAGTGCCCAGCTCCGAAGAGATAAAAATTCCGATTGAATTGAAAAAAGACAAAAAGGAGGATGAGCGAGAAACGAGCACTGACGAGGAATTATCGGCCCTGTCTGAAGAGGAGGACGTCGAGGAGGAAGTGGATGGATTTGTTAGTATACCTAGAAGAATTTCCGATGCGACTGACGCAAAGAAGAAAGCAATCTCAGATATTTCGCCTGCGGTTACGAAGGAGCACGAGAAAGACGTAATTGACGACTTCGAAGCTGTCGAGCAAGAATATAAAGTACGTGATGTACCAGTCACATCTCCCGATAAAGCGGACGAAATGAAAGAAAAGGAAGACGTTGAAGAATCGGTGGAAGATACCACGAGTGAAGTGATCGAGGCGGATGAGAAATTCGTGCAAGAAACTAAAGGAAAGGTGGGAGAAGAGGAGCCTCAGATTACAAAGGATATTAAACCAGCTGATGGAAAACGAAAAGAACGAGAAGCATCCGAGACATCGGATATTGCCGAAAAATATTTGGACGAGGCTAAGGAAAAAACGGACTTCTCCGATAAGGGACCCTCAATTGACATACCAGATATTTCTAAATCAATTACACCAAGCCCGGAGGTAATTGACGAGAAGCTTGGAATAAAAGAAATTGAGCCCGCGGTTAAAGAAAAAGTCGAGGAACCACAGCTTAAAGCAAAAGAGGATAAATCAAAACCGACAAGTCCAATTAAAGACGAAATATTAAAAGATACTGTGCATTCTATTGAAAAAGTTCCTGAAAAAGTTGCCGAAGGAGCGAAGCCGAAAACAAAACTTACAGATGCAACAGGCTTTACACAAGAGCCGAAAGTAGAACTACTTGAAGACGATAAGAAATCTAAACTATTAGAGACCGTAGAAATTAAAGAAACTCCAGTAACTAAAGAAGAGAAAAGCCCTCAAGAAATATCAGCAAAAATTGACGATGGAACTGTCAAAAGGATGCTTGTCACATCATGTAGCGAGGATGGCAGAGAAGAAACTGAGATTTGTCCAACCGGCAGTATAACTTTCATGAAGACCGTCACTCCAGATGATTCTCTTAAGGATGCGTCCGTTAAATCCACACCAGATAAAGATTCTTTAATTTTAGATAAGGACTCGCACTCGGGCATGAGTACTCCCGAGAAGGATAGCATTTCCGAAAAATCTGCGCCAGAAGGTAAGGATAAGATTAGTCCGGACGATAGCTTGGAAAAATCACCCGTTGGTCCTCGTGATTCGCAGGATCTTGAAGACAGTTTGGAAAAATCGGAGTCGCGTAAGCCACAGATGCCAGAAAAATTGAAGGATATTACAAAGCCGAAATCTCCCGTGGAGAAAGATGACTTGAAGGATAAAATTGCCGAGAAAGATATATCGAAGTCGCCTAAAGAGGAACGAGAGGAACTGAAATCTCCCGATAAGGGAGACGCAGGAAAAATTGAGAAAGTAAAATCTCCGCCTGAGGAAAAGCTCGAGAAACCTGGTTCTCCTATTGAAAAAATTGAGAAATCACGAACTCCATCACCTCTTGATATGACAACACAGAAATCTCCAATAGAATCAGTCGAGAAACCAAAACTTCCAGTTGAGAAGGTGCTTCCAGAACCTAAGAAAGAAGGAACGATTGGTGTTCCGAAGACACCCGAATCACTCCATTCAGAGGACATTTCACCAGCCGATACGATTTTCTCGAAATCACCCACAGATAAACCTGAAATGTATTTTTCGAAGGCACCTATTACCGAAGAAGACGTTGCTGACGAAGAAGTCATTAAAAAATTATCTGAATCTATTAAAGAAATTAAACCGGCCGTAGACAAAGAATTACCGCTATCCTTAGAGAAATCCGAGCAAGATATTAAATCTCTCGATAAGTCTCCTAGTGTTCTAAGTGATAAAGTTGATGAAAGAGAAACTGATAAGCCGAAATCGCCTAGTATCATTGAGAAAGAAACGATAAGTGAGAAGTTGCCTATTTTCGAGAGTGAACATTATGATAAAAAGGGACCAATTGACGAAGCTAGATCTCCAAGCGCGATCAGCGATAAATCCGACGAAAGGAAGGAAGCCAAACGTTCAAAGTCACCGAGCATAGCCGCGGATAAGCCGGATCTTCAAGATGTGACGGAGCGTTATTTAGAGAAACCAAAATCCCCTATTTTTGATAGGCCAGATTCGCCTAAAGCTATTGATAAGACTGAAGAATCACATGATAAAGATAGATCTCCCAGTGTAGCTAGTGATAAATCAGATAGCAAGAAAGTAAGTGACCGTTCTAGATCACCAAGCGTTACTGTAGAAAAAATAGATATCAAAGATGTGGACTTGCCAATCGAGAAAACCCGATCGCCTAGCGCCACAAGTGTTAAGGACGATAAACTAGAACAGTCTCCAGCAGCGAAATCACCCGAAGTACCAAAATCTCCGAAGTCTGATAAAGATAAATCAGATCTGAAAGATATAATGCAATCGGACAAATCACGATCGCCTAGTGTGACGAGCGGTATTAGCGAACCTAAAGAACCAGATCGTTCAAAATCACCTAGCATCGCTGGTGAAAAACCGGATATAAAAGATGTTGCGGAAATTGCGGATCGCTCGAAATCGCCAAGTGTAACTGGAGAAAAGCCAGATTTAAAGGATGTCACCGCTGAGAAATCGAGATCTTCTAGTATCACAGGAGAACAAAAGGAGTTTGATCGTTCTAAATCTCCGAGTATTGCTGAAGAGAAACCGGATTTAAAGGATGTCATGGAACGATCCGATGAAAAATCAAAATCACCTATCGCGATAAGTGATCTGAAGGGACTCGAAGATCGATCGAAATCGCCTAGCAGTGCTGATCTCACAGATATCACAGAACAATCGTTGGATAAATCTAAATCGCCTAGTATCGCGAGTATTACGTCTGATCACAAGGAATCAGCGGAAAAAGCAAAATCGCCGATTCCGGATAAAAAGGGAGAACCCGACAGGAGCAAATCTCCAAGTATGGCAAGTGAAAAATCCGACGGAAAAAAATCGGCCGATGGCTCGAGAGCGACCAGCGTTACGGAGGAAAAACCAGATCTTAAAGACGTGATGGAAACACCAGCCGATAAATCCAGGTCATCTAGTGTCGCGAGTGAGAGAGCGGAATTATTTGGAAAGTCAACATTGCCTACTGATAAATTAGAACCACCTGTTGATCGAAGCAGATCTTCCAGCGTTGCTAGCGATAAATCCGATGATAAGGGTAGCGTTAAAGATCATGATAAAAGTGATAAATCTCCGAGTCCCCAACCAACGGAGAAAATAGACGATGACAGATTAAAAACCGGTACAATCGGCGATCTGGATTTTGTCGATAAGACAAGATCGTTAAGCATTATCAGCGATAAGACGGAACCGAAATCCGATGTCTCAAAATCACTCAGTTCAATCGATGACAAAGATCAAAAAGATAAGTCTAGATCATCCAGTGTTGCCAGCGAGAGGCCTGATGACATTAAAATACCGGAAGCGAAGGGCGAACGATCAACTTCGCCGAGTTTGGACACTGGAAAGACCGCAAAAGACGAATCTGCTAAATCGTCGCGAGCCAGTTCGCCGGTGGACAAAACTCCGAAGGATAGATCACGTTCGCAAAGCGTCTTCGATGTTGGCGAGAAAACACCGACCAGCAGATCTAGAACGGCCAGTTTATTCGAGGATAAGTTGTCAGAGAAGCTGCTTCCTCAAGAGGAAAAAGATGCTTCTATCTCGCATCTCGATATGGATAAACCATTTGACGAGAAGGATGAATGTAAGAAAGGCAGCAAAAGTCCTACAACCTCGCCCGAGACAATCGAGAAAAAGATGCAGAAGATCCGCGAGAAACGATTTGCCGATTTTAAAGAGCCGGACGTCGGACAGCCGAGCAAAATAGAGAAATCAGATGACGAAGAAGAAGACGTCGTTAAAGTGACATCTTCAATTACAACTGAGAAGAAAATGGAGATCGAGAAATACATTTTAGATGAGTTTATCATGAGGAACAGAAAGATCAGTTTGACAATGATCGAGAGATTGGTTATGATGTATTCGGTGCCTCAGTTTATAGTAATGGAGATAATAGAAGACATTATCAACCGGCAAAACATACCCAGGAGCGCGGTCTTCGATTTCGTAGACGACGAAGCCTCGTTCGAGCCTCAATACGAAAAAGAAGAGAAGCCTTTTGTGTCAACTGGCATGGATTTCGGAAGAGTTGATGTTACTCAGGAGTACATTCACGGAAAACCAGGCGACACCACGAGAGGTGAAGGTCCGGACGGCAAGATATCTCCTGTGGGAAGCGATCGATATGACAGAGATTCAAAAGCGGCGCTTTCTGCTAGCCGCAGCTTGAGCCCGGAAATTCCTTCTGACAAATCAACTCAGGATAGTCCTCGATCAGAGCCGCACATAGACGAGGAGATCCTGCTATCGGAGGAAAAACGAATGGAAATCGAAAAGCTTTTGGAGGAGGAATATATAAAGAAAGGAAAGAAAATCACGGAGGTGGTACTCGAGGAGATAATTGTCAAGACGTCTCTACCCAGATACATTATCTTAGAGATCGTGGAGGAGATCGTGATGAAGAGAAAGATCCCGAGAGAATCTGTGATCGATGTGGAAATTTATCCAGAGGAGGAACCGGACGAGGCGATGTATCGCTACGAAGAAGGGGCGGACGTAGATTACGAGCTGCCGCACGACGCTAGAAAATCTTCGGTCGAGTACAAAATAGGCATGTATCCGGAATCGAGTGAGCGACAGATGGATAAGTCCGACTATCCGACGGATTATGAGAGCCAGTTCCACAAGGCCTTCGTCGGTGGTATGACAGAGATGAGGACGACGCATATAACCACGCTGTCTGGAAAATCCACTCCAGAATTTACGCACGACGCGACTTCCGTAGCCGGCAAAGCGCTTGGAAAAATACCGGAATCTACGCTAACCACGACTCACATAACGAAAACGGACGTGGAAGACACAAAGACTGCACAACCCGCGCAAACTATTACAATATTGAGAGAAAGCAAAATCGCGGAAACTATCGACAAACCCGAAGAGACTGCGGGGATTTCGGCGACAATTACATCCGATGAGAAATCTGGAAAAACAATTGAAGTCATGAAAATAATCGAAGAAGTCGAACCACAAGAAATAGTCAAAGAAGTTAAGCGATTGAGTACTCAGCAAGATGAGCCTGAGGCGATCACTAAGATTATCACGCGGGAAATCGTGGAACACGATGAACCGGAAGTGATCACTAAGGTCGTCAAACGCGAAATTATCGAGCAAGACGAGCCTGAAATTATTACAAAGGTGATCAGACGCGAGATCGTCGTTCCTGACGAAGAAACGGACGATTCGAAGGAGGATTCCGGTGAATATGTAAAGACGATTACGACGCGAACGATCGTGACAGAGGAATTACCGGATACCGAATTAACGCAAACAGATCCTTTGAAAATTTACACAGACCCCTCAGATACAATCTACAAGGTTGTGAGTGACGAAGATGCGTCTGACGCAACGACCAGTGCTGACGTGAAGCGAATCGTGACAACGGTGACCACGATCACCGGTCCGGACGGCAAAGTTATCACGAAGAAAGACGTCAAGGAGAGCACGGACACTTTGGCCAGCGAGGAATTATTGGAAAAATTAACGGAAACCACATCTGCGGAAAAGATCATCAAGGAAACGATCACAACCGTGACATCGGGCACTGCAACGCCCGACGTAAAAGCCTTCTACGATTCCGGTAAATCGACACCTGATCTCAAACAGGAGACTAAACTCGAGTCTACAATAAAGGAACGCTTAGATGCAGACAAATTCGAACATCCGGTATCGCCTTTGATACGAGAACTTATATCTGATGACAAGAGTTATTCGGGCAAGTCTTCGCCGGATATATCGCTGCCCAAAGACATCGTCTTCAGCGGCAAGTCTACGCCGGATATTCCTATGTCGCCGTTGATCAGAGACGGCGCCGTGGTTCAGCCTCACGTGTCGGGCAGATCGACGCCCGATAGAAAATCCGATGGTCGATCGTCGACGGCCACACCGGAAGGATTCAGATCGGGCGAGATGATCAGAACTATTGTCACAACAACGAAGACGGTATCCGACGAAGGTGAAATAGTGACGACCACCAGGGAAGTTACAGAGACGACAAATGAGAAGGGCGAGACAGTCGTGCTGGCGGAGAAGACCGACGTGAAGGTGGATGAACGTCTACCAAGCAAAGATGCCGCGGAAAGCGCAATCAGCAGCATTATCGGCAGTATCAAGTCCTCGGAGTTGCAGCGCAGCGGCAGCTCAGGATCCGATATAATCAGCGAAAAAGATCGCGGTCCACCCAATCCATCGAGTGAGCACAGTAGCAAGGTCGTGACACAGCCGTGGGGTAGCAGCGAGGAGAGGCACACCTATTCTGACGATGAGCCACCCAGCTCGCCACTCTCCTCGACCTCGCAAGTCGGATATTCGCCGCAAGCGACGCGTCGCTACGAGTCAGCTTCCGACAAGCAAGAGGAACAGATGGAATTTTCGGCGGCAGCGATGAGCAGCAGCTTCTACGGCGAGCTGCCGGCGGTGCCGCCGGAGATCTCCGCTATGAAGACCTTCCACGGCGAAACTGGTATGCAGAAGGACAGCGATCCCATTTCTGTTCACAGATTTACAGTTGAAAAGGAGCCCGTCGGCGATTACGGCGAGAAGCCGGACGCGAAGAAATACGTCGACGAGGCTGACCTTGATTTCGATAAGGCTCTGATGGACAAGGAGATGAAGGAGGCCGGAGGCGCTTTCAGCAGCGGAATATCGCCCAGATACACGAACGGTAATGTTCGACACGAACCAACCGACGAGAAAGATCATCCGTCGTCTTCGTTCCGGGACGACGCTAAGGATGATTCGAAAGGTGATTCGAAAAAAGATCCTTTAGAGGGATGGGGAACCCCTCTCGGTCTGCCGTCTCCTAAACCGCCCAGAAAATTTAACCTGAAGAACCCTGCTCAATCTCCATCGTGCTCAACCGAGACGACGTCCGATACTCTAAATTTCGATGTTATAAAAAATTGGGGAGAACCTCTTAGGTTACCCTCTCCTGCACCGGTGACCAACGAAGTATCGAACAAGGGTGCACCTAGTACGCCGAAAAAAGAGCGGAAGCAAGCGAAGAAGGTACAGTCAGAGAATATTAAGAATAAAAAACGCTCGGAAAGCCCTGGTAAGAACGAAAAGAAGATGAAGGATTCGAAAAATAAGATCCAACCAGTTTACATGGACTTGGCGTACGTGCCCCATCACGGAAATTCGTACTACACTTCCTTAGAATTCTTCAAGAGAGTGCGAGCGAGATATTACGTCTTCAGCGGCACCGAGCCCAGCCGGGAAGTCTACGACGCTCTACTGGAAGCTAAAAAGACTTGGGAAGATAAGGATCTCGGTAAGTTTATTAAGATATTCTTACGTTCATACATAATATCTACATAATTTCTACATATTTTAAATTAAAGAATAAATTATGTAACACAAACTCTATAATTGAGATACTATTAGTTATTTATATTTTTTTATGGCCGATAGTTTAATTTGTAATCCCAAACAATATTGATTAATATTTTTATTTTTTCTCTTATCATTATTTTTCTTTATTTTATTAAAACTTTGTCATAAAATATGAATATTAATATTGTCATCAAAGCGTGACAATACCAATATTCAAATGCGAATAAAAAATATCTATAAATATATAAAGTTTATTAGAACTCTCAATGAAAATTACAATACCTAACAAAGAGAAGGCTATGGAAGTTATGCGCAGTAAGAAGTGCGCAAATTAATAAAAATATCTATGTTAATTATGCATCACGTTCCGAGCGTATTGTGATATAATTCCCATGTTCTTTTTTTCACAGAGGTAACCATGATTCCGACTTACGACACCGATACTTTGGGCTACTGGGTTGCCGATAACGAGGAAGCGCTCGCGGCGAACCACATAGATCTGTCGCCGTCCGCGTCCAGGTGCACTATCAATCTCCAGGATCACGAGACTAGTTGCAGTGCCTACAGGCTCGAGTTCTAGGGATTGGCAGCCTGCTCAGCCGTAATAGTCGAGTTCTGAGCGGCGTCCGGAACGCGTCATCTATTCCGCGCCTTCGAACCCACTTCTGCAGGGGAGAAAAAAGAAAAAAAAGAAGAGAAAAAGAAAGAGTCGAGCGCTCAGGCCGACCTACCGTCCCGTCAGGTGATTCCTGACCCCCCTTCTAGGAGACCCGAAGACAAACAGCATTTCAAATTTTCGAGAGTCCCTCGCGGTCGTAGCTCCGCGGCCTAGCAGGATCGTAGAAATCCTGTCGAACCTCCTGTAGAGGCAGTCCTGAGGAAGCGAGATCGACTTTCAGGTCGATCTCGCTCAGGTCTCAAAATTGGGATTGTTTAATCTAATTTAGGACGTTCTCCTTCTTTCTTCGCGAGGAGACGGTGCGGGCGACGAGAAAAACGAAACAGGAGAGAGAAAGAGAAAGAGAGATCGCGAGGGTTTCTTCTCTTGCACGGGAATACAAGGTATAAATTAATTATTTACTTCTAAGAAATGGATTATTGAGAGGGAGAATTGTACAATTCGATTAAGATTCACGTTGCGCTGATAATAACGGCGCTTATCGACGGACGTTTATATTTCCACACTCTGCACCGTTCGCAGTCCGTAGCGCGCTGATACCGCCTGCAATATCTTAACGATTAAGATGCTCAAGTCGAGGAAGTTTTTTGCGAAAATTTCGCGCTGCGAAGCTAAAGCTAAAGGGACAATTGACGTTGCATGAGCGACGATCGATTGCTCCGTCGACGACGGTCCGTAAGCGCCGCGGTCCTGTGACAATCTGTGTGCTCTAGCTACCAAAAATTTACAAATTGATTTTAGGATATTCCAATTTTCGATCCACCGAACGTAGATCGAACAGTCGACGCGAGACCTCCTCGCCCGCATTCTCTCCTCGATCAGCAGATCAAAGTAAAACTTTTAATATCTCTGACACAGCTGCCGCTTCAAGAGCACCGCGTAGAGTATTTAGTGTATCAGTTAAAAGAAAAAAAGAAAAAAAAAATGAGGGAAGAAAAGTACCGCAGTTCAATTTACGCGGAGAGGCGTTCATTGTGAAAGAGATGGAACGCGCGAGCGCGTTCGACGGACGCGCAGGACGCGCGCGTTGTCGGAAGGGATTCATCGTCCGTGTCGATGGATCGCATATTGTCCTCTTCAATGGGACACGTGAGGACGTGAGACGCGAGGAGAACGATCCACGTTTCACCTGCGGAAACAATATCCTTCGTTGTTACGTGACTAACGGTCCCCTTTCTCGTCATAAATGTCTATTCGTGCATAGGTAAAAAAAAAAAAACGGAGCTAAAATTCCATCGAGAAGTACTAGGGTAGGAATTATCTGTATGTCGTGTTTCTACAATATATCGTAGAGAGAGAACAGAGATGCGCGGAGGTGTGGTATGGTCGGTTGACAGATTCCGTCGCTGCGTCGTCCCTGCGACGTGGTCCAAGCTATAGCCAAAGAGTCCGACGAGGATGATGCCGGAATAGATCCGTAAAGCGTTTCGTTGCCGTGAGGGGAGTGCAGGGCGATGACATGTCTCAAAACGTCCATTCGACGGACGAACAATTCGTCTTCGATCATTTCTTTATAAATCGCCTTCGATTACGGGGGCCTTTTTTTTCTAAAGCTGCGACACGCGAACGGTATTTCGGAAAACAGCGATCGTAGCAGAATTCGTTGAGCATTTTTTACAAAACATCGATATTATACGTGCGAAATTTGCGTGGACAATGACGTTATCTCTTCATGAGAGGAATAAATCGTTCTGTTTGCTTGGCCACGTGTCGTATCGCTATTCCGACGAAAACAAATATTGGATGCGATAATCCGAGCTATCTTGCAATGATCGAATAACTGTAGTGTCGCACAAACAATTTTGCAGCTCGTGCATTCTATGGTCAGATGTTTCAGGAGAGTTTCCTCGAGATGCGATTCGAGGAAATGCCTGAGAACATTTAAAAACTCCCAGGACAAAGGAGGAACTAACGAGTAGAAAAATTATCTGTCGAAAACAATTCTTCAAAAGAAGAACTATGATGACAGAGAAAACTCGGCTGACCGATGGCGTGAAGGAGGAGCTCGCTTAAAGCCGGACGCGCTTAAACCGTGACGTGGCGTCAAAAGAATAGATCAAAAAAGCGAGAGCGTCGAAAGAAAAACAGATTAAAACATGATCTCCGCTGCAAGAAGTCACGTCATTGTTCCCGCGTAATGACAGATCGGACAAAGTTCTATCTGACGCGCCTAGTCGAATCTCAGCGGCGTGAGAAACGTCTGGCCGATCGCTGTTCTCTGAAGTATCAGCGAGAATACATTCTAGGCGGAATGATTAAAGATCAATGAAACTTTTTGTACTTAACTTTTTCTTAGAGCTGAGGTGTTTTAAGCCGAAGCGTGACAAACTGACAAGACGATGATGACTACAACGACGGACAACGATCTGATAACACGGAGAGGAAATGTATGCCGAACATCGCGCTTGTTTGAGATTCTATTTGAGACATGGTTATTATTTAGCAAGTCGATGGGCGGGCCGACAGGCCTCCCATTCATTTTTATCTTTCGATGGGAGCGTGGAAAAACTGTTTGCCGTGACTTCCGCTGATACGCGTTTATCAGCGAGTCTTCGTGAGGAAGCTGAAGGCAGTTAAGTTTCCTTTGTGCTCAAACAGCACAAAGGTGCAAAATGTATGTACAGAACGTACGTAAAGGACTTCCGGAGAACCAAGTTCTTTCGGATGTTTTTTACGATTTTAGACACTTACATATGCTGTCGGAGAGGGTATCCCATCTTTTGTAGGAGATTCCGAAAGAGAGACCGGGTCGTACCAAATATCTTGACTCTTAATATTCTTATATAATTGTACCTTAAAAACAAACCCATCTAGTGCCGACCCTGCGTGCGTACCCCTAGATCGCAATTGACGCATGCCGACAATGTCATGCGAGTCGATGTATATTCACCTTGAATTAATTAAATTTGAATTGAAATCAAAATCGTGTCGGTTTCGACTCGATGCGAGAATGAAATGCCGCAGCTGCGATTTAAGGACGCGTACCGAGAATGCGTACGTAGAAGTTGATCATTATCCGGAATTACGAGAGAACATACAGGCCGGAAGGAGAATCGCGATATACAAGAGGTAACAGAGAGACAAGTGCGATTAAGCGCAATATCGAAACTGTAACTTATAGAGGATACCTTTACTCACCATTCTCGCGAGATCCATAGACGCAAGTCAATAATTTGACGAAATTAAATTGAATTATTATTGACGAAAATTAAATTATCACAAAGATGGTAGACCATCATGTCTAACAATAGACATCCTACATATGATTTTACGAGAGACTAAAGAGAATTCTAAGTTTAAAAAATGAGAACGCCTAAAAGATTGGGACGTCATTCGCACGTTGTGTTGGTCGGTTGAAGCATGATCCTAATGAACTACAAACGGATTTCGCCGAATGAAAGTCGGAAAAAGCTCTCCTCTATACGAGACACATTCGTGCCTACACGAAAACGATGGTGCTCGATTAGACCGATCGTTGATGACGATATTGAGGTACCGGTGATATATATCGAGGGAGGAGAGACGGCGATGAAAGCGATTTGTCTTGTCGCTGCAAAACGAGAAGCGATAGAACGGCCCTCGGGCCCCGGTTTCTATAGATTAGTGCGTAAGTTTTTTACCGCCTGTAAGTTACACACGATTTTCTGTTCCGATCGCGAGAGATTTACTTTCCCCGCACGCATACACGTACATATATCATATCGCCCACGTACTCATCTGTCATTTCGTCCGATTATTTATTGTTCATTCTTCGTTTGCGTTCATGATCATTTTTTTTTAATCGCATTCATCGAACGCGAAGACGCGTTCATTCGGAAATCAGTCGTCAAGGAAGCGAAAGACTAACAATGCCGTTTCCGGCAGAGTTAAGCGCGATCAAGATTTTACTTCGCCGATCGGCGAAAGAGAAGACGAACGAGGGAGAGAATTTTGTAATAGGAAAAAACGTGAGAGAGAGAGAGAGAGAGAGAGAGAGAAAGAGAGAGAAGAGTAAAAATGGCGTAAGGGACATCAAGAAAAAGAGAGATGAGAACGATCGATATTGTTATAAATACAATTACTATCATACTAATTATTTTTAACGACTATTGTGCTTGTTATCATTGCGATTAATATTATTGTGCTGCTATTATTATTACTGCGACTACTATTAATATTATTGATATTACGATTATGTTCATGAGAGAGGGTCATTATCATCATCATCATCGTTCTCTTTCTATCATGTACATGAATAGAGAGTTTTTATATTTATCGATACCTTCATACGTATGATAGCGAGTGGACGTGCAAGAGAAAAGTATTTAAGAGAGAAGTAGAAAGAGAGAAGGAAAAGAGAGAGAGAAAGAGAGAGAGAGAAAGAGAGACAGGGAGGGAGAGGGATGATGACGATGAAATATATGTACCTATGTATTTACGTATTATTTATTGACAAGTAATATAATGACCAGTTATCTAGGTAGGATGTTAAAATTATGAAATTCAATTTAACGAAAAAACAAAATAAATTAATGAACTATTAAATGAAAAGCTATTGTCGATCGATGATGATGCGCGCAGGATAGATTAAAATAAACAATTTATTGGAGTAATTTAAATAAAAAGTATAAAAATAATAAAAAAAGAACAAATAAATGATTAGGAACGAGCTTTCACCGAAACAGATTAGGGAAATATGAGGGAAGAAAAAATATATATTATATATATAGATATCTATATAATATATGAACAAAGTACACGTAAGAGAGGAAGTGTAAAAGAGAGCGTGAGAAAGAGAAAGAGAGAAAGCAGGAGAGAGAGAGAGAGAGAGAGAGAGAGAGAGAGATATGAAAAACGTGAGCCTCAACACCTGTACGAACCCCTAAAATCGCGGTGCCCGACGGGTGCGAGAACGGTGATATCGGTGATTTTTCCTAAAGAACAATCAATAATAATATTATTAATTAGAAGAGAAAAATTGTCGGTCGTTTCGGAAGTGGAGGAAAGTGTGCGATCTTCCGTTCTCGATGTTTCTCGATTCGCTCGCGCTTTTTCCCCCTCGATCGCTTCTCCGTACAAAATCAAAAGCTGCATCCTTCCTCCGCCGTGAAATTTTCTCGGATATTTTACGAGACGCTCTAGTCAGAAACGTTTCCGGTCGCAAGAAAATAAAAGGGAAGAATCATCCAGATACATCCGGTCGAGAATGTCGTTGCGCAATGAGTATTGCGAGACTTCGCGTTTACGTATAGCGCGAGATCGACAAAGATCTCGGAGGGACGTCCAAGGAACGTTCCGGGGATGCTGGGGATGCCATCGTGGACGTCGCTCGGAGATGCTCTCTAATATTTCGGTGCTGTTCGAGTTCCTTATACGATTACACGATCGCGGTTCTCACCCGTCGCGGCGCATCGGCGCGTCGCATTCTTTTCGAATAACGAATTAAAAGAAAAAAAAATGAAAAAAAATTTACTGTGGAGTGTTCATGGTGCTATGATTATTATTATTATTATTATTATAGAAATAACGATGTTACGCTATATGATAAAAATGATAATATAATAAATATACACTATACCTTAGAGAATTTGTCGCCTGTGTGCCTCACGCGTCTTGATTTTCTCCTCGTCGATCGACCGTAGATCAGCCGCCTGTTCGAGATGTTTTTGCACAAGGATCAAGAGACCGGCGCGGCGTGATCCCCGGCTGCGTTGCGAGAGCTCGACACGCGAGAATCACTACGTTCAGACACATCTTTTCGTGGCTGCAGCGTCGTAAGTTAAATCAATCGGGAAACGCACCGGTTTCGCATCCCGCTTCTGCATGCTCACATGTTTTGTTTTACATGTCGTGTAAGTTTGTAATGAAAAAAAAAGAAGGAAGAAATAAATAGCCCCGTGCGCCCTATAAAACTGCGTTCAGATGCATTCTCGTCAACTGTATTTATTTTTTTATTTTTTTTTTCATATTATTAAAAAATATATTTAAAAAAACAACATAAATCAGTTCCACTAATAGATTATATTAAAGGATTGATAGAGATGTAAAATCACATTGTGTTAGATAAAATAAATATAATTGACAGCTTAAATTAAATCTACAATTGATTCCTGTTCTTTCAGTATGTATCAATATTTGGTCTATGATATGCATTGTAATATAGTACTGATACTGTACTGATGGTACAATAATCTCATATCCGTAGAATACAGTAACATTGGATACTTTTATTGTAATCAAATCTTTTCGTTGAATATTGATATATTCATTGAATATTGAATAGCACTTTCGACTAACGTGTACGTGTAAATCTCTCATTTACATGCCGTTAAGTATTTATCCCTACATAACAATCCTGCTGCACTCTTTCTGTCGAAGATCACGATGTTGGATCAATTATTGTAATCTCGATTTTTAGATCCATTCATTTAATTATTTAATACATTAAATATCGCATTTTTTAAAGTTTTCGTCATTTCAAGCACAATGATATGTGTATTTTCTAATGCACAATCATTTTTCTGCACTTTCGAGATTTACCGAGGAACAAGTTCATCTTGCATTTTAATAAAGAATCAAGATGTATGTCTATAAAAATTCATGGTCGATAATACATAAAGATAAGTAGTCGGTATTCGTCTTATTGACGAATCGATTACACAACACGTTCGTCGTTATGATTTATTTGGCATACCGAAGAAACCGTGTTATCGCAGCGGGATCATATCTGAATGATCACCATTTCGATTTATCGACCTTGACATTCTTCGACGACACTGCGGCGCATCCCTCCCATCGTGACGCAAAACGGCGAAGCGGCATCGTATCCCTCAGAATCTCGTGTTGTCCGGCATCTTGACGAAATACGCGACCTTGTCCTCGGCCACTCTGTAATTATGAATCCATCTCGAACCCTTTCTCAAGCTCCCGTCGATACCATCCCTCCAAACTCCAGCCGGCAGGTAGACCTCCCTCTGCCTGCTACCGGAATAGAGCACCGGCGCCACGATCAACTCCTCGCCCACGGAAAATTCGTCAACCACCACGTGGCATGCCGGATCGGCCGGATCCAGCATCCACAGTGGCCTGATAATAGGCAGGCCGGTGTCCAGAGTCTCGTTCGCGTACTTTTTCAGTAACGGTGTAACCGTTTTCTGCCGCAAAGTGGTCAGCCTCTTGGCGATCTCCAGGACTGACTCATCTGAATATTTACTCGGCAAGTGAGTGAAGCGGATCACGGGCAGAAAGGTGGAGAGCTGCAGCCAGCGGATGTAAAGTTCCTTGTCTGGCAGATCTACTTCGTAGTCATTATCTGGATTGTTATCCGACATCGGAAGCGCTACATCGCCGCCCACCGCTCCCGGCATAATAAACGGGTAGCCGATCATGCCGTAGCTGAGGACGGTAGGAATGACGGTCTTGATGGCCTTCCAGGACGATGGAAAGGGCGGCAGGGATACGAAGACCGGCGCCCGTGGCCTGGAAATGGCGCTCGAGACGCCGATCACGGGTATGGTGCTTAGTATCGAACGCGTGAAGATGGTCTTGTAATGGTCGGGATTGGTCAGAGGCTGCTCGCACTTGTAGTAATGCGGCATATCCTGGGCAGTGCCCAGATCGAGGTAGAACGAGTCCACGTGGTACTTCATGACCAGACTCTCGAGCTTCGTTTGCAGCCACGGTAAGGTCTTGTTATTCGTAATGTCGAGTACGCCGGCGCTGTTACTTTGCTTGTACCTGAAATTAAATATAAATCCTTCTTAAAATATCTCTCATTAGATTATAATATTGTGTATATTTGAAAATATAACGTGCTAAGAAAATTCAAATAGCAATTTTTACTAGTAATTTAATTTAATTTTATTTAAATTCTTTATCGACAACCTTGTTAACGCCGGAATCCTAGGATCGCTTCCTCTCTCGGAGATCAGTAATCTATTAGCGACAGCATCTTTGAAATTGATGGATTCCGTAGAGATAAACGGCTGGATGGTGAAAACTATTCTAAATCCTCTGCGATGAATGATATTGATAGTTTCCTCCATAGAGGGGAATCGTTCTTCGTCTAGGACGAAATCACCCGAACTGGGCTGCCATTCCTCGCTCAGCAGGACGTGTCCTTGACGAAGGAATCCCAGCGCGATCACATCTTCTGTGTAATTATAAATAGCCGCTTCATTGATGGGCGAGATCTGCCAAACTGGTTCGGACAGCAGAGAATGAACGGCGTGCAGTTCATCGGGCTTCAGACCGTCCCACAGAGACTTCTCCGCCATCGAGGAATGCAGACTCTTCATGTTGTCGGTCGCGCAGATGGTGTAGTTGAGCTGAGGTAGCGGCGTCAAGTGATTGATGTAAGCGAAGGCGTCGTGTTTCGCCTGCAGGCAAAAGTCGTTGGTACGATTGGCGTTGATGGAGACGTAAAGCGGCGTCTCGGGATCCACCAGGATTGTGGCGCCCTTCGAATTGAGGAAGTATCTCTTGAGCACGTTGCCGAAGGGATGCTTCCTCACGTCGCCCGTGATGAAAGGGCTCAACTCCAGACGACCGCGTTCCAGGGGATACACCATGTTCTGGATCTGACCGGCGCCGTACCAGTGGCCCCTCTTCGAGGACCAGTCGAAGCAGTCCTTGGGATTGTAGTACGGGCTCAGACTCTGCCAGGTGACGTGGTAGCAGTGCATACCCTCGCGCTTCGTGTGCGCGAGGTAAAGCCGCGTCTGTTGCAGCCACTCGAGGCAGACCGAGTCCTGTCGCTGATGATGAGGAAGGCAAGGGTACACCCCCGTGTTCGGTGGGATTCCCTCGCCGAGCCGAGCGGCGACGATCTCCGCCCCGCTGCTGCTGTAGACTCTCATCACTCTTTCGTTTTTATTGAATCTGAAAAGAAAACGCGATAAATAATTGTTAGAGGAGGAACTTTCGTGATCTTTGCGAGAAGTAATAAAGTGAAAATTAAAGGAAACATTTGTCAAGCTTAACTATATGTACGGTGATGAAAAAAATTTGTTGCGTAAAATATTGGATAATCGGTACCCGAGATCTCCCTCCCACGATTCTAAGATAATGCAGCCCCTGAAAAGCTAAGCGTGCATGTTGGGTTACCAATTGAATACGCATTTTGAGACTGGCACGAGATCAGCACGATAAACGAGCCTTAATGTATTCCATTAGGCGCTTCCTGGCAGAGGCAAACGACCGAAAGTTATTTCAGAGTAGACGGCAAGCGATGTCGCCGACTATCGAAATATCAGTCCTTGAGTAGTGCGCCAGTACATACGCGAAACAATTTTAATGTGTAACATTTTATCGATCGCAATGTGGCTAAGTACTCACCTAAATTTCTCAAAGTAAGCTCGTTGTAGGACATGCTGAGTGTAATAAATGTGGGCGAATCCCACGAGGAAGACGATACAGAGGAACAGGATACCAACAAATGCTTTAAGCCTGTAGAAAATTGATTTCTTAAAAAAAATTGGATACCTCAACTCAAACAATCACTGTAATACAAGCGATTAATTCCTATTAGATATTGAAAAATATTTAATATTTAAATTCTGTAAGATTTTCATTTTTTCGGTCGTTTTACCTATAATCAGCATTCTGACGTCTTGCACTGCTACGCAACGCCTGCGGTAACGATAACTGCAATTTCTCCTTCAGAAGACTGCTAATGCTGTTCACGCTGGTTATCGTGGAAGTCGCGCTTTGCACGGCCGAAAGTTCCGTGGTGTCGTTCCCCATTTTTTCATTGACCGAGGATGATACGATTCTGCCTTTCCTTCGTGGTGGAGCTTGCAGCGGCACTCTAAAAAATTTCGAGATGATTAAGTACGTATAAAGCTCACCTTAGACAACCGAATTTCTATATTCAGAATTCCATTTATAATTTTGCTACATAATACGATACGAAATATTGAAGAATTAAAATATATGTACATAAAAATATGTAAATATATATTAAAATACGCGTATATTAAGACACAACACGGCGTGTTATGTCTTAAAATTATAAATAGAATTCTATCATGAAATCTAACACAATAAAGTTGTAGATAATCTAAAGTGGACTTAAATAAATAAACAGTTAGTTACTCTGTTTTAAAGAAGATGCCGATATATGTCATTGTACCTTTGCAACGATACGGCGCTACCGATATCGTATCTGGGGATCATTTTGTCGTCTGAGCAATTAAAGATACTGATATTTTAATTGATAAACTAATAAACTGATATTTTTGTAAAATGGTAAACTGTTATTTTAGTTAATGCTGTAATTGATTTTATATCTGTATTTTATTCTTTGAACAACATCAACATTTTTTGATTTACGGAAACCAAAATCACAAGCATGTAATCTTAACGTGCACTCATATATTTGACGCAGAAAAGTCCGAAGAGTGATAGAAAAGTTTTAAGCAATTATACGTGTACGAAAAAGCGAGGAAGCCGTAATTGCGATCGAGCGACGACTGTTGGCCGAAACTGGCGATTACCGGGAGACCAACTCTTATAGCGCGATAACCCTGAAGCGATATGAAGGAAGGTCGGTCCCGACGATGGCGATGCTTACGATGACCGTGAACACGGTCAGATAGGTACGCTTGTTTCATCTGCTCAGTCGGAACGCGACCGCGCAAGTGAGAACGATAAACAGTACCTCGTGTACGCGTCTAGTGGGGTGTTACAATGCAAATTGCGCATTTAGAGCGCATATCGGCCGAGAGAAAATTGCAGGCGAGGTATCCGTCCTCTTGCGAGTAAGTTACGCGGAGCTGGCTTTCCTCCTCGTCTCAGGCTCGATCGTATCGGGCATTTATATAGATTTAAGCAGTTGAAACGGGTTAACGCAGGTGCGAACCAGATCAATATTGGAATGGCAAATGTGGCAGCATGTAATATGTTGGGCTATGCTATTATCATTCGTCGAGTCAAGACTTGTCGTGAAAGTTTATAGGAAAAAAATTATTTGGATTATATCTCACATGCATTTGCGAAAAATTTGCTGAGACCAACTAATTACTAACAAAACTTTAATCGTCATTAAAAAAAACACACACAAAATAGAACTCTGCTATCAAATTAATCATATATATGGTATATTATTTTCCGTTTGTACAAATTTATAAATCGCACATTAAGACATGCAGATTCACGCCTTTTAACTCTTCCCCTTTTCTCCGATTCGTCTTTTAATCGTAATGAATCACTAAATTAGACACTCACTTAGCTAACTCTTCATCATTCGCTTCCTCCTCAGTTTCGGATCCCAGAGGACTTCCATTCGGTGTCGAGCCGCTGTTACTGAAAGTCACGCTGCTGCTGGTCTCGCTCTCCTCTCTCGTAAACTTCGAGGCGGTACCCTGAAAATATCACAATCCGGAATTCAGGTGTAAATAAGCGTGTCTGATCCGCGCCGACACCTGTGCAATGAAACAAATCATATCGTCGATCAAGGCTGCACATTATCTTTGTCGATCACCTAACAAGGCTCATCTGCGTCCTGTTTACATGGATCACTAATGTATCGAGAGCAATGTTACGCTTTGACACGCTCGATTTGCGCGTTCAAGTTTTTTTTTTTTTTATTAATATTCGATATGCGCGCGATCGAAACAAATATATCATGCGGCATCGATAAAACACATCGCTACTGTCAATATTTTACTGTTAATATTTTACATTTTTCATTGGAGTTTACATTTTTCAAGATTCACGCGCCTTTAAAAACCCTTTTCTGAAATAAATACTGAAAGGTTGTAAACGAAAATATGTAAAATATTCGAAACAATATTGCTAAGCGTATAACGAATTGCGACGCTGATCGATCAACCATCAAGTACAACGACCGTATTCAGAAATGCACTCCTTATCAACAACGTTTATTGCATATCGTATATCAAGTGGAAAATTTAGCAAACATGAAACGGAATATTTTAGGCAGTATCACCGTTCTCCTGTAGTAAAACGTCACTCGAGCATGTTTCTCGATCTTCGTTCTAAAAACGTTAGCGTTACGCTAATTACATCGTACGGCAATGTTCCTTGAATACAGTATTCATACGTTACGCAGTTACGATTAAAAATTGCTGATGCATTAGTAACTAATACAATACCTCGCGTGATTATTGATCTCATTCTCACCGAAAGTTTATACTTATCGAATATCTGACACTAAATTACTAAAAACACGAATACGAGAGATATTTCCTTTTTATTTATGTCTATTTAAATCTTGCGTATCTAAAAAAAAAAAAATAAATTACAGAGCTTGAAAAATAAAAAAGGAGAGAAAGAGAATGTTAAAATGAGAAAATTATAAAAAATAAAGTTAAAAAGTCGAATCTAAAATAACATAGCGTGAGACAGTGTGGTATCGTTTGAATAAATCGTCTGTTTTTTGCAAAGAATATTGCAGAATAATGAATTTGCAAATGATAAATTACGTAACACATTACTGAAAAATATTGTTTTTTTTCTACTAAAGTAACACATGAGCATATAAAATATCGTAATAATGATTAATAAAAAGGAATGATGAATAAACGCCGATTGCTTTAGACAATTAATAAAAAGAAACGTTGGATTTGTTCGGTTTTCCAAAAATTAAAAGTTACAAGAAAGATTATATTTTTATTGTTTTTAACCTACATAATTTATGTAAAATTTTTATATGAAATCTTTCCTTTCAATTTGTACTTAATTTGGCGATATTTATTAAATTATTAGAATTTTCGGAATACTTTGAGGAATCTATCACACAACTTAATTCGTTTTGCAAATTGCTTTTAACCGCACCTCCCGAATAACATTCAGCTTGCATTTTTTAGCGCCAGCCAAAGCATTCTCCAAGAAATACATCAAATTGTGTCTGTGATCCTTGACATCTACCTCGTGCCATTCGTACCGGTCCATACCTATATCATCGGTTACTTCTTCGCCGCTTTCGCGCTTCTCCGCTTCTTTCGTGGAACGTATAACGCGGTGGAACGTAAAACCGCTTAACCCGACGAAGTTAACATGAAATTTGTAATGTAATGATTACTGATTAAAATGGAAGCTTCCGAACATATAACTCGGAGACACACTGAACGGATCAAATTACTTTCTTAATGAAAAACCTATACTGACGTATTAATCAACGACGAAATCAATTAAATAAGTTGATCACAATGGAGCTTCTTTTCACAAACGCGCGAAGTCGAAGAGATACGATATGACGTTATTCTTGTCATTAGAGAGACTGACATTGATTATTCAGTGGATGAGAAATACGCGGAATGTGTTATTGTTTGACTTTCGAGACCTTCTTGACTTTCGGATGAGCGTGTATAACTCTTCTGTCTTTCGACACCCGAAAAATATTTCCGTTGTCGTCAGTATATTCTGCGTCATCCTCTTGTAATATTTACATAAAAACTTATAACCTAGTGTCAAAAACTTCTCGATGTATCTATTTTAACGACAGATCTCTCGGATTTATGACACCGAGTTATAACATACGGACTATCGCGTATGGAGATTACTGCGTTAGTCCATATGTTATAATGCGTTATAATTATACAGTAATTATATTGCCAGTTATACGTTAATATAAATTTAACTTACATTTTGTCTATCTATCCGAAGATCGTCCATCTCGTTGAGTTTGCTCGGCATCGATATGCTGGTCTTTCTTATATTCGGGGCACGTAGTGCCGGCACTTCCGGCAATGCTTTCACCGTCGTCGTCTCGTTGGCGATTCCTTGATTACTCTCCTGCATGGTTGCTTTAACAACAACGTTGGCATTATCGCTCGATTTGCCTGAAAAGTCTGAAAGCCAATCGAGAGGAAATAATTGGATAAAAATTACAAATACTTAAGCACACCTTAATGCCTGTCGTGACAATTAATTTTGCGGAAATAACAATCGGCAATAGCATAATCTCTAAATTTACATAATACAAAGTCGTTATCGTTGTATAAATATTCGCATGACATTAGCGTTAAAAACGAATGCACCTACGCAAGTGGTATGCTTCTATATGCTAACTTATCGCAGAGCAAACTCTCGTAAGAAAACATCGCGATAATTGAAGCGGCGGCGCCGATCGGAGATCAAGAAGATCACTGGAGTAATTAAAAAAAAAAAATGTTCCTACAAAAGCAGAACAAATAAATGTCAAAGAGCTATAACCTTTCATAATGTTTGCAAACATAAATGACAGAAATAGAAAAATTAGATTGATTGTGTGACAATCAAATCTTTCTTGAACACAAAAACGAAATCAATAGAATAACAATAAAAATAATCTTAAAAAAGCATTTAGTCCCTGTGTGCGGCAATAGAAATGTGTGACTGTTCGCAAAAGCGAGACGACAAGACTGCTGGGAAAATCGGTCCGGAAACTGTAACTCTTTTCTCAAAGTGTTCTACACTGTATCGTCCTGGAAAAGACATGCTCGAGCATACAATTTCCATTGGGTCCGATCGGATGCCGAGCGATTCCGTGCGATCCAGTAGCAGCGATACGACATCCGATTCTGCGAAAACTTCGTCGATAGCATCGACTCCGTCGACGGAATCAAGTGCATCCTCTAGTGAATTGAGCAGGACGGTAGATCATCGATTAGGGATATTTTCGATAAATAAAGCGCAATAAAATCACGCGTGGAGATTATTCGACGCAAACAAATAATTACGTGATTTGCAGTATGAATTCGTTTATCCTACGGAATGCGAGTATTCTGTCGAGGAAAAGGGCTTTAAATTGTTGGCGGTCAGTCTTCAGACCGACAGAATTAAGGAGACCGTTGAGGAGGAACCGGACGTCGAGTACACGTTGGCCATAATAAAACCGGAAGCGGTGGTCTACAGAAAGGAGATCGAGCGTCGAATACGTGCGGAAGGATTCGAGATATGTCAGACCCGTTGGCTGCAGCTGACACCCGAACAGGTTGCGGAGTTCTACAACAATCGCTTCGGCGAACTGAGTTTTCCTCATCTGGTGGCATACATGTCCTCGGGATCCATCATAGTGTTCGTATTAGGAAAGCAGAACGCCGTTGAAGAATGGAAGAGACTCATAGGACCGACCACGGTGCTATATGCATTGCATATTATTAGAATTCTCAAATATTTTAGAATCTGATTTTTTGGGGGGGATTAAGACTTATTTTAGGAATCGTTTTAGGTGACAGAAGCGCGTTTGTATTTTCCTGACAGCATCCGAGCGAGATACGGTCGCAAGGGAGACAACTTAAAAAACGCTGTCCATGGCAGTTGCGATCGCGAACAAGCCGAGAAGGAGATCCATTTTTTCTTCCCCAATTGTAGAAAATTACTTTTCGTTTTACTTAATCAATATTCAGGTGCATTATTCCAATATCGAATTAGAAATCTCTTTTTATTTTTTGTCAGTCACAATTGAACCCTTGCTAAGAGACGAGATGACTGAAGATTATTTGTGGGAGACTATTAATCCGGTTCTCGTCGAAGGTCTGACATTGGTAAAGTAATTTTTGCCGATAAAAATTCATGATATATTTTGTGAACAATTTTTTCAGCTTGATATATCCTTCGATTAACTAAACAAATCTCTCTCTCTCTCTCTCTCTCTCTACAGTGTTGCAAGCACAGACCAGCCGATCCTGTACTGTGGTTGGCGCACTGGCTGATCCTGAACAACCCTAATAAGCCTAAACTACCGGAAGATCTCGCTTTAATTCCGACATAATTCTCTCCGAATCATCTCGTACCGTCGACCTGTTCTACACTTTAACAGAGAACACGCACACCCCGCCGTCTTACCCACTAGATCTATTTCCTTCGAAGTCTCTTGACGACGACATGATGGCATCCTTTTTGATCTCCTCTCCGCCGCGGTTGGTGAATTGTACCTCATGAAACATAAAAAAAAGGATATTGCTAAGTTCCGCCGTGTAAAATAAAACTTGCGTTACTGAGCTCTCATTTTTTTCTTGTCTTTCGCTTATAATTAGATTTAAAAGGCTATTAAATATTCGTGAAAGATATTTACTATTCCGTAATTTCGAATATAGTGGAAATTCTTCTGTTTGTTTTTTAAAATTTATTTTATCTCAAATACCTCAATTATTCAGTCAGAACAGATCAGTTCAGTCAGAGAGATTGAAGACGTGGCACTAAAGTGTAGTATATATATTTGCGCAACGTTATTTCCCGTATATAATTACCTGGACTCCACCAGGCACTGAACGACGTTGATAATCGCTGGCTTCTCTTCGATTACAATCCGAGGATAGTCCCGTTCGTCATTCGCATTTTTCTCGTCCTTACCGACTTCCGCACCACGATCCGTTCGCCGCGGAGAACTCTCCTGCCTCTTCACCGCATTCACTTCGCCCGTGCGATTCTGTTTCGCGATCGGTCGCCGTTCGCGTCGTTCGGCTTTCGAACTATCGTTATTCGCGCTCTGATCTTTCGTCAACACTCGCGGCGCACCGTCGACATCCCGTCCGTTCTCACATCGCACTCCATTCCGCTTCGGCTCTGCTCCGTCGATCTCGAAACGCACACGCACCGCCGCTGTACCGTCCACATCATCGAAACCGTCGCGGCTAATTTCCTGCGGAGCCTTGATTAATCCATTGTCGACCTCGCCCGGCTCGTCGTCGTGCCTTGTCTCGCCGGTTCTCTGTCTGTTACCTCGTAATCTTTCCTTGAACGGACTCGGCGACGGGGAATCGTGAGTTCTGTTGACGGGCGACCTTCGAAATGCAATGAGCAGCATCGTTAATAAATCAATATGTGTAATTTCAACGGTGATTTCAATCTACGTTAGTTAATTATTGATACATTATATTTTTATCACGCGTTTGCGATCATTTTGAGAACTTTGCTTAATTAATATTAATATGTAATTAAGAATGTAATTATACAAATTGATTTAAAATTATAATACGAGATTCAAAGAGCAAAAGAAAAAGAAAAAAATTATCTTGTTCACCAGAGTTTTCGCGTTACGAAATTTTATTTGCATCAAGCGAATGATAATTTATTTATATTTTAAATTGCAAATCAATTTTATATTGCAAAGTTTATTTATAGCGTATCGATGGGAAATTGAAGATACCTTTGCGGCGTGTACCAAGGATTCAACCAGATGGGATCGATCAACGTCGATTCCTTGGACTTGACGGAGTTGACGTGATCGGAGGAGCCGGTACCAGGTTTGTACCAGGGTGACGGTATCTTAAGGGACCTGCCTAGGGGCGACCACTCCTGGCTGGCACCCTCGTCCTGATTAGAGGGTAAGACGGACAGGGAGACGCCCCGTCGTTCGGCCAGTCCGATCGGATCAACACTGGCCACCTTCACGTCCCAAGGATTGACGATGGATAGCAGCACTTTCTGCGTCGTAGAACAGAGACGGGATGATGATCACGGAGAGATCTAGGCAGTGTGGGAGGGACGGTACGCGAGAATGACGATCGCTGGAGCCGTCTGTATGAGTGGACTCGTTAAGTCTCGTTAAAGTTATCCGCGGTGGACGCGCTCTCCTTCTCCCTCTCTCTCCTTGCGTCTGATTCCGATCGGGACGAGGCTGACTCCCAATTATAAAAGCTCACTCGTGGGAAAGACACGTAGACGTGAGAAATTTGAAAATTTCCCCGAGCGATCTTTTCCGCGGGGAAAAAAAGATTTCGATTCTTCTGCGGAGTTATTAATTAATTGGAATTTCAGCGATTTAAACAGCGGTAGAAACATAGCAAGATAAAAAGTCTTACTGCGAATTTGTGCACGTATTGTGCGTGTGAGAATTTTTCCGAATATAAATATATTTTTCCGATATAATATATTCCTCACTGATAATAGCTTACAACAGACTCACTCGAGCGAATCGATGGATCGTGTATCATTTTTAACGTCCGTATTTTCGAATCACTGGACGGCACGTGCTCATCCTCGCACGTGCTCATCCTAGCAATAATACTGTAATAACGCATTGGCCTTTTTGCTATTGAACGTGAATCATTCATTGGGAATATAATTTTAACTCATAAAACAAGTTTAACGCCTTTAGTCATCAGCATTTACCGATTTGCCAAACAGACTAGATAGATGAATCACGTGGAACGGTTTGACAGTCTTGCGACTTGTTTCTGCTAGCTCCTTTACGTAATAGCACGTAAATCCATAACGAGTGATTGTTTATGTGAATGTTATGTCACGACTAACAAGAAGAGTTGGCTAAGGCATGAAATATTATCCGTCAGAGAGTTACGGAACAGAAAAGTCTTTGCAGCGTCGATCTACTTTAACGCAAATTCATACACATTCGAATTATCATAATTCGCTTCGAGTTCCATGCGTAAAACTATTGTTTCTTCGAAGCAAACATATAAAGTCACAGTTAAAACTAATACTGTCTCAATGCATATATGAGAATAATATTGTATAATATTTCACAATACGTAATACATTTTCCTCAATTATTGAAGTTTTTAAGCACGTGATTTTGCCTTGTGAAGATACTTGATTTTTCCTTGTTTTACTTCAGCATATCAGAACGACGATTAAACTGCGTTGATGATCTCAGTAAATTACTGGAATTGTGTCAAAGAATTGCGAAATTTCTTAAGGATTTAGGTCAGCGTGTGATCAGATAATAGTGTTGCGTTTCGCAAACGACGAAGTTATTATCAAGTATATTAATGAATCATTTATCAAATTATTTTTGTTCTATATCTCATTTACTGACAAGAAAGCAATAAATCTTTAGACTTTGAGCAAACATAAAAAAAGATCCTTGAATGAAAAAAGGAATTTAAGTTTACATTAAATTGAATAATGCTTAAATCGAATAATCAGCACTAATAAAGAAATTTAGTCAAAAGTTTCTATTACTACAATTGTTTTTTTTCTATAACAAGATATTAAATAAAAATTATAATGAAATAAATGTAAATCAAACGAGACGAATTACGTTAGTTATATAGATGTGGAAAGTCAAACATAGTTATAAAACAATTAATTCATTTATTTAGACTTATAATCAAACGGGTTATATTGCTTTATTAAACTCCTTTTTAAATTGTAATAATTAAATTTGCAACCTAACATTAGCTAGAATATATCAATTGTAATGCACCAATTTAATATTGCGATTGTCAATTTTCTTCAGCTGTTATCTTGACAAACGTCATCGATAAGACGATGGATATTTCTAAATCAAAAAAGATTTTAATCTTTTGTAAGCATCCTGCGTTTACCAAGATAACGGCCAACGCAAATACTGTATAACATTTGCTTTATCTTATTATAATTTTATAAAAATTTTATAAATTTCTTGCGGTTAATTATTTTTGAGAGAAGATTTATCGCGAAAGAGTTATAAAAATTGTATAATAAGATATTCAAGTTTTTTTAAATATACAATAAAGATTGCTACCAACAATGCAAAATATAATTACATGGATTATTATAGTAGCGTAGAAAAAAAAAGATAAAAACGTTTTCAAATTTCCTAAATTATAAAGTATAAAAGAATAATTTAAATTTTAATATTTTAAAATATTAATTTTCAAGGTTTTAAGGAATCCCATTCGCACATAAAATACGACTGAATCGACTACCTTTTCACCACCCGTCTTCTTTTTCTTTCTTTTAACACGATCCATTTTTTTTTCAAGCTACAACAATCCTCTCAGCGCCAAGCCAGTGATTGAACTAAATTCGCGATCACCGATAAACAATTTCTCTACAAAGGAGTTCCACCTTGCGGGGCAGGTGGTCTTAAACTGATCTGTCGTTCCGTATATCGACGGCCACTTAGCGATATCTTCTCAGACCGCGTTGCATGTATCGGTATCGCGTATATGAGGTCGCGTGCACACGCGAGAGTGTGCCTCATCCACGTACAAAAGTATATTACGTATAGAATCAGTGTACGTACATCTTACTTTGCGTACACTAGCGAATACGGTAATCTTGCGTAGCCGCGAATATACAATCCGCCACGAGTATGTTTGTGCTTACATAGTTTACGACCGGGGGGGACTTTAATCTGAGATAGTGTTGCAGTAATTATAATGGGGAATGTCGCGCGTTATCCTCTTCTTTGGGCAACGCGGCCGCATTCCGCTGGAATATTTCCAACGCGAGTTTTAATTCCCCCGGCCCGTGGCATTCGTGAAACTGGCGCTTACATGTATAAGCCTATTGTCAATTTGCTCGCGAATCAAGATTGTTTGATTCCACGTCTGGGAACGCGGCGAGTTAATGGAAAAAGACGACACGGCGATCTCATTGATAATTCTCTATTTTGCGATGAAAATTTTCAAGATTCTATCTGGATTCTTCTTTTTCGTAGAACAAATATACGCGGCGCGCTGAGAAAGCAGCCGCGGTTATTTCATCTCGAAATCGTTTGCTCGTGTGTGATGGTGTGCGAGTGCGCTTTGCGTCATAAGATACATTTCAGATTATACTCGCGTTGCGTAATAACAATTGTATCGCGCATAGATTCTATCTGTCGCGTTATTTCGTCTATGATACGCGCAATTATAATAATAGTAGGCAGGATGGCTCCATTAAAAGAGGCACAGGAAACAAAGAGTTCTATAGTTCTTCTGTTTTTATTATACGCTTCTCAAGATGGCTCATAAAGAAATCGAATAATACCTCTCTCGCGCTAAGTCGAAACACTAGTTTTACAGCAAACGTACAGCTTTCGCAAACTGATGTTCATACGGTAAATTGGAGCATTTGTTATTACGTACTATGATTATACAGAATATTTTAATTAACGCCTAAAGAGAGTTAACCGTAATGATATGGTCTTGTAATAACAATAATTAAATTAAACTATCTAATTCGCCATTCTGCGTCTGACAGACTCGTTAGCACGCTAATTAACGAGATAACAAAACAATTGCTTGATTTCCTATATAGTGAGAGATCTCGCAAGAAAAAAAAAAACAATAAAAAGAAGCAAAATTTTTTTATCGAACAGCTTCAGAAATGAAAGACAATTTTCGACGCATTCGTTCAACTTACGACGCTAAAACTGTCATAAGGCGTTGATCGAATCGCAATAAAAATACTGCAAGATAAAGATAATTTTTAAAAACTGTACAAAATATCATCCGACTATTTTCAGATCTTTCGCATCAGAAGTCACCAATTCAACTTGGACGTATCTCTGCGATCATCATCTCCGCTCTCCTCCCCCTTTCCCGCGCGCATTTTCTCGAAAAATACCCGCTACCAATTAACTCTACCAATTAACACACACGCAGATTCATTATAAATACATATTATTGCCATTCTTTAAACACACTGTGGCTTCTCCTATTTCGCCACAGACTCTCTCTTCCGATCCGAAAATTATTCGTTCGATTACTTTACCGATCGAAAAAAAAAAATCACGGAAAAGTCTCGACGCGTATTTCGAGAGAATCTTTTTGCCGCCGGTAATATAATAACCGATGAGACCTTCGAGTTTCTCGATATATCGCCTGCATGATCAAATAGATCAGATAGTGCGGAAGTATTATTAGACGCATTACTGCAATAGAGCTGCCATTCGCTAATTCCCTCATTTGTATAGATCCTAAATTATATATAAACGTTGGGTGGATCTCACCCGAAGATTCTCACTCGGTTTACTTTATCACCAGTAACACAGTTTCCAAACGTACGTATTGCTAACTACAATTCAGATCACTTTGCACAATTCCCTCGCAAAACCTGCCTCTTTCTCTCTCCTCTCTCTCTCTCTCTCTCTCTCTCTATTTCTCTATCGACAAAACAATAGAAACCATTATTGTAACTGTCTTGTCCGCTCGATCGAATATCTATAGGTGCACGCGCGAATATATCACATCGTATATCGATCGTCTTATATGTGTGTGTTCACTCGGATATTCGCGCGCTTCGATTATAATTACGCTATATTATGCTCTATATTTCTATTATCATTAACAGTATTATAACTATGCTCTGTCGCAAGCATATATATATATTTTTTTCTCTCTCTCTCTCTCACTACATTCGGATTTTACATTGCCACATACATTTCCCGTACATTCGTCGCACGCGCTCGACACTCCATGAATAAAGTTTAAAAACGTTAACGGTAATAATATATCTATCTGTCTATTTATTATCTGCTGAGAACTGCTCGCAGTTAAGTAAGCGACATGTTTAGAACGAGTGGATTTAAGCGCTGCGAGAAAGCAGGATGCATACATTATATAAGGAAAAGAAAAAAAGAAAAGAAGAGAGAGAAAAAACGAACGTATACCAAATAATGAGCTTAACGTGCATGAGAGAACTCGCTCCAAATATTCGCTTTCTACTGTGGATATCTAATGCCAAACGCGTCCTTTTGCGGCCTTTCGCAAAATCCCGCGACGCGCAGAGTATGTGCCAACGTTACCCTTATATATTTCTTACTTGCTTGTTATTATCTCTTTTAACATTATTAGTGAGTATTATTCTGCCTTCGTATAAGGTAATAGAGGAAACCACGCGACCTTATTACATTATTGTTCCGAGTTTCTTTCACGTCTCCTCCTCCCTTGCTGAATCCCGCTTACGTAATCGAGAGATGAGCACTAATGCCGCATTTTCTATTGTACAGTATCTTTATAAATTCACTAAAGAGGGGGGAGGGGGAGGGGAAGAGAGTAGCCCGAGAGATAAAGTTTCTCAATCGAGAACGTCGGTTCAAAAATAGTCCTCGACTCTTACTTATCCGATTCACTTGCGATTCACGCGCACAATCGTTCGCGTGATAATCGATCACTTTTAGTTACTATACGCGAACACCCAGCTATTACACATCTTGCGATCGAGCCGTTGTCTCGATCTTATCAAAACGCACGCACGCATACACACATGTTATACACAACTGACAATAATGAGTTTCTTCTCAAAAAAGTATATATTTGTAACGTTAATATGTACAGCTTTTTTTTTTGTTCTACTTTGTATCAACGCTAATGCTCTATACATACTAATGAATTAACAAAATGTGTAAAGGACTGATCGATACGTTACATATCGATTACGGGACACGTGGTTACCTGCCGTAGCCACGCGTGCGTTAATAGGAATCGCGTTTGTTACACAGGATAGTTTAAAAAGAAGAAAGAGGAAGTAAGAATATAGCCGATCCTGCTTACGATAAAGTCGTCGATGAATGTGATATGTATCTATTTCTTCTTTTCTCTCGGACGTCCCAGACTTTCTGGCGTCTCATTTTACAAGCTCTTAATCGCGAGGAATATATGGAGTGAAATCTACCACAGCGATAAAATTGGACGCGCGCTGTCGACTACTAATTGAGATCCCTTTACAAACGTGCGAAAGCGGTGCCTCTCGTTTTTTTTTAAATATCCTGCGTAACGAAATTGACGAATGATTATTGATTTATAAAATATTGCACATTAGAAAATGCAATCATTTCTGCCCTTTAAACGTGTAGATCCAACGAAAGTGAGTTTCGGGTTCGTTAGGCGAACAAGGAGGAACGTTTTACGTAAGACGATCGATTCTCTCGCCGGAAAACGAGTTGCGTGCTGTATACATAATAATTCATAGGCCAGAAGGATAGGTAGTTTCTAGGCGGACACGACCGTATCCCCGTAGTATAATTTTAGATTATACGTATCTGTACACTAACGTAATTCTCTTATATGCCATCACGTGCGCAATTTTCATGCTCGTCGTAACGAAGGGGAAAAACGGCACGTTGTTTTATCGACGAAACAAAAGTCCCAGCTGTACGTATATCGATAAAAACCAGATTTATTTTTTTCTTGCGCGCTAATTCTAGCTACGCCAAGACTCCCTCACCAGGTCATGGACGAGCGTGGCGTACAACGAAAATCCAGGTTTAAATTTATACAATCACATTCCGTTCTCACTTGCGAGCGTCGCGGTAATCCAATCGAATTTTGTCTCTCTCGTAGCAGCATTTGTTTCACTGGGATGTACGTATCTACACATCGTATATGCGTTTGACTCTTCCGACGATAACCGGTGGGCAAACGCTCTCTCGGTGCACAGCATTGGTAATGTTCGGCGAAGCCAACTGATGGAAAATTTGATATGCTAAAGGTACTACGCTAAATCGGTACCGTTTCTAAAGAACTGCCCTAATCCTAGTAAGAAAAAGTTTTCGACTACCAAGAGACGGGTGCGAGATATCCAGTGAAAGAGGACCCTCTGCAACGTTTATTAACACCGGATACCTCTTAGCGTCGTACGTTACGTCATTCCCCTGGGTCGTCCCACTTCGCTTCCTCGGCTATTCGATCGAAGCAATCCGAGAGGAACGTATACTGCAAGCACAACATCACCAGGGTAAATGAACCGAGTGAAGGCGAGCCTGCGTGAAGTTTCGCGGTTCGCGAAAGGATCGGCCGGGTTACTCACGTAAGGAGTGAAGACCTTGAGCCAGCGGGGCGGACGATTGTCCTGGCGCGTGTATTGGAAGCAGAACGCCATCCCGTCCTCGTCCACTTCCCACCGGGCGATGGTGCTCCATTGGAACTCGACCACCTGCGACTCCAGGGTGCCGTCCTCCTTCGCGGCGTGCAACTTGAAGGCCGCCATGCCCACCGCCGGTATCACATGGCCCTCCTTCCTCGAGTCGCACGCGCAATGCGGAAACACGATGTCGCCGTACCCACTAAGTTCCCTCGCTAATTTCAAATACTGCACACAAACGTAAGATCTCAATGTAAAACGCAACATTTACCATTGTGTGATCTGAGATTTATGAGTCAATTTTCTTCATTCGGAGGTACGAACCTCGTGCTTTCTCGACGCGTCCTGCAGAGCCTTCAACTGATACAACCGCTCTCCCGCGGTGATGTGACCCCTGTTCACCTCGTCGATTGTTTGCCAAAATATCCAAGTCAACGCCTGCTCGCTTAGAGGCCTATTTACATTGAAGAGCCACCTCCTTATCGCCAAACACGTTGCGCTGGCAGTCGAATAATTCTGAATGTATAAAGTATGCGGATGTTCGTGAGGTTGCAACTTCCTCTCTGCAACACAATAGTCGCGTTAAGTCGCAGATAAGTTCGCAGTAAATTTATTCGGAATTTATGAGGGATAAAACAGACACATTTTGGCACATACCGAAATTGTACTCGACGATCTCGAACAGGTAAAAGTACTTCGCGGTTTCCGCGTCCAAGCCGACTCGGCAGCAAACCGCGTCGTAGACATCCTTCACCGACGCCGCCTTGGGCACGGTGACGGTGACGACTTCGCGATCGGGCAGCAGAACCTTGAGATCCACCGCCGGGCCCTGGTCGCCGTCCTCCTCCAGCCGATCCGTCAGAAATTCCTGCATTGCGTCGCTCTCCGCTATCACGCGCACCGCGCACACCTTCTCCAAATACTGCTCCAGACCGCGTCTTCTCGCGTCAAGCTGCTGCTCGCTCAATCTACAACCGCGAACAAGAAATTCTTATTCTCCGAGATACATGCGTAAGAGATGTATATCGGAGTTTTTTTTTTTGCGCAAGAAGAAACATGCAAAACGCGAGGATCGCAGTGAAGCAATGATTGTGAGACGCGCCGCGATAATGAATGGAACCCATTCATTCCGCGACGCGACGTCGATCCGCGCGTCGGCGTGCGAAATTAAGCGTGAGGGCATTACTGGAATGGCCATTTTCCCGGTAGCTTCGGGAAATTGAAGCCTATGAACTCCTTCTTCAGCGCCATATGCAACGCCGCGAATTCCCTGTACCGGCGCGAGCACAAGTGCCTGCCGGCCATGTGGACGTTGAAGACCACGTAACGCTCGTGCTTCCTCTCGCGGACGTGATAATCCGGCACGCTGATGGGCAGAGATCGCTTCTCGCTGTAGTCCACCGACGCGTAGCTAAACAAAAATATAACGCACTCATAACGCTGATGTGAATGTACTCGCGCGCGCGCGCGCGCGTATGTGTGCTTTAATCGATCAATCTAGATAGATTGCACGATTGCCACTTACTATCAGAGTTGCTGTTATTTCAAATGTCTTATCGGCGAGATAATCGTGAAATATTTCGACGATATCGAGAGCATCAAACGTATCAAGTTTCAAGTTCTCGCGTCGAAATAGCGCGAGACTTCCAAGAGTATATTGTCTCCTTTACCTCAGATCCTCGCATGGCTCCAGCCTCTCCGCTTCCTGCGGCGTCACGGAAATAACGGTCAGGGTGAGGACATCGCCGCCCGATTTGATCAGATCTACCACCTGCTTGTGAGTGGCGCCTTCGACATTGACGTTGTTCCTGCAAATAGAAAGACGTCGTTATTACCACTCGCGTGATACGTACACGTTCCCCTCGCGTCGCCGATACACTTGTCGTATAATACACGCGATTCGCAACTTCGACCGACCTCAATTGCGATTGCGGCGCACCGGCGGAATTCCACCGCCTGCGATTCTCGATCCACTCGCATTGCAGCGCAGTCATGTAACACGTCAACATATTTCACGTTCTTATCGCGCCGTATAGCGCGCTAATCACAAGCTGAACCGCGACGTGCGCGTAACTTTTATTCACGGGGCGATCGCGCGATCGCGAGAGATTCGCGGGTGAACGACGATCTGCGCGCGACGCACATCCGGTTCCTTCGGCGGTGACTCTCCGCCGACGAAAGGAGCAACAGGCAGGCCTTCGACGAGGTCGCGACGAGGTCCGGCCAATCTCGCTTTCGCGCGACACGTCGTTGTCGGCGGCTCTCGACCGCCAGTTGTAGCCAGTCGAAAGGGAATAGGATACCGGTAATCGGCCTTTTTTAGCACGAGTTTCGAATTCCAACCGGTGAAAGGCCCGACGCGATTGGTTCACACGCGGAGGCACGGCTCTCCCCGGAGGTCGACGAATGTCGACCCGCCACGGATTTCCACGTCTGCATTCAAGGAAAGGCGCGTCGCGCACTTTATAACATTTTGCTATCTCGAAATGCGTACCGGGTGGGAACTGGCTGTTATCTATCGTCTGGACCTCTCGGGCTCTCGAGATCGCCGATTGCCCCGCTTATCGCACATCTTACACGATTGTAATGAAATTTTAAAACGTAAACATATTGACGTAACAAATTTTATATACGTAATATACAATTTAATTGCTATACACAGTATATATATTAAATACCGGATTTGAAGAGGGGCTTTGAATTTGACCGCAGCGCACACGGGAGCATTGCACTAAGCGCTGAAGTCAGAATTGCGCGAAGCATTAATTCGATTCGAGCACAGCGTCAAGCGCGAATGCCGGCATTGCACTCGCTAAATATAGATTCTTTTCTTTTTCGGCGCGTGATTAAAGCGCACGTATTAAGGCGCTGAATATATGGTGTCGAAAAATACTTTTCGTCCGCTTACGAAATTAGACCGGGCGATCGGTCAATAACGGCACACTACATGTATGCTAATCTGCTACAAGATAATGCGCTTCGAGCGAGAGTGTGTGGGCACTCGTCGCGGGCACACAGACGCATGATATTTATAAGCATTCGAGTGCGTGTTGTTGTCGACGATACACACGCGGCGCTTCCTTTCTTCGTGATCGTGAGCGGATTACGCCGTGACCGTGTCTGCCGTCCGAAACTCATTCGCGAGGCACGTCCGGGACCCGCTAATCGCGCGGCGATCGAGACAATAAGGCGTATAGCGAGGCGTAATGATTCGCGCCTAAGTTAATGGTCTAATGGGGCTTAATGATCGAACGCAATTCCGAACGAATGACTGTTCGTTTTATCGGATGCACGCGGCGAGAGCGGCATCCTTTTGTGTAATATTCACTTATCGTCGCTCGTTAAAACGAGAGCCACCGTCGAACCGGCGATCTCGAGCTAACGCCGCGATGATGGTCCATTGTTTAATTCAACTTGACTTTCGATCGAGATAGTTGTTTTTATTGGCCAAGTATTGAATTTCCTCGATGATCCGAAAACACGTTTCAGCGCGGCGAGGCTACGTAATGCGCGCGTAAAACAACTTTTGTGGAAACCATACGACGAGCAAGCCTCTTAAGGACATTAACATGAGAACGTAAGAAAAGAAGTCATATAGAATATGAATAGATAAACAGGAAGCGCATAGCTCGCTCGATTATCGTTAAAACTCTTACATAAACGACAGTTATCGCTGGAAAAAAATTACTGATATATAAAGATAAAAAGAACATCGGCAGAAGTTTTAAAACGTATTATTCAATTTTAAAAATCCTCTAACAATGAAATCAGATTACGCTGCGAGCGGTAGTAGGCTGCAGAAGCCGGAGTGTAGACGGTAGAAACCGCAAAATTGGACGAGTGAAAGCAAGAGTGTGTTCGATCGGTGTTCGCGCGATGATATACGCCGAGATTAATGGGAAGAGGGTATACGCGAGGAGGACGTGACGAAGCGAGAATCTCGGCGAGACCTCCTTCAGGCGTCGTTGGGTTGCCGGTGAGAGCCGTGGGGAGGCAAAAGAGGAGGGAGAAGGTTCCCTTTCGATTTTTCGCGGGAGATGAGAAACTGCGCAAAACGACGTTGCTGAAATCGATGGATCCCTCGAAAGACCCGCGTCCTTGAACCGCGCGGAATTTACAGGAACCTTGGACCTGCATGCGAGGGCCGTAAACATATCAGACTCTGTCACAGCACACCAATCGCCGACGTGCGGATACGCCGTGACAAACGGTCAGGATTTGCTTAATCTCGTCAAGACTGGTTAAGTGCGATACACCGATAGTATCGGATATCGCCACACTTTCCTTCCTTGTGCACACGGCTTCTCTTAATCGTAAGTCGACTCCGTTGCTATCGAAATAAAGATATCGCGCGGCGCGCGCGCGCGCGTGGCCCTTTATTTAATCCTACTGGATGTCACATTTGCGTCATACCTATCTAAAACAAGCGTCGCGGAAAAAGCGGAAAAATTTCCACGAGATCGATGCGATGTGTCATCGGCTTTCAATTCCTACGTGCGCGACTTTATCTCCGCGCGTTACCGCCTGTATAACGTCGTCGTAGCAAATCGAATTTATCAAGGATGAGCCGCGCGCGTCGCACGGGGTGTATGCAGTGTACATCATCAAATAAAACTCTATGCAAATAAGTTCGACCGGGACGGAGGCGGTAATGTTTTAAGCAAATTAGCTTTTAATTAAACGGAACACGGGGAGACGGGGGGAGAGGTTCCGCCACCGAGCGCACAGGGTACGTGGCTAATGATCGGGTATGCAAATCCAACGGCGCTAACGACCCCGCGCTGACGAAAATTGTAAATGCACCGGGCGAGTTCAGACAGTTTGGCTAGGTAAGTAACAGTTAATTCACGGGGATAAAGATGTTCGCGCGCGTCGCGTTTATCATAATTAGGTATCGCGATCTTTTCAACGTTAACGTGAGTCGAGGGAAATAACTCTGAGGCGCGTGTATCTATTTATTATATATGTCGGATTAAAAAATAGAGATAAATGAAACTACTGGCGAGATAAGATTCGAAGGTATCTCTGGTACATTCTCTTCCCGTATAAGACATTGATTCGTCCTGGTGACAGCTAATCGGTTAACAAATAGCGAGAAATTCGTTGAAATTGACCAGTCTATATATACGATTGGGAATCGGTCTGAAGCTTGCGACCACGATAAATTTTGCAACTGTCGCGTTTGTTAAGCTTCGCAAACGAGAACGTCAAACAGAACTGAACGTATATCGTTCGTCACGCATCGTGCACGTTTGTTTTTATCGTTCTTACATCAGAATTTGCAAAGCGGATACACGCTCACGTGTATGTGTGCACCGTTCTCTCGGAGTACTCTATCTCGCCGACGTCAGTTAGCGTTGTGATAGTCCTCTCCGACGATTATCCCGTCCAAAAGTTTATACGCGCAATGTGTAATTTGTATCTTTGCGACGCCCGAGGCGACGCCCCTGTATTTTCTGATAAGCCCCACGATAAAGCGAAAATTTCGACTAGTCGATATATTCCTGACGCAGAACGCGATAAAATTCTCGACGTCAGTTGAGTCAGGCTATAGTCCTGTTTCTAGAAAGAGATAAAGAAGATAATTTACGTTAAAACGCTCTCTAAAAGATCGTTAATATCTTAAAAGATTTCTGAGCGCACCGGGGATCAGAGTGCATTGGAAGATTATCTAAATCTGCCCTTTTACGTCTGTGTGCGATGGCTAGAGCTGTAATCCTTGAGGAGTCACATACACGCTACCGAGCGGGACTCGGTTGCCAAGCGCGGCTATATAAGCAACTGATCCTCGATGAATATGCATACAGATGGCGAGCGATTAATGTGTCCTCATGGAGTACCTTAAATAAACGTTAATACGTACTTTGAACGTACGTAGCGTATTAATAATTGATCGCGTAAGCGAAACGCGAAATTCCGATTGTCAAGCGAATGTAAAGATTCAGATCCATTTGTAATCGCATTTCACAAGTCGAAGGACATTTAGATATCCTTAAAAGAACAATGCGTGGGGTCGCAGACGCATTTACTGAGATTTTTCGAGATGAAAATGTTTAAACGGCATAATAACAACAGTTATTTGCAAATTGTTGTTTGTAAATTTCGAGTTTTTTTTTCATATTTAAACTTTACATAAAGTAAAACGATTTCCTCGACTTAAGAGAACACACAAGTTATAATTATTTTTCAGAATCATTAAGGTCTATTGAATTTCATTTAATACATTTATACATTTCTTTTTCTTTTTCTTTTCCACAATTAATTACTAATAAATAAAATTAATGTAAATTTTTCTTGACAAGGAAAATAAATGTTATGTGCTATAAAAATGATAAATGATTTTTAAAAACAGTGTCAAATAGTATCTAGAAGTTGAAGCTGTCATTTTTATCGCTGAATTTATGGAAATATTTATGTTCAATGTAAAAAAAATTGTGTCTCAAAGATGATTATTTTCCTGAAGAAAAATGTGCTACGTTTCTTGATACGCGTATCCTTCTTATTATCACTATACGTGATAACAAGTACAAATACACGCTGTACAGAAAGAAAAAACGAATTTCATAAATATTGAGAGTATCAAAAATAATAGTTGAATCTTCAGTAATTTATAATAATCCGTGATGGACTACAAAAATTAAACTTTGACTTTATTTTGGAGTATCGAAGCGCATTGATCTATACATCCTTGTTTCCTGCGTCATCCCTTTTGCAAATCTTTCGCTTAATAGCCTCGAGAGATTATATTATTCTCCTTGTGAAAAAAGTGTGCTACGTTTCTTACATGCATATCTTTCTTATTATCACCACTGTATGTGATAATAAGACTAAATGCAGCACATGTTATACAGAAAGCAAAAACGAATTTTATAAATATTGAGAGTATAAAAATAATAGTTGAATCTTCAGTAATTTGTAATAACTCCTGATGGAGTACAAAAATTAAACTTTGACTTTATTTTCGAGCATCGAAACGTGTTGATCTATCTATGATATATAATATATATCCTTGTTTCCTACGTCATCCCTTTTGCAAATCTTTCATTTAACAGCACCTCAGAATTCGTCAAATATATTCTTAGTACTCGCGTGAAAATACATCCACAACATCGGGTCTTTACTTAAAAACGCGCCAAGAGCAACGCGGCGTCTCGCGCGTCTAATTCTCTTCGGGCTGCAGTTATGAGTTACTCCAGTTTGAACTCCAGCGCAATTTGACGTAGAGCGTTCTCGTAATCGGAGCCGCGTCGGTGTCGCGTCGGAGCGCACCTCGCGTTTTCGTCAGGGCGACTTTTCGTCGGGAGTCGAGCGTTCTCCTGCAGATGGTTCACCGAGAGGCGGCGAGGCGCGGATCGGGAACGCGGGCGGAAGGGATCACACGATCCTTCTACTCACACTTCCAGGATACGATCGCCCTTGCGGACGCCGGCCTTCTCGGCGGCGCCTCGCGGTAGCACCGCGCTGACGTGCTGCAGCGGCGCGTACAACTCGCCGTTGATGCTCCGCAGTTGTCCACCCTCGCTGACCTGGCCGCGTACGTTGAACCCGAAGCCCGTCTCCGTCTTGTAGATCGTTACGCACCGCGGCCCCTGGCCGACCGGGTCCTTGTCCGGTCCGGCGGCCGGCGGATGCTGCGGTACGCGCGCGTTGTTGTTCACCATTGTCACGGCCGCCGTCACGTTCCTCGCACTGCCGTCCTGGTTCACGGCTGGCAAGCGGTGCACCTCCGACTCGCAGTCCGCCATGTTGCACTCTGGCCGCCCATTCACGGCGGCTGCTACCATACGCTATCACTATTCCCGTTGTCACTTCTACCTAGGGATGATAGTCGAAGTGGAAACGGTATCGATGTTGTTGCGGCGATGCGTCGAAGCCGTTATCGATGATAAAGCGGAACTCCTGGTGAACGATATTCAAATCGCAAGCGAAATGTTCGAATCGATGTTTGACTATCGATTCTTCGAGATATTTTATACTTACTTATAATAATAAAAAAAATTATAATCAATTGAGAGAATGTAATAATAATTATTTAATTTTCTTAAAATGTCATTAAAAAAATGGACGTAAACTTTGATTTTTTTAAAGTAACGCGGTCTTAATGAGATAAGTCTGCTAAAATAACGAGGTCTTAGTATTTAAAAAGAAACAGAAATAACTGTGCTTCTAATGAAAAATGCGATGGAAATCAAAATTATAGTTTTCCAATAATTTGATGGGAATTCTCTTATGTTCTTCAATGGAAAAAAATTCCTTGAATTTTTCCAATTTTCTCGATAGTATTGCAACGACCCTGAGCAGGTGAGCCTAGGTGTCGTCACTTATACAGAGCCGTTGCGAGACCTGCAAACGCCGGCGTGCCGCCTTTCATCTTTTGCAGTCATTGATCTTTGCCGCCTCTGTCGGTAGCGTAGCTGAAACCGACAGAGGGAGTCGGTCTGGTCCAGTCTGGTCTGACTGGTTTGCTGCGGCAGTAATCGGCTGGTCGCTAAAGATCAAGAACGTGCTGCCATCAGCTTCACTCAGGTCTCTTGCTAATAATCCGTCAGACGCGATTAATGACACGCGATTTAATTCATTTTTTTATCTTCGACACTCTATCATATTTGAAAACAGCAGGAAGTGCCAACAAAATATGAATGGTGATTGTCATTTTTTATATTTTTTTAAATTTAAAAGATGTGCACGCACCATTGAAAATACAATACTTCTACAATCGTAAGATATTTTCTTGATTGGAATTTAATTAATTTTCTTTCTTGATATAAAATGTTGTGAATAGTAGATGTATATGAATGTAGATGTTATGAATAGTAGATCCAACAATGGCTCGTTATCGAATCATTGACGAATTATATTATATTATATTGACTCTCTTTCATTGATCAAGAGATCATTCTTCACCGTTTCTATATTAGAGGCCTGAGATAAAGTTGCATCACATGACCTACAAGTTAAAAGCAAATTTTGCTCTTTTGAACGGACATGATGAGATCTTTTATACTGTAAGATTTGCGAATATTATAATTTCATTTAAAAAAATAAATTTATTTCAGTTTTGATACAGTATTTCTTCTTACTATATATTAAGAAAGTGATGGTTTACAAGATCTCAAGAGACTGGTTTATATTCGAGAATTCTCCTTTTTATGTTTACAATGAGACTTAAGACTTAAAATTTAAGAAAATATTGATCAGTTATAGTCGATTATTCATCTTACGTGAGAAGAATAATCGATTATGTATGGTTAATCGATTATGATTGGCCTTAAGTCTAGTTGTAGACGTTTTATAGGACAAACAGATAATGTTCAGTATGTAAATTAGTATGAAAAATAGAAGCCAATTTTATCCTAAAGTATAGAGATACTAGAGATCCTGTTTTCTGTTTTCTAGAGTTAATCTTATTATTGTTATCCTATAGGGTATGAGTAAGTGGACGACGGTTGCAATGCATTTTTTTGATTGCATCAAATATCCCATTTACGAATTAAATTATATATCAACGATTTCACCTCGTATGTTTCGACAACGTAAATATTCCACAAAACAATGTGAAGCTCACGGTGAAAGGTGTGCCGTAATTTCGATCGTACGCATATATGCACAAAATTTAATTCCCATTACGGATGTGTACACAAACGAGTTATTATAAATAAAGGATTTAACTCTGCGGTCATACGTATAAACGTTATCTTTTTATTCTCAGCCGTTCGTATATATAATTACCTGATGTATGAGCGCGTTACAAAATCACGCAAGAGAATTTGCTCCGCGCTTTTGGCGCTCTCCGCTTTAAGGATGACGTATCTTTATTTTCAATACTTAATATACATATGCGACACATTAAAAAATTATGAAAAGTATTTTAAAGCATTCTGTTTAAAGGGATTTTGGCTTTTTTCTACTCTGGCAACTCTGTAAAATTATAATTTGCATTTTTATATTAAATAATAAATACAAATTAAATAAAAGCTAATGAGAATATAAAGCAGTTGTTAGTGCCCATATATGTGTATATTAACAACAATGAATATTCATATTACAAAATTAAATACATTAAGAACAAACGAACCTTTCGACTCTCTTCGGAGTCATCATCAGCGTTAATTACTATTATTATAATTTATATCTTGATAAAAAAATGAATGCAATATTTGGTACTCGATTCTGGTTAGAGTCGCTTTGTTGCATTACTTGCTTAAAAATAAAAACTGCCCATTTTTTTGTTATACTTTTCAGTTCGCAAGCGTATATTCTTGTTCATCGATTATTTCATATTTTATCCACAGACGCGCAGTACATTGTGATCTCGCCCATCATCTCTTGTTAATATTAATTGGATAGTAATTAAGGGAGAACTGGCTTTCACTGCTGTTTCAGTATTCTAGTATATAGGGAGATATGCTATCGCTCGTAGAAATCTAAAACTTGGAAAACTTCTAATAGAATAGTCAAAACAATATTAATGACACTGCAATATAATATTTTTTACGATGGAATATTATACGTTCCATCGCGTGCAATTGAAGTAACGTTATATCCTGCGCAGAGTCGATATACGAACGTTTGCACTTTGTTCGCATTTTATTTTCCGCTTATATAAATGATGCACAATGCGATAAAAAAAAGTTATATGCGTCTATTGTTTAAATATCCTTTTCGCAGCTTAGAAAGTTACCACCTCTCTTCAAAACTAATAATAAAACTTAATAGATTAGCATTTTATTGGCGCAACATTTTATTTATATGTACATTCCATTATTTTTCATAAAAATTCTTTTATTCCAAAATTTTTTATTCTTTCCACAAATATATCTGAATAAAAATTCGATCTCTCTTTCTTGTTATTTCCGTTATACTTGCCATTCTCTATTTCCGGTTTTTTTTTTCCAAGACCCAAAACCTGCCGAATTTTAATAGGGATAGTCAAATCTGAAAAACAACGGGCGAGAGATAGAGGAGAGTGAGTGGGAGGGGGGAGAGAAAGGGGTGCGAATTCGCGCAGAGGGAACTGACTGGCCTTTCACCTGCAGGAAATCCTATGATTGATGCCACATGGCACTATGTTGCTGCCGCATTATATGCACGCGCACACATTGTATACACTCCCCGATAACTACGGGCGCGGGAATACATACTGCAATAACTCGATATGTAAACCGGCGTACGCGCTGCAGTGCGTGATGGGGAGCACGAAACGCGTTTACAGCTTCGTCGAAGGACAGCGGGTGAAATGTATCATCTCGCACGGAAGAATGTAATTCACCTAGGAAGTCGTTTCCTAGGTTTTTCCCCGTCGACCTTCTTTTACCTCGCGCCGTAGCGTTGTATTTATTGGCGACGTGTAATTTCGTTCGGGCAAAAATTTCTCGGAAGAGACTTCTTTTGAAAACGGAATGGATGTTGAGTGTTTTTCGGAAGGAGCGTTTTTCTTAATCCTATACAAAAATTTCTATCTTCAATAAGTAAGCTCCCTAATTACGTATTGGTTCGCTATTGCCGCGATAAAAGTAACGAAAAATTATTTCATTGAAACGAATAATTTTTGTCCAGAGGCAAGTAATGGTGAGCAATGGTGATCGCTATCTCGATAAATTGCGACAGAATATTGATCGATGCAATGTTCAACTTCCATCGTTTTATTTGTACATGAATATCTTTGTTGGAAGATAAATATTCTCTGACCTGACTTATAAATTTTTGAGCTTTTACGTTTTGACAGTTCTAATGTGTACAAACCATTTATATTTTTCACTGAAACCGGTTTGAGGTCGTTATTTTTAAAGTTGAGGTACAAGTCGAGTTTTAAAGAAAGGGATTTTATATTACATTTTCTTTTATCTCTTTTATATCATATTGTTTTTCTCATTTAGTTTCTCCACTTGTTTTGAGGAAATAAAATAAAAAAAGAAAATTAAGCTTTAAATTTATTATACAAATTCAAAGTCAAATCGAATTGAAATGCGCATTTGGTATTGTCAGTTTCTTGAATTAAAGTCCGACCAATACATTTACAACATTATTAAATTTAAACGCGTTAAATTTTAAATGACGTTTTTCCGGAAAAGTTGACTTTCGTCGGATTTAAGCCGGATTTTTTTCGGTAAGAACCACGCTCACTGATTACTGAAAAAATAAAACGACTTGATTAAACTTCATCCCTTCAGCACTATAAACCGCTGCAAATTGGGCTTTTACGTTTGGACAGTTCCAAATCGCGAATCGATGCTACGAGAGGGATACTCGCATCCGAGTCGACACTGATCCGAATTAGGTTTAGGAGTCAAATGGAAGGTGTTGATAAGAAGGCAGCATTACGTTGCTCCGTCGTAATAAATTTCTGAAAATATGGTAAAAACGGATGGTGCGACACGCGTCGGGCTGACTTCCCCGATCTGAGAGAGCGTCATTCACTTCGTCGGGGGCCCGCGGGCGCGTTCTCCGGTTCCCTTCGCACCACGACACGGCGACGGCGGGCCGCTGCATCCGGAGCACGCCCACGGGCGCACACGTGACGCGGGATGTACCCGCGCGACGACGCGGTCCGGCGCGGAACGGCGCGCCGCCACTGCTGCAGAGCGGCCGTAACGTAGAGAGAAAGTCAGTCCGACGTTGGCGCCGCAACAGACGTACGGTTAGGTAGAGAACGCGCCTCCCCCGTAAAAAGCCACCCTCCTCCTGCCCCCGATTGCCTCACCCATCGAGAATCGGGGTACCACCCGCGAACGCTCTCTGTCGATTAATCGCGCGGTGGTATATATGCACAAGAGAGGGGGGGCAAGAGGCAAAGAGGAAAAGTAAAGTAAGGCGCGGATGTGACGCGCCGAACGCACGCGGAGGCAACATCATTGAGGAATATTTTTAAAGGAAGAAGAGGAAGATTATTCGCGCGACCCAGATCCGTATCCAGTGGGGGATCGAGATTGATCCTCGGTGTTAGTCGAGGGTGTGGACCACGTATAATCGCGGGGTTACCAGTGACGAACGAGCGGGTCGCGCAAGAGAGGATAATTGCGGTGCCCGCAGTGCCTTTTTCCTTTCGTTCTCCGTTTTTTCGGCGCGGGCCACCGTCTCACCATCTTTTCAGTCCCACCCCTACCGATTGGCACGGTCAGTTCGACCCTCGTGGCCCCGCGTGGACGCTCCAAAGTGGCCGAGTGATTCTTCGTCTCTGCCGTGGGTGTTTATCCCTCGTCCCATTCTCGCTGAGAGACCCCAGCCGCCAGCATGCTTTCGTCCGCGAGGGCTTTCCCGCCGATTCTCGCCGTGGCGCTCGTCGTCTGCATCGGTGAGTGTTGCTGTTCAGAGTCAAAGTTGTTCTCATTTTCAAAGAAGTGAGATCTTCCGCGGGGAAAAAATCGATATTGACGAAGATCCCCGAAGCGAATTTGCGTTATACATCAAAACAATGCGCGGTTTGATTTTGCGAGTTTGAAAACGTGTTAGGGCGTGATAGCTGCGTTTGCGAAGTTTGGAGGGAGGCGGTGCCCGAAAGTTCGCCCGAAACTGCGTACTGTGAATCTCTTCAGGAATCGTGATGTATACGAGGACGTACTTAAATACACGCAGCGGAACATGTCACGAAGGTTCAGTTTTATCCTTGGATTGTTGACACATGAGTCATTGGATATCTTAAAATATTCAATGGTTTTCCAATTGGTACCAACCACTTTCGTGGAAATTATGAGCAGTGAAAATGAAAATATTCTCAAGAATAACGTTTTGAGTTTTCGGTTTATACCTCTTGTTAAAACATTTTAACTACTCAATAAAAAAATTATGCCTCATGTTAATAGCAACTGGTCGTAGGCGTCATTTTGCAGAACCATTAAGATTGCTTAATTAAGTGCTGACAAGTGTACATACATACAGTTAACGCGATTTTTACGCATCGCACTTTACATGCGCGCATTTCGTTCACCGGAAATTTTTACGCTCGACGTGGCACATTTAATTACATACCATTTAATGAAACTACCACTATAGGTTTTTTTATATATGGATGCAATACGTGCTCGTACAATCGAGAAATTGGTAACTCTTTCGAGGACCATTTATTGTCACGAAAGATATAAAAAAACGTTACGAGGACTCTCACTCGCGAATAAATTCAGTTGCCGCCAACTCAGCTGAGAAGAGCGTTCTCTTCTTTTCTTTCTAATTAATAATGGAAGATTGTTTTAATTAACGTCACAAAGCGAAACACATTTATTACAAACATTTCCATTTACAATAGATACTGTTTCGTTGAACGTTTTGCCCGCTGAATAATTTTAAATTAAGGCGTTACGTAGTTTCTCGTTACACGATATTTTAACGAGAAAAATGGCGACGGTTCGTTAAGAAGGGGTGAATCCAAAAAAAACGGAATTGTCACTTATCGGCATCTGAGCTTGCAGGCGATATTATCCTATTAGGTATTTGTGCTTCAACGAAATCAACGCACGGCCAGAGATCGCGATTAATTAAATTTTCGATTGCGTAAGCGGCGTGCCGTGGATGGAGAACGAATTATGGCCGGGTGAACTATTTGCAAACGGAATCGCGGTAGCCAGATTATCATATAGAAACATATGGTTATTACATATGTATAAGTAAGAAGTTTTTCGTCGACCACGAAATTCGCTTCTCAGCTCGAATAATCGTGAGAAATCTGTGAAGCTGTCGCAACGCAAAATCATAGGTGACATGATAAGATAATTACTGACCCATGCTCATAATGATTTTTGCAATAAATCTTTCGAACTGTTGCAGTAATCGAAGTATTATTTCGAAATGGGCTTAACCCTCCTCAACATAGATATATTCGCGGACACGTATCCTCGCGTTTTCCCCATCGTCGATTCGTCTCGTACCGGACGATTATGCGCACACAGTTACATGCATATCGATGGGCGTTTTGCGCACGGCGGATTATAGCCCCCTCCCCCCCTCTCCCCTCTTTCCCCCCCCCCCAATGAAATTGGGATTTCGGGAAGGACGTTCCACGTTATATATACATATCCGGTAACTAGCGGCCCAATTCCGTAGTAATAGTGTAATCTTGCTGATGAACTGACTTTTCCCAACTATTACATCTGCTTATGGCATATGAAATCTAACGGTGAAATCTATCTCGAAGGTCAACATAATTACGCTGCTCGGTGAGAAAAGTCGGATCTTCGGAAATTGTACAAAATGCGCCGCGTAGTTAAATTTCTTCACTGAAATTTTCCGACGCCGGATTTTATAGATCCACCTGACGACACCTGTAACGTTAAGATTATTATCGCGAAATTAACATGTTGACTAAGGTTTAAATAATCATTCTAATTGCCCGACAAATTGGAACCTCTTTTTAATTAATTTTGAATTGTACTTTGGGATTATACAACCAAACAAACAAATGTGGCCGATTGCATAGAATAGGCAAGCTAATCACGGTCTGGCTGTATCGAGGCTCTACTTCCCTATTGGAGGGCAATCACGTAATGGAGGTCCGTTTTTGCGCGGACATATCATTTAATAGAGCGATGAATATGGAGAGAATGCTGCACTCCCTCGCGCGCGCGAGAGAGAATCTCCCGTCCCGCGGAAGCTGGTAATCCGAACGTGGTGTCACCGACGCGGAGTCCCTCTATTCATTGGGACGCAGTAAAGCGATATGGCGTCGTAAGAATCAACAAGGTGCGCAACCGTCGCTTTATTACTTCGAGCGCGTCCGCGTTGAGGGATTACAAAAGAGGACCCGCGCGGGTAAATCCTGATCCTAATCCTCGCCGGCGCGCTCGCTCGGCAATCGCCGTCCTCGGACGGCACGATTGTTTATTTCCGCCCGCGCGATTGTTTATTTCCGCCGGGTTCGCTATTTAGATAGGATAATATTCATACCCGCGCACTTTTCTTCCTCACTTCGGAGAGCGAAGCGGTTGAATATCCAGTGCAGCTATTTTTCATCCTTGACGCTCGGATCTTTCAGTGTTATTACACGACCGTCGATGCGATCTCGAATACACGCCCGTTCAAGCGTAACTTTTTCGAATCCCAGAAAGAGACGGTGCACATATAGATCCGCGCGCAAAACTACGGGGATACGTTTGTATCTGATAAAAATATCGATGTGGGCTGGGATTTCACTCGTGCGCGATGTTTACTATTACGCGCCTTTGGAAACTTCGTCCCTTCGGTATCGCGCATCGTTGCCAAGCAATCGAAATATGTCCACGCGGACATATCCCCGTATATCTCGAAGTCCAAAACACGGAGCCTCGAAAAAAAAAAAAATAGGTCGGGGAAAGTACATTTGACCGAATTGCCGCGACCCGTTTCCTTTGTACCGCGCGGTTCGACGCTGCTTAATCCCGACGAGAAGGTGTGTTAACGATGCGCGGCCGAAGGTCGGTGCGGAATGAGACGAAAGAGAAAAAAAAAATAGCAAACGAGAAAAGAAAGAGGAAAGACCGAATCGACGATGACCCCAATTCGTCCAAGATAACACAGCTGTAATGAGTCCTTGACTTTGGGCCGAAATTTCTGGACCGTCCACCCCCGCAGCACGCGCGCGCTTCGATATCTCCGACGTCTCACAGCTCCCTCGTCGGGAATTAATCGCGGAAGTCATGAAATTATAATTTATAGTGATTCACGTTAACGCCGTTCCATCACGCCATACATTACCCTTATCAGGTCCACCCGGTAAGCAGCTGCATAATCTCTGACTCATTGCCGTTACATATCTCGCTCGTCGTGGTCCACGCATCCTCCGCGCCATTCGCATCCGTTCGATAATGATCCCAAGGTCAGCCTTGACGATTTCGCAATTATCGTTGAAATTTCAATTATGGCCGGGGAAATGATATTTTTCAATCAAGTGTGTGTGTGTGTGTGTGTGTTTTATGCATTATTTCAAAAACCGATAGAATCGAAAATTTATCAGAGTTACATCGTTGGAGCTACATCATTGAAGAAATACTCTTCACTCGACGCGAATAATGAATATCGGCTCGTATTGTATTCGCGTTTATTAAACTCTTGATTCATAACGTGGGTGGCTGGAATGAAACGTTGTTTCCTGTTGTAAACGTTAATGCCGTTTGCGAGGCGTTCGCTAATACCACCTTGTCGGGCCTTTAGACGCAGCGAAAGCCAAGACAAAGGAGAAGAAGCAGCTGTCTTCTTGAAGACATTCCCCTGATAATATTGTTACGTGAGCGCGTCTGCCCTTCTCTCTCTCTCTCTCTCTCTCTCTCCCCCTCCCTCTTATAATTTTTATAATTTCCTTATATTCACCGCTTTATACCGGTTTTATTTTTAAGAGCGTCGACTTTACAGCCACTCATTCGTAGGTATTGACGTTGGAAAAATAGGAAAGAAGATCGACGTCCGATGAAACTGGAATAAACGCAGATTCTACTTTCTTACCTTTTACGATGTTTTCCCGACGCGGGCAACCACTCTTTCCTCTCGACGTGTCCGCGTTACCGTGCAAGTTTGATTTTAACTGGCGAGCGCGCCACTGGTCTCCCCTCATCCCTACAAGCTATTTGCGTTTTACGACTCGTCAAGTTCTAACCGACGGAATCCCTCGATTTCTTCGAGGAAGAAGATCAACAATTGGACGATCGTCCCCCATGCACCGATGTCTCACCGGCCTTGTGACGGCCGTTAATCCTTGGGCGGACGGAATTCACGAATATCAGCCTCGTTGTCGACAAGGGAAATCGGACCACTGTTCGGTGAAATTAGAACATCATCGCCATGCATTAGCTACAATCCCCACGGCTGGCTATCGGCCGGCCGACGACATGACTTATCATCACCGCGGGCCTCGAAGTTACCTCATAATTTACCCGGTTATCTATTCGTGAATGTTAACAGCCGAAGTGGGAGAAATTTGGATCTGACTACTGAGATATATGGAATTTACTTAGAGGGAAGATACCTCCCGGCATCCCCCTTCGTTTAGTTTCGAGCATCAAATGAATCACATTCACTTCCGTCCGTCAAACAAAACGCTCGCTCGCTTGTAACGATCACTGCCACGTTTATCCGGGAAATTCTTCTTCTACTTCTCTTCAAGCGCGGCTCAAAAGAAGCGGAAGTCAATCTCTCTCGGGAATACTCTTGTTAATAGAAGGAATAAATAAATCGCGAAACCGGGCTTTGTTTACAAATGCATCGCCGTCGCCGATGCGACGTGGATGGTACAACGCGAGACGATGGATCCGATCTCGAATCGAATCGAAGATCGTCGGAAGCCGAGCGAACGCTTGAATGAGCGGATGCAGAAAACGACCGTTCGCGAGCGTGATTGAATGTCCCTTTAGTCCTCCTATTCACGAGTTAGAAACGCAATCATTTTCTCGTACACAGAGAGCGAAAACGCGACGGCTTTTAGGGAAGCATTTAGATGAGCTGCATCCACGTTGGGCGAGTATAAATTTAGCCTGACTGTTTGGCGGGGTACGAAGGGCCCAGCGCGTTTCCCAAAGGTTTTCCATAATCATGAGTTTGTCGAGCCCTCGATATTCATATATCGACATCTATTTTCGTGACACTTTGTTGGCTCGCGTAGAATAACAGGTTCGATCGTGCAGGTTATATATGCATTCTATCATCATACGTGTTTGCTATTGTAATCCTGTCGATGACGCCGTCAGCTCCCGATGACGTAAGAACATGTATCTGTATATAGCCGCAACACAACGAATCTAATAATAATCGGCTAATTTAACGGCGATCTCACAATATATCTATTAATGTAAAAAATAAATATATAAAAAGAGAACACCATCTCATATGTATAAATTACTACTCTATATAAATTATTACTTTCATATATCTAAATGTTAAAAATCTTTAATTATCTAATAGATGCTTAATAGGTGGTTTAATTATTCTAATTGGTTTAATTGCTCTAATAGGTGGTTTAATTATCTAATAGGTAATTAAAAATTGCTATATTAAATTTAGAAAAATGCATCTCTCGCGACAGTTGTTACATGAAACTTTTAACCTTATTAATCCTCGAAGCGCTGCGGCCGCAAGTATTTCGTGTATGAAAGATCAACCGCGCGTTAAAAAGTATAGCCCCCGCTGACGTATCGACAAATCGTATATACACGGCTTAAAACTTCACGGCAAGCCGGAAGTAATGCATCGAGACGAAGAGTTCAATTCCGCCTGGAACGCCCGCGACCTAGTTCAAATGTAGACCGCTGTCATACAGTGTTCCTCACAATACCACTCTTCACATGCGGACCACTCCAGGTTGTGAATTTTTCAAGTATATCTTTTAGAGTAATGCCAAACGTATCGAGCGTACACCCGCTCGTACGGATATACGAAATATCCGGAGAGGCGAACTTTTCTCACTTGTTTTGCATTTACCTCTCTCGAAATGGTGTTCTTTAAAATCCTCTTAACCAAACCAAGCACAGCTGTTGATGAAATAACTTACATTAGGAGCGCGATCTACGCCGGAACGAGCGCGCGATTAAATTTCTCCCAACTTTCGGGAACGATTTAAAGACGTCTCCCCGCAAGCGGAACGACTGGATAGATGAAACTGGAAAATCGGGCACGTAGTTTCGGCTTTACGTCACGACGGTAGCTCGATACTGACCTATTAGCTTAAAGTAATTTCCGTTTAATTTTGGAGCTCACCAGCTCCGAGATTCTCCGGTATGCGTACGAAAGCTTTCGACCTCCGCGTTTGCCATTTTCGCACCCTTTATCCCCCTCCTCCCTTCCTCCCCCCCCTCTCTCTCTCTCTCTCTTTCTCTTCCAATCTCTCTCGAGCTGTCCTCTTGGTGGCCATATGCCGCTTAATGAGTCTTTAATATCGCGCAGCTAAATCTAGTAATGCTTGGATAATGAGCCGTATTTTGCCAATGTCTCACAGGTAGCGATTGCGAGAGTGTTGAAGACACCTGATTTGATTGATTATAGGCAAGGCTTATTGAGAACGTTAGAGCAGCTTCGTGATATCGATTTTGTAAAACCATAACTATAGCGTAGCTCGCCGTTCCTTCAATCGCACGAATAGGCCGCGATAATATAATGGTAATTAAAATACTATCAAAAGCAAAGCGAGATTAGATATTTAAGATACAAAGCGTAATAAACCAAGAGAGATACATTACGGAAATTAGATGTTAAGAATTCAGCATTGCTTTCGTGGCTTAAATGACAGGAAGATTAGATATTTACGAGGAGCGTAATGACTAATGAGCGAAGTGTATCACCGTGACTCGTGAGATTTAAATTTTAAGATAAATCTAACATCTCTTGGCATTCGGTTTTCATTCGTCTCTCTCTCTCTCTCTCTCTCTCTCTCTCTCTCTCTCTTTTATCTCAAATGCAAAAGCTATTTACAATGACACGTAATATCTTGAGACCCTCCCCCGTGAAATTATTGCAGAGATATCCCGAGACGTGACCCCTTAGCGATAGGAGATCCGGGGTCGCGCGCAAGGTGGACGACAATAATTCATCGCGTCGCTCGCAGCGCACGTAACGAAGGCATGGCGGAGCCACGATGCGCGTTCGAGGGGTGGGTCGCAATGAAAGAGCTGCATTCTCGTGGCGACCCTTCTCAACCTCGATCACATCGCCGCCCTCGCCCGTCGTCTCCCTCCCCTCCTCCCCCTCTCGCCCGCGCGAGAGAACCCACTTTCAGCAGGTCGAAAACTTGATAAAACTTCCGGGCGAGAATTTCAGATACTTCTCTCCTCGCCGTCGCGTCGCGGTACCACACGGCGCGATCTTTTTGTTGTCGCGTCTTCTCCCGGGGCAGCCATTTTTCCCCGCAACAACGCGCCGTCCTACTTGTCAACACCGTAAGACGCTGTTTTGCACGTCGAAGCGGCATAAAATTGGAAAATAATGGCCTCCAATGTCGCACAACAGATTATCAGATTAAAGTCACCGAGTCCCTCTCAATGGGGCCGGGATTTCTCGTTTTACGGTTTGTTAATTCCTGACAATCAGGATACCTATCGCTAGACTGTATATAAACAACGGATGCTAATTGATAGTTTCTATTACATCCAACTTTTTCAATGAGAAGCTCAAGTACGTACATTTTTAGGAATTGTCAAAATGCAAAAACTTTCTTCAAAAAGTATTAAGATGTAAGATCGAGAGTCACCGATGTACACTTATTACATTAAATTCCGATTGAACCTTGTTGACGGAACTTCGTGAAAATCGAAAGAAATACTTTCACGAACTTCTTTCCGCACGTAGAACGCCGCTTCTGGCGGTAATCGGGACGCTCGTACTACTTAGTGCAACGATTTCTCTTTAATTACGTGGGCGTTAGCACATGTCATGTTTCATGAAGAATTTGATATTTTCGTGATGCCGGTGTTGAGTGAGAACAACGTGCGCCAGCATGTTTACTGGCGTTATAGGTGAACAAGCTTCGCGAAAGCGTATATACGTGCACTTCGTTGAAGGTAAAGGTCTTAATTTAGAGCCCGCGGGGGCGATAAGTTACGACGTTCCTCGTCGCTTTCGTGCCGCAAATTCCTGTAAGTTAATTTCTACCCGCGCCACCGTCAACCCCCGTCTACGTTTGACGCGTTTATTTTATATTGGTTTTCTGTCTTGCGCGGAGCGTACGCGCGCGACTCACGTTGCGCGACTCACGCAATTATTCGATCAAAGCGGCTTCGTTAGCTTCGGTTACATTCGCAGCCCTCGGCTGCACGCGGCTCTGTGCGAACGTTTAACATTTATTTATCAATCCCGCCGAGATTCATTCGCAGAATTAATTTCACCTGATTCATTCCGGCGTTTCCTGCACGTATATAAGTGGATTCTGATGAGTATAGCTTTCTTTTTTTTTCCGTCCCCGGGATCGAATTCGCGTGGGCCGCGGCACGAGAATAATTTAGCGGAGGAAATTTGCATAATATATATTTCATGTAATTTTATGCGCAATTTGTGATTTATCCGTAAATTAAAATGTGCGACTTATATATACATAATACAGATAATTAAAATATTAAGGTATATATATTTCACGTATGAATGGTTATTTTCTCTCTGAATCTTTTATTCAACAAAAAACGGAAGCGAGAGGTATATGAACGGCGGCGAAAAAATACGATGCGGCAAATATAATCATATGACTCATTCTATCCTCCTCGCGCATCACGCTGCGCTGAGAGAACTTATTTTCGGCCGGGGGCTATTCCCACTTCGAGGGAACTCCATTTTCTTCGCTCCTTCCTTCCGCCCGTGCATTCCTGTCCGCCTCGCCTAATCCCTTCTTCCGCTCGTTTCGCGGATTAAAAATTCGCCCGCGATTTATCGCGCCGGCGAACCCGGGACATTTGTCAAAATGATTTACGGGTCGCGTTCGCTCGTGAATGTTAACGATCGTCGTCCCGGACGTCGGTTACATTTGATTTCTCACGTGTTCGAACTCCGCGTCGCGACGGAGGGAAGAAAAAAAGGGGCGCTTCCCTCCGGTTGGCGCGAGGAATACGAGTGAGCGTTGCGGGCGCGTACGATATGCGAACGAACCCTTAAATTCACGCGGTCGCGAGATGCGGATGATGCGACGCGATTTCGCGGAAGAGATCCTCAATGGAAGGTTGCTTGCACGCCGCGCTCCTGCGGTCGCTTTACTTCTTTCAGATTTATCTGGGGCAACCGCCGATGCATGCAGGAAGCCTCAGGATAAATATTGATAGAAGCGGCCGCGTCTTCTCCGTAAATCGTGTCTCGAATCTTCGAAGTCTCGCTTACGACATTTTTACCGTAAATCGAACCTAACGGGGGGAATCTACGAAAATTTCCTCCTCGAGGGAACGAGCGCGCCGCGCCCGCGGATATACCTGTCGCACGAACAGGAAGGGAATTAGATAAAATGCAAAAGATTATTTCGCCTGATTTATTTGACGTGGCTGAAGGCGCTTAGACGTCGGGCGGTATTTTATCTGAATGACTTTGTTCCGTGCGCGCGAGACGCGAATGCGCGGGAGGGAGGGGGAGGGGGAGGGAGGGGGAGGGGGAGGGAGGGGCGGGTAAAGGTGGCCACCGCGGAATGACTTGTCAGAAACGGCGCTGAGAATTCTCATAAAGCGCTTTCACGAAATGTCAGCGCAGATTACCCCGTCATTCTCCAGATAAAAATGCGCCTGCAGGCAATCGCGACCAGGCAATCGAGCCGCCTCGCTCGTGGCCTTTGCGAACCACTGAGAGATCTTTGATTCCGAGAGCCCTCCTCCTCTACCGCGATTGCTCTACGGTAATTAATTAAAATGTCAGCTCGTGAACCTCGCTAGAATGTCAATACGTTTGATGCTCGCTCGTTTAATCTTTCAGCGTAGATCGCTGGCTGATCAGGCAAATAAATGAATACACAAACCGAAACAGAAGTAAATTATAAATTGAAATAGTAAACATCGTACCGTGTACCTTGCTCGAATTCTCATCATCCTGCATTCTACCGATAGCGCGAAATCGATGTATATTTCATAAGGACATTAAATTTTAACGCACTCTTAATTTTTTATTTGCTTTTCGTAATGTTCGACATATAAAGTGTAGGACCGTTAATTATTATTATTATTATTATTATAGTTTGACATGCGAGATAATAAATTTTGCTGTTTATTTTTATTTCGTCGTAAGACATTGGATTTTGGACACTCATTCGGAAGGTGCTATGCGGAATAGGATGAGCCGGGGGGGGGGGGGAAGAGTAGGACGGGAAAGGAGGTTCCAAGAGTAATTTCCAGTTGGATCACATGGCTGCGCTTGCGAGCCCGTATTAATAACATCTTTGTGGCCGGTGGTTTCTTCCAGCCCTTTTCTCACCCTAGCATCATCTGGAGCGTTGTGTGTTGGGGTTTGACCCGCTTGCTCATAAATCCACGATGCGCGCCGCGCCGTGAGAACCGCGCGTTCCAACGGTTGAAATTTCAATGAATACTAAAGTTAAACAAATACGATACGTGTGTGGTGCACGTGTAGACGAGATAGGTGCCGGGCGCTTCACATGTCCGGTATCGCCTCTTTCTTTTTCCTTCTTTTTTTTTTTTAGATTTGCCGAACAAAATGGATATTCGTATATGTAAGCTGAATTAAATTCCTAACATTTTCCATCAACTCTCGCTGCGCTATTCTCATCGACACTATTCTCCGGCGATGAAAACCGTTCGAGAAACCGCGCGCTCATCGATATCGGTCATCGATATTGTTCATGCAGATGCTTCCAAGTGCCTACGCGTAAGGACGAGAGAGGACAAGTCTCCTCGGTATCCCGCGTCTCTGTCGCAATTTCCAGCGAGAGCTTACGAACACGCCGTCAATGTAATGTCCTTTGTGTGACCGCGCGCGAGCATTTTCTTTCGTGGTCTCCCCTCGTCGACGATCCCGCTGAAGCTCCCGCGAGGCCTCACGCGTGAAAGCGACGCGGCCATCGTGTAACATTAACGCTTTGACGAAGGTGAACCTTGACATCTTCGCGACCTCGACTGGACGACGACGAAAAGTGCGCGAAGTCGCGCCGTCCGGCCGACAATTCGAAACTCGGGAGCTTCATCGCGGTGAAGAGATAGATCGATAGAGGCAGAGAGAAGCTGGAGAGTGCATGGAATCGATTAATCGATGCCACCGCGACTATTTATGGCTCGGCAAGATCGGGATAAGAAGCGCCCGTGCACTGTCGATGGCATTGCGGTGTTTTTCCATGAGCGTCAGATGCCACGATAACGTCGCAAACACGCGACATTAATGGTAGCTGAATTCACGCAGATTAATCACGTCGGGTAGCTATAAATTTAAATACATATATTTTGCAAATGTGACAACGTATATTACTGAATAATACAATAGGTTTCTTTTTCAAAAGGGTAGAAGAAACTGGGGCTCGATGCGCGATATTCAATCGCGACAAAATCTCTCGGCGGAGTAACGTTCTCGCCGTGAGAAACGATATAAAACAGTTTGACAAATCGTTCCGCGTCTGTAATCTCGCGCGGCGGTCTGTGACATTTTTCTCTGACGGCCTTAACCATCAGGGGAGGAGAATCGTCGCAGTTCGTTCACGATCTACGGTCGGCGAAGAAATCTGCAATTCAAAAGCCGCACTTTCGTTACATTCGGGGACGAGAGGGTCCTCATTAACGATTCCGACTGTTCTTCGCCCCTCTCGCCCGCGCTCCCTCCTCTCTCTCTCTCTCTCTCTCTCTCGGCCCACGCTGCTGCATGTTTTGATAGAGCGGAAATTAAACGGCGGTGCCGGTCTTTAATCCCCCGAGCAGTACGGACTTCCTTCTGTCAACGGTATCTCGTCGCGATGGAGCTCTCGTCGATTCCGCGATCGCGATTCTCCCGGCCGTCGGGCGGAGAGAAAGTTTTTATTCATGCGCGATTGAAAAGAACGGACAATCAAACACGGACGACGGAATCGATAGCGCGCGTATGGATTTCTATATTTTTCTTTTTTTTTTTTAATCGGTTATTACATCCACCGATAATTCCAAGAAAAATGAAATTTTATTTGAATTGGCGAGTGAAAGGGAGGCCCCGCGCGATCGCCATTTCGATCGAATTGATGTCCGATCACGACGGAGACTTAAACGGCGCGCGCGTCGGGAATCTCCACGAGATTCGTGATCCACGAAGGAAAAATGTTAAATGAATTAATTGTGTCAAGAATCGTAATCGCGCAGCTGAATCAAATGAAACGGTGAACTTTCTCATAACTGTGGTTACAACTTAATTTCGCGCGAATCGCGTCTTTTATGTACGGCGAATGAAAGAGCGTCCTTTCTTCCGTCAGATTCCAAGTTTCCGGGACAACCGTATAGAAAGAAAGATGAATCGTGAATTAATGAAGTCTCGCCCGAAGAAATTCCATGACCGTCGCGTGCGTCCTAACGTTAAACGAATCAGGAAGCAAATATAGTGTTCACAAAACCGTTGAGATAATGCTGTTAATTGTACGAATTATACGCCTCCACGTATATAATTCGTGTAATCCGTATTAAAAATTATTATCCGAAAAAAGAATGGAATCTTTCGCGCAAAAATTACGTCGCAACTGTCGTTAAACAATAAAATACTCGCCGTATACAAGCAGCTTGAGAACTTTTTTCATCTCTCGCTCAATTGACACAGCACATGGCGCACGATATCTTGTTGTCCCAACTATTATTACTGTTTCGATATCTGTGCAAGTTTCCTAACGATTATAATCGATTAGCGTAAGTTCCGGCGTAAGAATTTCTGGATTTCGTCGCAGTCGCGCTATTATCCTCTCCCGCGACGATGCGGCGCGAATCTCGCGTCGACGAATCGGTCGTCCGCTGTGTACGCGCAGCTACATTTTCTACGTTTTCGTACTCTGTCAACGGGAAAGCCTCAGTTATCACGTATTCCATTTCCCGATACAACCGGAATGTCTCGAGGCGATGCCGCGCTGCATCCCACCGACGTCCTTCCCATCGTTTTTCATCGCGACCAACACTTCTTCTCGGTTAGTTCAGTGAAAGATTCTGTGTTTTCCCCCGTTTCTCTCATCCCGTTAATTAACCACTTCTCCGTGCGCCTTTCCTCTCACTACTGTCGAGAGAGAACGCGGAAGATATAAGACATCCGTCACGTGTAATGCCCTTTTGAATCCAACAATAAGCTCCAAGTGAGATATGAAGTGTAACGTTGACGGATGAGAGACTTTCTAATGATATTGCATATAAATTGGAACATCACACGTTACAGATATTGCAAATATGGATTTAGAACTGCAGGGGAGGCGGGGCGTACGACAATTTTTTCACGCATTCGAAATCCAACGAGGTCGCGGGCGCGCGCAGTTGATTCCGGATTCAAGGCCCGTGCCTGAGGAACTTGTGGCGGCCGCCAGACGTCGGCGGGAAGATGTCACGGGAATTTTTTTACGGCCGTCCTCGCTGATGAAAAAGCGACGCACGGTCGAGCCTGGAGTCTTATTACGTCGTGGACAGACACACGGCGAGGGGTACGATCCTGGATTAACGTCAGCCGCTCGAATACTCGAAGAGACAAAAGCAATTATATCCGCTGACCCAGATGGTCGCGGCGAACGAGTTCTTGCGATGGAGATTTTACGTGCCGCGACAAATACGTGTCAAGCTTTATGCGGGACGTGCACGTACATCCCGGACGAAGTTAATCAAAAGCAATTTAAATTATTATTCGTTCTGACTGTATAGTTGCCGAAGATTTATTAGTATATTTACTGCACCGACAAGAACAAGGATTCTACTTATTCCACTTAGTAATAAAAATTCAATCGGATTGTTCAGAACCAAAAAAATTAATAAATAAATTAAATGAAACATTTTTAAATAAATAGACGTTACTATTATTCAAATAAATAAATAACGTTCACGAGATTAAAGTAATTTTTTAAATTTCACCAGGCACTAATTACAATTCTCTTTGTTCTAGAAATCATTTGTGTATATTCGTGTTGTTGTTTTCGACTCAAGTCTTTCAGCAATCTCGCAAGATAATGAAAGCTCTACTCGACAGTCCGTTCTTTAGCTTTTCCAAGGAAGCCCTGACAAGTAGTTAGGCGTCGTAGTCAAGCTAACTACCGGCACTCGAGTGCCTCAGCACTCGAAATGTTCCGAGGAAAGCGCGTAAATCTGTAAAGTGAAACCACCCCCCTTCTCTGTCTCCTTTTCCCTCTGTGTAGAACGTGAAAATCCGTGCAACCACTCTAGCCCCGTTTTTCCTCCGCTTTACCCTTGACGGCTTCCGCGTTACCTGATATTCATCCTGTGAAGTTCCCCCAAAAGAATTATCGACCTGCCGTATCGTGTTCCCCATAAAAAAAAAGCAAAAACTAAATCTTAATCTTAAATAATTTATTTTTCACAAGAGTATCACTTGTGCGGTGCAAGAAGAGACGTCGCGCTGCGCGTAAACGAAATACGAAACTAGATAACGAATTCTTAGATGATATTTGATTATAAGAATTTTTTTCCAGTAATTAATTATGATATACATCCTTTCCTCGGATATAATTTTTGCCATAACGATTAAATCTTGCGTGATATCTACAGAATTTTTTTCGGCAAACGTTACTGTATGTTAATAAATATCTCTGAAATTCGCGCGGTGAGACAAGCGACGTCGCGACGTGTCGGCTCGATTCCTACCTCGCCGGATCGGTTTATCAAATTGGCATAATTATATTCGAACACACACGGCTGTCAGGTGCAATGACATCTGCAGGCACGAAACCCGGCCTGAAATTTCCGGTGAGCAACGTCGACAATCCGGTCCACTTCCCGGCTATTCCATCTATCTCGCCCTAAGTTTCCCCCTTTGTCCGCCGAAAATTAGCGAAGTTAGCCCACTCGATGAATGAACTTATCTGCCTGCTCATGCTCATAGTCGTTAAGTACGAAACCTCGTCAAAATTTCGCGGATATCTTCCCGAAAACTTCGAGACAGGAGAATCTTCGGAATTAGGAAGGTAGTTAAGTGTTTAGTGTTATACTCTCGAAAAATAATTAATGTTGTAACGTAAAAATGAGAAACATTTTACGTTTCTTACTATCGTAATTAGAACAGGCAATGTATACGCAAATTATACACTGTATAAACGATTGCAATTTAGTTGTAAACCCTGGAAACCAATTATCTCATCGACCTCTTAGAGCGGCTCGTTTGGCCGCCGCGCGAGGTCGAAGCTCGACGACGGGAAAGAGAGAGAGAGAGAAGGAGAAAAAACATCGCGCCTTGTCGTTTACGCGCCGCGACGAAGGAGTTGAACGCGACGGTGATTTCGTAGTAGTCGGCAATTATAGCGCAATTAGAAGCGACGAGGAGCGGGATTCAACGACGAGGTCGGTGCGATGAAGTGCTTTCTTGTACGACACGCCGTCGCCGTCGTGCAACCGTGATTCACGGCCGTGCTTGTGCACGCGGCCGGATGCCGCCGGGCTTGTAAAGCGCCGCTATAAATGTGCGGTACGAAGGATAGTCGCGAAGTTTTGCTCCGATTAATCTATTTATGCGCCTCCTCGCGCGCGCGGGCGCTTGTTAATAATCTCGGGGGTGCATCAGTAGGCTTTATGCGATCGCGTTTAAAAGTTGATCCGTGCACCCGGGGGCTATCCTTAACGATCCCCGCGAAATATAGCGTGCGGGATTTCGCGCGAGAATTGGGTGAAGTTTGAGCCACATGATAAATGCCCCGACTTTATACGGGGCTCAACGCTCAGACATTTTAATGGTCTTTTGCCTTCGTATATATACACGTATACACACACACACACACACACACACACACACACACACACACACACACACACACACACACACACACACACACACACACACACACACACACACACACACATATATATATATATGAGCTTAAATATCTCTTTCCCCTCCTTTTGGAAACTCTCCGACATTATTGCGGGCTATTTGTTAATTGTCAGGAAAGTTTCGCAATAATTCACCCACACGGCAAATCGGACGTGTACGTATTCGCGGAATGCTGCATTTTTTATACGTATTGGCGCTTCTGTAAATCGTCCTGTATGTATTCAAAAATTTGCTGAGGCGACTCTTAAGAAAAATCTACAGAAATTTATCGTGAAATTTCACGGTATGTTTGGCGGCGTATACTCGTAACTCAAGAAAGTATCAGTCACTTTAGTCGAGGCGAATGTAAGTCTGGCGAGGATCCACACGTAGAAGGTGTCTTACATACACGAATAAAAAGAGGAATTCGGGATATTCTGTACGTTATTACTTAAACGACGTAAACGAGTAGTAACGAGGAAATGCCCGAGATGTTGTCGAAAATTTAAATTTCGTTCTCTCACGACGGAAGTTGGCATAAGTTTGACTGCGCGTGGAGCGTAATCATGTAAGTCGACACCGTGTCGACGTTCCACTTTGTCGCAAACGCAATACCCTTCTTCCGTCTTTACGACGGTATCGGCAAGATAGCGCGTGTCTCCGAATTTTCCGACGTTTCCAGCGCAGTCACCGAGGAAAGTCGCGGTTGTTCTCCTTACTTTTATTGCCTCGAGTGCCGTCGACGACGGCAGCGATAACGGAAATGCGCGTTCGGAGTGACGTCTCGAGAGAATTGAGCGAGAGAAGCGCAAGAGAGGTGCGAGAGAGAGAGAGAGAGAGAGAGAGAGAGAGAGAGAGAGAGAGAAGTGGAAAAGGCGCGCGGACGGATCCTCTCAGTAATCCAGACATTGGCCGCGACATCAGTTGAGATATTAGAGCGGCGGACACACAATGCGGTCCCTTATTAACACGGTAGAATTCAAAGCGGAGCGCGATGCTATTGCCTCACGATGGTAATTTCCCTTTTTCTTTTCGCCTGTTCGAGCCGCACGTATCGCAAGTGTACATGTATTATATACGCGTATTCATTTGCAGGATATTCGCGAACGCGCGAACACTTGGCCGCGCCCGTGTTTCTCTCGCGCCTTTGTAACGGAAACTAGGAATTTTTTGTTACAAAATTTTCAGCGCTTTTTCTCTCGCTTCAATTCGTTACTGCACACACACACACACACACGCACACACTGCACTTGCTATACGTATTTCACATTTCGTTTAAGTGAATATACCGTACGGGGAAACTACGGAGGGGAGCGCCCCGAGAATATTCGCAGCGACAGTTTTCGAATGGAGGATCTCCGCCAGGATCTATCGCGAAGAAGAACATTCTCAATGCGCTGCGCGAGAAGTATATCGTGGGTGTTAGGCGAATAGCTTTCTAAGTGCCTGTCTCGGTGTGCGCGCTCCCCCGCGGTATCTCGCTCGTACATCATTACGGAAGTATTCGCAACAAGACGCGATACACCGGGAGAACCTTGCCTCGCTACCAAATATAGGGTGTCCCGATGCCATCCTCTGTACATTCCGCGAGACGCTGAATAGCTGCGTGTCGGCATTCTGCATATCTCAGAGACGCGACATCCAAAAGCTCCTTCCGCCGACGATACTTCTACGTCTACGCTTCGCGGGGAACAAACGACGTCTTCTAAATTCGGGACGCGACGCGGGGGCGGATGTGTGTCCCTCTGCGCGATGGAAACGCCGGAAAGCACTCGGGAGTGTCAACCGCAGTGGAGTACACGATTCCTTCGATAATCGCATTCCTTTCTTCGCCGGCGAAGACGGGAACGTTAGACGTGTTACAGTCAGACATCGCACTTTTGCTGGAACGAGGCAGTGTTAAAGGGCGCTGCTTATCGAATATTATCTTCACGTACGCGGGAAATATATATATATATGTATAGCGGACGCCGTCTGACAACGGTACGGACATTTGTTTTTTTCGCCGTAAATGAAGAAATCCAATTAATTCAAGGCGCGGATAAGAGCCGGGCCGGACATTACGCGAGAGAGGGCCGCGTTACGGCCGTCCGCGAATAAGACAATCTCGAATTAATCCATTGTGCCCTTCGACCCGCCTCCCTCGTCCGGTGTTCCTTCCGCCGCCGCCGCCGCGCGCCCGGGAAATTAATCCGCGGCAGCCTCAAACAATGGCCGAGCGTAAATAGCCGGCGGGAAAATGACGACGGTACGTGGAGGATATGTGGTATATTTTACGCTACATCGAATGGGGATGAAAGGAGAGATTGTCGCCGCGATGAAAAGGTGTGTGCGCACCACCCGCGCACACACCTTTGACACTCCAAGTAGAAACGGTTATAATATTTCGCCGATTGTCAACCGCAAGACTTACATTAGATATCGCGCGAGAGATTCTCTCTCTCTCTCTCTCTCTCTCCCGTATTTACTCCCGCCTGTTTATTCAAGCGAACGGCATGCCTTCCTGGCTTTTAAGGTAATGAATGTATCGCGACGCGGTATCAAACGCGGTATCAACGATCGATCATTTCATTTCGGTACATATACCGAGCTCGTAAAAAGATTTATATGTATATATTAAGCTAGCTCCCTTTCCTGTTAAAAGTTGCAAGTTCGATGGAGTGTATCTTTAACGAGATCCACGTCGGAGAGGGGAGCAGTGACTCTTTCCCGATTCTGCATCAATCTTATTAGGTCTGTGATTGATTATCTTGATTGCGCAATGCGATCTGTTCTTCTCAAAGTACCGCATTGTTATCTTGAAGATCTCGTCGATACGCGGAAAAATTATCGGTCACATAATACGGGCTTGGTTCCAGCCAGTCGTCATTAGCCGCACAGGGCACATTTGACGAGTTACCGAGTGTCAGAATCCGACGTGCATTCAGCATTGTTACCCGCGCCGCCGACAATGCTCGTGCGAGACACTGGCGGCTTGCCGGGGGGAGGGAATACTTTGGGGCAACCTACCCACCAGGCCGTACCAGGCAACTTTCGTACGCAGGTACGTGGGTGCAGGCAGACTTACCAGGCACAATACCGACGACGACTGTGTTGACGCTTCCCTCCGACGTGCCGTGACATCGCAACACCCCGACGCGACGGTTTCGACTTCAACTTTCGGATTCGGCGAGCACAGGCGAAAATTAACTCGAAGTTCCTCAATTACGGAAATCGCTATTGTTTGTAAAATTTAATATGTGTACATTTATAAGTACTTTAAACAATCAAAATATTTTATTTTAATATATTCTGATAGAAAATGTAAAATGTATATCTCGTAAAGCATTGACTTTTCGGCGATGCTCTTAAAAAGACGAGTAATTTATGAAAGAAAGAGATTTCCATGCAAACAGATCCCTCTGACAGAATCGATTTTTTTTAAGATTTAAGTATTTTTTTATGAAACTTATCTATCTTTAAAATTTTGAACTCATTTTTTTAATACTCTGTACAATATAAGAGAAAGAGGAAGTACATTGCATTCTTAAAAATTTTTTTAAGAATGTACTTTGTATGATGTATGACACTTGATACAATAAAAGATATGAGTTTGTGAGAACTATAACGGCAATATCTCTCGGCGAGTTACTCGTAAAATACCATTTTGCGGCGGAGGAGAGGATCGTGGTGGTGCACGATGCAATCTGCTGCCAACGATCGATCAGAAATTTAATTAATGATTTATACCTGCAACAGAAGTAGACTATCATCCTCCTTACTGGCATCCTCACGTGCCTCGCGGCCATTTCTCTTCCGATGCGATGCCCGAAACACGTATCCGCCTCCCTTCTCCCGTAACGCAACCAATATTCGCGGACAATCCTTCTTGGTTCGCGCTGTCAGTGCAGAGTCCGCTTGATCGATCACATTTGGTTTAGAACAGACTAATTACAAGTTCATGCTCCCGGCAACGGAGATTCCCCGTGATTCGAGCGATGGAAGGAGGGTATATAGGCTTTTCCGGTATTTTTCGAGCCGATCTATCAGAAGGCTTGGCATTCCTCGCGGCGTCCCTCTTCCGTAAAACGTGACCCGGGTGCCGAAGACGCCTTCAGAAGAATCACCGATATTACCGGCTACGATTCCGTCTATCGATTTCGAGTATGGCAAACATATCGTATTGGCTCGCTAATTAGTCGAAAACATCGCGAGAAAGCTTCAGACCGAGTTACTTCCTTTTTACAAAACTCGATTACGGTTCTTTTCTCGTTACACAGAAGCGATCGATCGATCAAGACATTTTTGCGCCCCCCTTTCACCCTCGTTCTCCGCGAGCGCAGTTCTGCATCGTTTCGCATTGTCAATTCTCATTCTTATTATTTCTCGCGTTTTGCGCTATTCACGACGGTTCGAGCAATGGAACGCGACTGTAGGCGACTAACGCTTGAGTAACGAAGCGGAACGACTGTTTTCATTACGTCGCGACTTCGGGACGTCGTAATTGATTACGCGGACGTTATTTCGCGACGTTACAGGCACGTCGGAAAAACCACCGTATCATCGATCTTCGCTCAGTCGTTTACCAGTGATACTTTTCGCGATACTCGCGGAAGTATATCCCCGACCCGACCCAACGGAACGCAGCGTAGACGGGGCCGCGAGAAGAATGGACACCGTTTCCCCGACTCGTTCGACTCATTTTTCATTAGCCGGGACCCTGCCTTCCGACGTATGCGAGCGCAATCGTGATGCCTGATTCCTCGCTGAGCGAGCAGACAATGTCAACTTCGATCTCGCTCGCTTCGCTGCTCCTCCTACGGCGACAGACGATGCAACTTCGCGACCTCGCCTTCAAAGACCAAGCCAATCTATCTTTTGCGCGCGTCACACGCTGGGGGGAAGTCTTTTCTTTCTCGTCTCCACGCATCTTACCCTTCTTGGCAGAGGGATATTATTTATAGCTCTTCTTTTATAATTGTATGCACTGTGCCACACACACATTCTGTATTAAATTATATATAGGCATTATATATATTGTCGATATAAATATATTTATGCGGTTGGATTATTTCAAATTTTTAACTATCATTAAAAATAGATATAGAAAAATGTTGAGTAAGGAAAAAATAAAAAAAAGATACAGGGCACAGAGACCATGAATCACTTTAATAACTCGCGGAGGTATAAGAATAGCAGCAAGTCATCGTTTTTACAAAAATCATTTGGAGTAGAAGAGAAAAGTGATGTTCTCACGCGAGGTTTGGATGGCATTTTGTGTCACGACACAACAAATATATCGGGACAGTCGTATTATTTTCTATGTAGAAGAGAGAAAAGAGACAAGAAGATAGTTTAATATTTTCGTAGCATTTCAATGTTATCCGCGAAATGCATTTTTTAGAGAAATGTAGAAGGATCGGAAATTCACACGCGCGCGTTTGCAGTTTGTTAATATTGCAAACCGCCATTCGCATCATCCTTTCGTAAATAATAAAATACATAATCGACGTTAAACAACTGCGGAACTAAAAATCACTTTCGTCGATTCTCCAGTCGAGAGACAAACGCGTTCTCGAACAAATCGTGCACGTCGCCCCGAGGATTTTTTGTGCCGCAGCACTCGAAATCTAAAGGCACGTGTCTACTTCTCGATATCAATCATTCCCCGAGAAGGCGAAGAGAATCGTTCGCATTAAACGGCTCGGTCTCTGAAATGTTCCCGAGAAACGACCCGATGAGAGATGAACTTTCAAACGGAGGTTTGCACGTCGTAGTTCCGCCGCAGGAATTGTGCAAAGGGTCGAGAAGGAGAGGTGCGCGCGCGCCCCCCGCGGGGGAGACCAAGGGGTGAGAATGGTAGGACCGAAGTAGAGGAGGATTTCGGAGGGCGGTTTTGAGAGGCCTGCGGCGAGCAGAGATTAAATCGTGCCGCAGTAAAGAGCTAATCTGTCTATCCCTGTCTATTCTCTTCTCTTCTCTTCTCTTCTCTCTCTCTCTCTCTCTCTCTCTCGCTGCCTTCTTCGGCTTCTACGGCTCGCTTTTTCCATTTTCGCGCACTTCTGAAAAGTGGAAATGGAAATGCCTACGACGCGCGCAATCGTCGTCCGCTCTAGATGCCATATATCGGCGATATAAACGATCTTTGTCGTGAAAATTGTGAAAATAAAGATCGACCGTAGCACTGGAATCTACCTTCTATGAAGTCCAAGCAAATTTCAGATTTCGGCATTAAACATTCAATCGCTTCCGTGACGAGAAGCCCTTATCTCGGCATCCGTCGACTAGCAGGAAGCTGCTTTCTTCCTCCAGAATTTGATTTTCCTTAAAATACTTCTTGGTATCCTCAAAAGGCAACTTCCTACAGCACCGCGTCTTCTCGTTGGTCGCCAATCGCGTTGCCAACTAAAAGATTCTTTTCTTCGAAATTTCGTCTTCCTCGGGACGATCCTCAGTTTCGCCAGAGGAAGGTTTTTCTCGAGATACTATCTTCTTCCGGAAAAACTCCGGATTTCCGTCAGTTTCTAAGGAAGTATTGTATAAAGAACTTGAAATTTTTCAATCCGATTAACTTATCGTGTCCGATTCTTGGCAATGGAGATTTCCGATATTCACTTGTGTACACGTCGTGCATTAAATCGCGATTGCGTTTAAATATCTGAGAACAACGAATATTTTATTAATAAATTTTCGCCAATGCTTGAGTTCTCAATCTTGTGTTCAAGCTGTAGAAAAATTTAACTGTGAACTTCTGTTATCAACAATAATTTTAATATTAATTTAATATTAACATTTATTCGGTTATTTCAGAAATTTATATGCACTGCAGACTGTTTAATTCTTACGACAATACATAATTTATTTCTGCATTCAGAATTCCGTGTTGCGTGATGCTGACTTTTTAATTCAAGAGAAGCTGTTTTTTTTTACCTTTTTCCGTTTTTTTTTTTTAAACGGAATGAGTAGTTAAGTGCATATAGAACACTCGCTTCATTGAATTATGTATATACCGACCAAGCTTTTTACATTGCAGTAACGGGCATCTCGTGCATTTCAGAAGTGCGTAGTCGTAATTCTAATTAGCTATTTTTACGTAGCATATCTCTGCTGAATAGTACTTCAAGTCCATTTTTGAAAACACTCACGGTTATGTATACATATTTCTTACACCACACGTTATTTAGATCAACAACAGGTCTATTATTTCTCACTTAATTCCCAGTGAAATTCCAGATAAAACAAATGTACATTAAAAACGTGTACGTTGGAGAACATAGGCGAACGAAATGGTCTCGTTTTGCAATTTTCATCGAATAAACAATAAATTGCCAGGCTTTTTTTTAATTCCCGACCGAGATTGCCTGACAAACAGAATTTTTCCGAATGTGACGCAACGTTTTTACGAAGTGCGAGCGCGCGAAACGAATTTCGAAAACTGCTTCTGCATCTCTGCACTCTGCCATTCCGTTTCTCGACCGCCGCTCACGCAAAGACGCTGACATTTCATTAATAACGTAAACGCAAGCTCAACCTGCGTCTCGCGTCGCGATGATGCAAAGCTGTCCCTCTAATGCCATTAATAAATTCCGTTGAGAATGCAACGAAGCGCTGCAGCGCGGAGGGAAACGAGAAAGTCTGCCGCATACTTGGAATGCACGGTACAAATGACTCCAGCTGAAAAACGAGTTAATCCTACAACCTGATTATTCTTCCCCCTGCCGCTTCGTCGTGACGGCTTATTGTCGGCACGTGCTTATTGTCGGACTTCCAGTTTCGACATTCCCGACGATCGCAAAAGACGTCACATTTCGTGGTTGTGAGAGCTTGAAAACTCATCAAGTCTATGCTAAATTTAATTCAGATTTATGCTAATTTAACTTCGCGATCGACGCAAAGAAAAATCTTATATACTCTTAGTGTAATTATATATTTTTTTAAATTAAACTAATGTAAGTAATTAACATTATATAATATAAATAAGATAAACTATATAATTAGAAATGGCATTAAATTTTTATGGGAAGAAGAGAGATTTTTATAGAAATTTTTATAGAAAGAAGAGAGATTTTCTCGCAGACTGCTTTAGACGATGTTAGATAATTCTTATACTGATGTACGTGACGATATTGCCTCGTCGCGGAGCAAAGTCGATTATAAGTAAAATAACGTCGATGAAGGTGCGGTAATATTCGGCGGTTGAATCGCGATTAATTAACTAAACGGGAGTTAATCGAGGAAGAGACGAACCACTCTCAAAGGATTTCCAACGAAGGGCGGCTCTAATGAGCGGCGGTAATTTGGAATTGCTCCCAGCCGCATCGCTTCTCTCCGTGCGTGAAAGATCCCCGGACGGAAGTTACTCGGTTAATTATCGACTTCGTTCTTAATTGTTCCTAGTTAGCAGAATCGCGGCTAGCCGTGGGTGTCCGAACAAAGGTTCTTTTGCAAGATACGCAAGATACATCTTTGTATATTATTCCTCGGCTAATTAACGCTCTCGGAACGAGTTCCTGACGTCTCAATTTCTACAATAATATAGGTACCGTTCGTGACAACGTTGCGCACGCGGATAATAAATGCCGGAATTAAAATTCACGCCGCGCTACCTTACGAAATGGACGACCAGAAGATAGTTTCTCCTACGTAAGCTGGCTTGTGACAAATCGCGTAAGGAAATGTAATTTTCCCGTTCGCGGTCAGGTCCCTTTTATAATAGTACGTGTACGCCGACAGCGGACGGGTTAAATTTTTCATAGATCCTCTTGGAATATCTCGGATTGTAAGGTGGGTCAAGCTACACCAAGGGAGATTCAGTATATTTCTCTAAAGACTCTGTCTACCGTGGAAGATGATACCGTGTAATACGGCGCGCGAGACAAGCTGACGCGGAAGATAAACGTCAAGTCGCGATTTGTTTCTTCGCCGGTCCTCGCGCCCGGAGAAGTTGCGCCCGGCCTCTCTCGTACTTTATTGCGCCCTCGTATCCATGATATCCTACCATCTGACACTTTGAATTTCGGACACCGGGAGCAGGAGGGAGAAACGGAGAGAGAGGGAGAGAGAGAGAGAGAGAGAGAGAGAGAGAGAGAGAGAGAGAGAGAGAAAGGAAGGGGAGGAGGGAAGAGCCTCGGGAAACTTGCTCGGACGCGAATGTTCGCGAGATGCAGCCAACCAGATTTGATTATGCCAACCCGGACCGGAGTTTCGGGGGCTCACGTTTTCTCGGGACTTCGCCGATCCCCCCGATTCCACTTGTGAATGCGCCCAGGCGGGATCTCGTCGGGATCGGAGATCAAACGGATTTCGCCACCGGTCGCGCCGTGGCGCAACCCCTGGGCGCTTCTCCCACAGCAGCTTCAGCAGAGATCTTGCCAAACCCGTACAATCGAAATTGCTGTGAGTGAAATGTTTTAAAGCGAGGAGGAACGCGGACGATTCTCGTACAAGCCCGTGAAAGTACGAAGCTTTTTATGGGCTCAGCTGCCAGTAATTTGAGCAAACGTACAAATTGTATTCCGTTAGGTAGGGGCGAGCGGTTGCATCGCCATAAAACAGTTAAACGGTTCTTTCCGTGAGAGTCGGGGCTGAGTTTGTTGCATCGGAAAATTCAAACGCGCGCGCGCTCGCGCGTGTGTGTGTGTATATGAGAGAGTGAGAGAGAATTGTTTAATCGTCTGATAAAAACGTGATTCGGAATCTGATTGAAGGCAATGCCATTTGCCGTAATTGAAAACGATGCGTGACGCGTTTTTCGGAGATGTATTATAGAGCCCGTCGCGCTCCATCGAACGTATACATCTTTTTATCACCGCGCGCCACGCGCTTTCAATTGTATTTCTATTCCGCATGATAAATCTTTTCCATTCGAGCCGTTCGGTAGTTTATCTCTCGGGAGTTACCTAGCACCATTTATCTTTTCCAGCCGTGTGCTTAATTTACCGTCGCTGACTGAATCTCGGGAAGATTATCTTGGCCGTCGGCGATCGCCGCGATTTTCAACGTATCCATTTCCATTCATCGCAAAGGAAGACCGCCCGACAGTTGAAGCTTCCAACTGTCGTATTTCATTCCCTCTGGAGTATTCTTAAGCAAATTGCAATGTTCATTTGCGAACGTTCAGCTTGAAGTCGCGAATGCAAATCGTGCGGGTCTACATATTCGATTATACGTGTTACAATTACAAATCTGTTATTGCAATAACTTCTTCGCGATAATTAAAATTTTTAATTACTCGCGTCAATATTTCGGGGATTTAGAGTTTCTCTCGCATCCGTCGTTCTTCAACGCGCAATTTTTGTGCATAATTTTTCACGTCCCGTCGTCACATGCGCACACGAGCGCGATCGTGCCAACGACTCGTATTCCGAAAATCTACATTATCCCGCCGCGAGCCGATGGCAGAAGGCGGCGAGAGAGGGCATTTTGGCACGGAGGGCACATGCGGCACGGAGTCTAGAAGCGCGCCTGGTGCGCCGAGTGCATTCACTATTCACTTATCTAGGTCGGTTTGCCCAACCCAGCCGAGGCCTCGACCCACCCCGAAATCCACCTCGGCTTCGTCAAACTCTCTCTCTCTCTCTCTCTCTCTCTCTCTCTCTCTCTCTCTCTCTCTCTCTCTCTCTCCGTTTCCCCTCCCGACTGAGAGCGAGGAGACCCACCCAGCAATTCGTCGCGTCCCGTTAGTTATCTTAACGATGCTTTTATTTGGCGGGGATTTCCGGTCCGAAATCCGAATCTTCGCGTGATCGTGTCTGATTCGATTCGATCCTCTCCCTTTTTTCTTCTTGTTCCGTTAATCGCCCGAGCGAAATAATTGCTGTCGATGAGGTTTGATATTGGATGTGCCAATTCAGGCTGAATAATTTCAATGTAATATCACGAGGATAAATGTTATTTGGGTCGATCTCTCCTATTTTCGCGATTCGGAAAAAAGCAACGCGAGAGAATGAACGGGGCAAAGTTTGAACGCGAGATGATACGCCCACGAGGCTGCGATTCTTCGAGAGGACGAGGTGACAAGTGATACTTAACCGTGCAAATGTTATTTTACACATGTTTGCCTTATGAATATTTTACAACGTGTCACGTATCTATAAAGTACCTACACGATTATCCGTCATTTCGATCAACCGAGTTTCACGACAATTTCCATATATGGCAGGCGTCCTCCCTGCGGACCCGCGATTTGATATAACACTCCATGAATACGGAATTAGTTAGATATTAGTTATAGTTATAAATTCGAAGTAAACACATGTCATCACTAAAGGACACACGCCGATAATTGGAACGGAATTTTCCGGAGCTCTTACTCAGTTTTCAATAATTTTTGCACTCGTAATGCACGCGAACGAGAATCGTTCCGCTCCATCTTGCGACACGGTCGCGAGAGAAAAGAGATTGAGTAGATTATTAGCTGTATTCAAGGAAGCGTTAATAAATGGCTGCAACACACGCGAGCGACGTTGTCACGAAGTATTGTATAATAACAGCGATAACCTGGGGGACTGTAAACATACTACCAGCGTGGAATTCCACGTGAGAAGAGGACAGAATGTGTTCGCTTGCATCGTCGCATTGCACGCGCACGCGAGTGCATCCCGATCCTCGGCGACGCGGAGAGGGGGTCGCATAGCACCCCCTGCATAGTGGTCATTGTGGTATCACGGTGTTATGCGAGCGGTACCGATCAAGCGCAAACGGGACAAAGACGTGTCCCGAGAGTCGTTTTGCACGCGGATTTGTATCACGGCGTCGGATAAACGTATGTGTTACCGTAAACGAGTGCGAAATACAATACGTGCTGCTGTGGATTAACATCTAGAGATACCCGGCGACAGTATATTATTACGTGAAAAACTTTATCTCAACGTTACGATTATATCGTCACACGCGAAGTGATACAAGGCCGGAATACGGTCGGTTTCCTATTTTCTCTCGCTTTTTAAACTAGTGAATATTCCCGAATTATGTGTCGAAGTGATTAACGTTCGAATCTGATCAGCCGACGTCTAATATATGTAATGAACGCGTATCAATAACCGAAAAGAGCTAGTTGTGTGTGGAGAACGACACAGTTCACAATTCCAAGATTTTCCGCAAGGATGAAGGTCCACTGCTCGACAGTTTTCTCGCGACGTCATCCGGAAACCTTGTTGCTTTATGCATGGGTGCTCTTGCTTTCCCAACGTCTGGTAAGCTTACGGCGCCTCGGACGCAGCTAATCTTATATCGCTTGGATGCAAACTTGATACCGCTCGAGTGCATCGCATTTAACATTTACAGATTTAAACATACCGTTTACTCGCTGCATTTGTCGAGATAACGCGCGGACGGGTTTTATACGTTCTCGGGAATATCAGAGAAAGCTGTATCTTACACAAAGATTCCCGATAAATGAGTTTCAACGTTATTATATTCTGCGAAGCCGCATATTCTCAACAACTGATAAACAAATTAAATTATCATAAGAAAAGATCTCTTTTTTCCCTCGCGGTTTATTTTGCGATATTTTTCTATTCTCTATGCAAAGCTTTCTAAATATTCAGAACTTCATAGTTTGTTAAAATTTCGTGTAGAGTTTTAAAAAAAATATTGCTTATCATCTGACATATTTTTCCAACTCGGGGTCGACTGTTTTTTTTTTCGACTCGTTAAACCCAGGTGACCCTTCCGCGCGATATCCTCGTGTACAAATAACACATTAATACTTCGAGAGTATGGCGTATCGCGGTCGGTTATTAATAACCGCGGCTATTCAGGCGCGCAAGACTAGGATGCGGGAAAAATGGAGAGACACGACGAGAGGGGCACTTGGTGAGAAGGGTAGGAAGAGGTCGTCTCGGCAAGCCCGCGGGATATTGAAGTGGCTGCTGGGCGCATTCACATGCGGCTCCGGGGGTGAGTTCTAGAGATTTAGATTAGTCACGGATCTATCTCGGTCGGGTACGTCCTCCCCTTTTATCGTTCCTCTTTAACCCTTGTCGTCACTGCGTTCTTCAGCGACGTGGCGACACTTCGAGGATTCCTCTTGGCGAGTGTTTAGTCAGCTAATTATCCATGGTGATTTGTAAAATTATCTGTTTCCTCCGACTCGATGAAGGAAGTAAATCCAGACATTGGCACATCTCGAAAATCAGCGGAGCATCGCGGCGAGAAATTTCGTTCTCGGAGGACGAATTCAACGAAGAGAAACGATTCTTGACATGATTGGCCTGACACGAGTCAGGTTAGACGTCGCCACGTAAAAGCTTCGGCCGGCCACCAAGGACCACTTCATCAACTTGTTTGAGTATAAGGGCCAACCGACCGACGTCTCGGCGGTTTTGACCGAGAGGTCACTGCCTTCAAGGCTATTGCTGATGACGCCACTGTTGCGAGGTTGTTAGTTTTGGATATCGAAATAGATTTAACTTTGATGAATATCGAAATTATAATGCTATACTTAAAATTATGATGCTGGTACTTAAAATAATTAATATAGTAATTTACACGTTAATTAAAAGAAAAAGAAGAGAAAAAGCACGGTTACGAATGATTTTTAGCAATTTGCACGGTTATATTTGCACGTCGTGCTTTACTTGTGCAATCTTATAAAATTTGTAAAATCGTCAACGCGAACTTTACCAAGACATGTAATCCCGATCCTACTGACGTAATTGTAATTAAAATGTAAACCCACAGAGGATAGATATTTGGATCTTTCCGATAGATTTCCGATAGCCGCACGCCGTGAATCATCCGCGACTCCAAAACGATTTCTATCGATGGAAATACATCTGCCAACGACGAGCGTATCTTGCGGATATCTCTCCTCGTTACTACTAACGTCGAATCGGGGCGCCTCTGAATGCCCGATTGGCTCAACTGCTCGTGAAATGACGCCGTTTCTCCGCTTGCAGATCATTTACGTCCCGCTTTGTGGAGCCTCCTCACGACGGCTTCAAAATCGTATGCTGCTACCCACAGCCGCATCCGTGAATCACAGTGCCACATAACTCACACGGCCGACCATGCCTTGTCTATTAGTCCGCTGAATTTCAAAATAATATCAGGGAGATAACCCTGGAATGTACTTTTGTCGAACTATCTTTAAAATCATACTGATTTTTTTACAGAAAAAGGAACGCGTATAAACTTGTATCTATTTTTTTTTACGAAATTCTACTTATGTAGCTGTTCCGTCGCCTGATTTAATTGTCATATTTAATCTCATGCGATTTTAGAATGCACTTTGGATTTATATACATGAACATTGTGAATTCGTTTAAGTACAAAATTATGATAGGGAGAACGTTGATCAACAACGAAAATTGGATGCTACAAATCCCCGATCGATCGAAAGAGGAAATTCATCTCGTGCCGAGATGCAAGCGGGATGCCTAAAGCGTCACACCACGCCGAGACGTCTGAGACGCGGGGCTTTTGCTCTCGGTATAAGGGAAATTCCAAGAGTCGGGAGTACTTAGATGCCTCGCTCGGAGTACAACAGTTTCGGAATTCTTTGGACTTTCTTACGGAGGGGATATGAAACCGCGAGCGCGACGGACTTGTAATGAAGAAACAACGGCAGTTCGTCTTCATTAAAGCCACGGACCGTCGCCCGTTCACTTTCGAATGAAAATTTTCGTGTAATTGTCTTTCCTCGCACCGTCGACTTTTAAATGTCATTAATTATATAAGTGTCTACTTACAGTGACTTTTCATTAAAGAATCAAGTTAGTCTGAAGAGTCACTTGTAAAATCACATCTCGAGGATTTCCCAAGTTGACGGGCGCTTACTAGATCTCGCCTCTCTCTCTCTCTCTCTCTCTCTCTCTCTCTCTCTCTCTCTCTCTCTCTCTCTGCATTTCCAGAGACAGGCCTCTATATTCTAATGGACGCGAATATTCCCGCGAAGGACGTTCCGTCCCGAAACTTACTTCTGAAATTACTTTCATTCTTCGATCGGGGCAATAATCCGGCTTCATTCCGTACGTTGATACCCCGGGCGACTTTCGGACTAGTCCGGAGAAAGGCTAACTTTTCTCTCAAATGTACTTTACGTGATGGCATCGTTCGAATGCAAGTTGCCTGCCACAAAGCCGATTGCGGCATCGAGATCGGCATTTCCGTTCGGATACCTTTGCGACGACGACGAAATCTTTCCGCTCGCGTAATGACGTTACTCTCTACCAGTTTCGATCCTTCGCCAATCGCCAGTCTCCTTTCTCGCAAAGGATCCCGTCCGTCGATCTTCTTTGAAGTTGTCATCTGAGTAATCCACGAAAGCACGTTTTTATTGCATGTTACATTTTTATTTGTACTAGCAAAGGATATGCAAAATAATTTCAGTTCATCTATTTTATCGAAGTCACGCCGCAAGTAATTGTAATCACTTTTTCGTATAAAATAAAAATTATCAAATCCTATTTTCTTAATATTCAATATTAAAACTTGACATTTCATTCTAACTCTAAATGAAAAAGAGTTTTCTCTCATCTAACATCTCAATATAATTAATCATACGAAAAATTAATCGTGCAGAAATTTAGGAAATTTTCGTCAGCAATTACGATAATGTTGGGAAGAAAACTATTAATTTCTATCCATTTTTGGAGCTATGTGATGTGCTTATTTCGTATCAGCAGACACAACGGTTAACTCGTTCGTCGATAGCGAACGAAATCCTCGCGGATTTCGTCTCAGGGACTTTGCTCCCGTCGATTCGGGCTCTTCCTCGATGGCCGCTTGAGCTTACTCGGGGCGACGAAGTTTAAATTGTTTTCGAAACAGCGGCGAATTCTATTGTCGGCGATTGCCGGAGCGAATATTTGATGCACCACTTACATAAGACAATTTATCTTGTAGTTTTTGATCACCGTCATTCGCGTCTTAACCAATGTAAATCACACAATTAATAACGGCCGAATTTTTTAAGCAAAATATTAGAAATATTAAAATACATTCGATGTGTGTCCTTGATGTTTCGAATGTTTCCCCCCCAGGGAATTTATGGCCAGATCTTGGGAAATCAGGCGAATTTGCGTAGAAACTGTTCATTGCGTACACATTCCACACAGCGAAGTGAAGCTTGCATATGTCAGTACAGACTCCATTATGCCTGATCGAAGGCAAATATTTGCGGGAGAATATCAAAGTTGCAGAGCACAGGAATATGGACGGTTTATCTTATCGCATCGTTGCACATCAACTATCCTTTAGTTCGCATATAATAAAGCCGAATAAATTTGTGTAAACTACCTTGACGTTCTACCATGGTTAATGACAAAGTGACGCCGTGATAGTTGACACATTGCATGAAAATTATGCTATGACATCACACGCTGCGACAACGTTATAACTTTTGACATTAACTAATTGACATATTATATCCTGCCAGCGTGTCTCTCGTGTCCCCAAAAAAATGATAAAATTAACTTCCATCTTTTCTACTTAATTAGCTCTTAGCTATTTCTTTTTTTCTCTCTCTTTCTCTTTTTCCTTCTTTCCTTCTCTGGTATAATATGTAGACAATATATATTTAAAAAAAAAACAATAAAACTTAAATATCGTTATATAAAGACAATTAATTTTTCGAGGTCCGTGAAATTGCATAGGACTGTTTCAATCTCCAGAGTATCGAACGCGGTTTCGGTAACTGGGCCGATCGCATCGGTCGCGTACCCTCTCGCCCTTCCGCCCCCTCCTCAACCCCTCATGAAATAATGACAACCAGGGGAAATACATCTCTCGGCACGTTGGCCACGCTATCAATACTGCGCGCCGTATCCGGCGAGAATGCGGGTTCTATCGCGCGCGCGCGATGCATCGCCGAAAAAATGAGCGGCGAGATAAATCATCCGAATCGCGCGCGGTCGCACGCGCGCGCTAGCGCGCGCGAGAGAGCGAGCGGGAAGATACAGGGTGGCACGTCCGTCTCGGTGAAATTTACTACCAATATTTTTCTTCCTCCGCCCCGAAAACGAGGTCGAATTTACGTGTCGCGTCTCCGGCCGCCGAACACGCGCCTCGCGGCAGCCGCGCGAGGCGGGAGGAAACGCCGCCGCCACCGCCGCGCCGAGGGCGCGGATATATCTCTGTGCCACACACGCCGCCGCGTGTGTCCGCAATATTGAGCGAAACACAAGCTCCCGAATCTCCTCGCCCGCGAAGCAGATTCCGCTTCAGAATCCTATCCGTATTCCCGCCGCTGCACTGCAAGGAGAGATCCGCCAATCTCCCAGAAGTGAAACACCACCGGAACGGGGTTTATTCAAGTTTATATCGCCACTGTAATTTCTCTGCTCTGTTTAACGTTGACCGCACAATTTGGGTCCGCGATGAGAGGATCAAGCGTGTATATTTTCGCATAAAGTTATGTTCCATTCTGTCTACTCTATTATATCGTTGAATTGAGTTACGTAGGCATTATTAATTGCTGAATTATGTCTTGAATGTCTATTGTCTATTGATATGCAACGGGCGTACTAGTGAAGCGATTTCCGGGAGATTAGGGGGAGCGCGCGGCCGGCGTATAATCGAGTCAAGGATTTGCTAGATTGGTGTATCGAATTCCGAAAACGGTTCGATTCGTAGAAAATTGGAAAAGTTGCCTCTTTATTGAGTCGATCCCGGGGCGGAAGCTCGGTCAAGATACAGCAAAAATATTTTATTGGAGATCGGAAAACACTGCCAGAGGCAAAAAGGTCCCTTGATGCGAGACGAATGCTGATCCATCCGCTCTCACATTTCGAACTGAAGAGCGATTTCGCATATAATAGCATCATCTCGCTAAGATCGAACTATAGATTCTACTTCTTGTTACCGGATCATTTTTTGCGGCCTACTTTACGCGCGATCGTGATTTCGAAACCCACGCTCCCCCCGTATATTGTATATATTTTACATCATCACAAGACGTCGTGGTGGACCGCAATAAAGAAATAAGGTCGCGAGAATAAGGAACGCAATTTTCTTTTTACGTTTGTGCGGAGCTTCCTGTTTACAAGTCAGGACGTTTGACATAAAATCCTGTTATTCCGTATATAGGTACAACACGCTATCTCTGCGATAAGATACAGAACAGATAAGATTTATCCGCGAGTCATATATCTCTTTCCCCGACTGCCTGACATTTTCCCGTCTATCTTACAGTTTCAATTTAATGCATGATGACGTTATAAATAAATGTGTGCAAACGGACGATCTTAATACTTTGTCGAGGACCGAGTCAACACTCGCGGCGAGCGAGTGTTGCGAAACATCGGCCTGGATGAACTCGCAAGTTCATAAAGTTCTAACGAGGTTCCACGGTGGTTCACTTCTCAAGGGGACCGTATGCCAAGACAGAGAGAGAGAGAGAGAGAAAGAGAGAGAGAGAGACGTCCCCTCTCCTTCTCACAGACTGCGTTAGGAACTATTAAAGTTCGGTGAAGGACCCACCGCGAATTTGTGACGGATAAAATTAAAGAGGCTTTATTACCCCTATTAATTATGCCCTCCTTGCTTTTCCGTCTTTTACGAAAATCGCTCAATCCGAAAACCGCCGCAAGTTTTATTTCGTGAACGTAAAAATAATTGGACCAAGTCCGCCGAGTTCGCCGAGTGAGTTTATCGGCTATTGAAAAATTTTCATTAATAGCGTACAATATCAAAGTTTTATACGCGTTAATCATTTTCAATAATAAATAAATGTATGTGTATATAAATGTTTCGAAGTTGCTTGAAAACTGAGTAAATTTTAAATTTATAAGAAGCATCCGAGAGTTCAGCAAAATGCATATAAGATGTGCTTAAAATTTAGCGTTGTTTCGTTGGTTCATTTTCTTTCTCTTTCTCTCTCTCTCTCTCTCTCTCTCTCTCTCTCTCTCTCATCATGAGAGGTAAGTGAGTTTAATCTAGCGAGCGGCGAATCTTCCGCGACCTCCTGCCAGCGCCTCATCTGGAATCGACGGCGGCGCTTAGCGCCGCCTCATAAATCCCCGATTTTACGGACGCGCATTATACTCGCCGGCGAAAAGAGTTCGATCGGTCCAGCGCGAAAAAGCACGGTAAAACTTTCCCTCGCGCGCGCGCGCGTCGCTTGCATTATGAAACTCGACCAACTTCGCGAAACGAGCCGAGCCGCTATTACTCGCGCAGAGGGGGGGGGGAGGGGAGGCGGAATATGCGCTGGGCAGAACGCCCGAGTTTTCGCATTTACGAGGCGCGATTAAGCGTTTTATGGATCCCATCAATTTTCGAATCCTACATATAACGTGCGCGCGCGGAATTAAGAATCGGATCGCGAGTGTCGCGTCGAGGGGCCAATCGCGAATCTGCCGCGCGTTTTAGCCGTCGCAAATTATTTTCGCCCCCGATACGCCACGCGAATGGAGATAGTCGGGAAAATAGATTTTCGTGCCTCGCGCGATGTATATTGCGATTTGTATCGCAGATTGCACGTCGCTCAGCTCTCTATTCCGGATTATTCTTGCGGCGGCGCGGGCGCGCTTCCCATATGCGATTTTACTTGACAATTAAATGTTATATAATGTGTCGCAGGTGTCGCGCACGGTATTAGATGTTACAAATGCGGACAGTACAACGAGGGAGTTGGCAGCATTACACCGTGCATTAATTACACCTCACACATGCTGATGGAGTGCCCATCCCCGGACCAATGGTGCATCGTAAGTACAACTTGCACATTATTTTTCCATTCAATTCACCAAATGAAGCGATGCCAAACATTCCGTAGAATATGATTGCGTACGCCGACACAATCTTATCCGTGAACGCTGCCAAATGCTGTCAAGAAAATAAAAATCATGCTCATACAGTTCCCTACCACGGTCCAAAATTGTGGAGAGTAGTCGAAACACTCGCTGAAATTCGAGTATTTCGTGAAAAGATAAATATTTCTTTTGCGAAAATAGGCGTCGATGCGGCGCCAACGATCACTTGACACTCTTCCAGAGTCGCCTATAACGACGTTATTTACCTCTCGGCGCGACTCGCCGATGTCGGATTTATGAGATGAGTCCGCGCAAATTGGCTCGAGAGTCTTCTGCAAGCTTGCACGTCCGCTCGCCAGAAAACCTCCCGGCTTCTCCTCGGCTACCGCGAAGAAGTTCGGTATATATATCGCGTCACGCTGCCGTAGGAATTTCTAAAAGGAAAGTAACACGCGTTCTCCGCGGCGTGGGGAAGTACTTGCGATAGGGTCATAAATATCTAAAGAATTGTACTGCCTTAATATACAACTGACGACACGAAATTCGAGATACAAAATCATCAATTAGTAACATTCAAACATTTTTAATGTTTCACTGAAAATTTTTAATATTCAATTACCGAATTTAGTTATACACTACTTTATTCGAACGCACGGAGTCCGCGATGTGAATTCATATTAAAAAATATCTACCTAATTTAAAGCGGTACGGTTTTAATTCGTTAATGCGAATCTAGGTGAGATACACATTAGGTACGTAAATGATTCATGTACCGCTTCTCATTTTCTGCATCAACTGTATATTGCGAGTGTTTGCGCTTTTCTCTCCGCGTGCAATGAAATAATTTATGAAATAACCAAGCTCCATATTTCCGAGAACTTACCTGCCTCCTGGTGATGCATGGCCGAGTTCTTCCCTCCCCTCCCCGACGACGTAAAACCGCATTATTAAATCTTTCGATCCTTCCCGCTCATCGCACAACAGAGAACACAATGTCGGCGCCAGATGGAAATGAAGCCTCTACTCGATACATATAATTTCGCCTTGTAATTTGTTCAGAACAACCGCAGCTTCGCTGCCTAATTAATGCTCATCCGTCCTCATTATCTTGAATATTTTATTATACGGAGAATTTATACGATGTAAATGTAAGGGGAGTGGGAAAACGTCTGCGTCACATCGAAATGTAAAATCGGCTAAGCCAGAAACGAGGGAGTGAAGTCGAGGAATTTATTCGAGCGAGGAACGCAACCGATATTACTTCGCGATTCGAATAAGGGGATCAATGGCCTATGTACGTAGATTTAGAACGCAAATGAGATTTCTGCGCGTAATAAAATCTCCTTAAATCTCCTGGAATTTGCCCCGAACGTTTCGCTTCCACGGAACGGAAATCGGGAAGCGAGGTGGCATAGAGGTCGACGATGGTCCGTCCGCGTCTGCGACAATGGGAGACGATTGGAAACTCCGCAGAGTGAAACGGCACGGAAGCCGTTTCCTCGCGACTCCATGAATCTCGAAGTTTACATCCGCCGTCTTAATAAAACGGTACGATCTAATCAGCATAACGACAGGGAACCCTTTGTCGAGCTAAGTGAGATCTGCGCTCATCCGCGACGAATCCCTCCTTCCCGGCTTGTCTCCGTCTTTCTTCGCTTTCCCGGTTCATTCCCTTCTTATTTCGTTTTCCGTGTTGCGGGCATGAAAGCTCGCACACTGAATCGCAGACGGGAGTGACACGCAGTTCAAAGAAATCCAGTAACGATTCTCGAGTTATCATTCACGATCCCGTTTCAATAGAATGAAAATGGAAGGGTCATTAGTCAGCTAACAGGGCAGATGAGATTTGACGTCACGTTCACAAAATATTAATTACCTTGATTCTCTGTTTATTATCTTGCAAATGAATATTTATATAATTTTCTTTGGCACGCCAATTCCCTTTGTGTGTACATGCCACAATCAAAAGCTCGAATTATATCGCGAAACGTCACAACCATATCAATCTCAGTCTCCCTTCCCTTTCGATCTTGTTGTTGTGTAAACCCTCATTCTTCCCGAAGAAGCAACGAAGCAAAAGAGGGCGTAAAAAAGACTTGATCCGTGTCATCGTGTTTCGATCACGATCGACAAACAACCATCGATCTCGCGGTAATTTGAATTCCGTTTCGCCGGTTATTTCTCGGCGAAACGGAATTCAAGAGAGTTCCGCAGGACTGGAGAACTGAACATCAGTAAATTAAATACTCTCTGTGCACGCGATAGCGACCGACAGCCTCCGAGGTCTCCTCGATTTCGAGGTAGCCAACAATCCCCGGCGGCCGAGCGGAGTTCGATGCCTCCGGGCCGTCGAGGTGCATTCACTGCAGGCACTGCATTATTACGGGCGCTCCCGCGTCGCTCCCCCTTAGTGCATCGCTGGGCATTCCGATTTGGCCTTCAAATTAGTGCAACATATGCCAGTTGCATATGTTACGTCGTATTAATTAACATTTAGCTGCTGTTATCGACTGTGACAGACTTGTATCTATACGCCTTTCTCCTAGAAGCCCTCTCTCTCTCTCTCTCTCTCTCTCTCTCGATTAGTTTTATCCTTCTCGAAAATCCACAGTATCAGTAATTAGCTGGTGTGCAAAACTTTTGGCACGTTTAATGTTTTTGAATTCGATCCAATTATTTGATCCATCACGTCGGTAAAAACCGATCGCCATCGCCCCAATGTACCATTAACGCGCAATGGACGTGTAATTATCTCGAATCGCGTTAAAACCAGAGTAACACGGAATAAAGTTTGAAATTCAAGTGTTGCAAAAGCGAAGCATCAGAATGATTTCATATTTAAATAACAGCTTTCCTGCTGATTGTCTAATAAATTAAACAAAGGCTCTATTCTGAAATTTCCCAACGTGAATTTCGTTTGCACAACACATTTGTCCAAAAACAAAGAATGTCTAGACCGCATTTGTAGCTATTCATAAAATGCAGCTATTCATGTTCAACAATTCGTAGCAAGAGTTATTTTCTATGGAATCGATTTTTAATGGCTCGCCATAGTCTCCGGTGTCTTTAAGTTCTTGTTCGAAAGTTTTAATAGTTGAGATTGATATTTCTTGTTAGCCTGTGACGTTCTTGTTAATGAAAATTGTCTTATTACGCCGAGGAAAAATTGTTCGAGGATTTTTAAAAAATTCTATTTGCTCAGTCTTACGATGAAGAAGCTGCGTTAGTTATTAACTCCTGTTAACTCTCCTGAGCTCGCCGATGCCATTTTCGTCGTAAAAATAATCTTTTAAATAACGAAAGACATTCGCGTTTGCGCTGCGATTGTTACTTATTAACGCCGGATACACTTCTCACGTTTCAGAAGTACATACTATTATGAGACTATTTATATTATATGAAGAGCCTTGATTCGACGGGAATACCTGAGTGTTATGATCGTGATTCCTGTAATCAGTTTTATATCGCGGCCAGTTTCTATGATATGATAGAATGGATATATCTCGATAACAATTATTTCTGTACCGTCGTAAGCTCGCTCGGTAACATAATCGCCCTATCTATTTCTCGATTAAAAATATAGGCGTCCCGCATTCGACTCGTTTCGTTGGTGGAGCAATCTAAAACAGTCAGCAGTTTTTCCACGTTATATCTTCGCGATCGCGCGACTATTTCTGCCTGCCGAAAAGTCTTCAACAATATTTCTATTTTCTTCGGATTTTCTGTTTCAAAAACACTCACGCCCCAGAGCGCTGACGAAAGTACCGGCAGATAAATTTGACGGTACCGAAAACGACGGAGGAGGAATACAGGGATTCACTCAGCCAGGTTGGCTTTGCCACCGAAATCGAATGGCTGCTCTCTTTATCTGCCGTTCGATGGCACACTTTTTTTTCTCCCCTCGCCCACGATCCGACGCGACGTGCTCGTCTCGCATCTGCATAGAGATTGGATGGCGGCGGTATATATTTCGGTTTTGTGGGCGCGAAGGCTTTAATATTCGTCCACCGGCGAAAATCGTGCGGGATCGAATGAAACGAGCGGTACGAAGTTAACGGAAAGCTTGCGCGCCTTTTCATCCCCGACGACAATATATATAAAGCATTATCTCTATTGTCCTTGATTATTAGCGGCGGGGAAAGATCGCAGAAAGGTGCCAAGGCGAATTTACGGCTGATCTCTCGCCGACTTAAGAGTCACGGTCGTTCGCGAATCTTCCTTATCACGGGAAGCGTGACCGTTTTCATAATTACCGCATTTCCGTACCGGCGCGATATATACGAGAGTCAGGTTAAATGCGGGTGTTGCGTTTCTAACGGACGCGAATTTTTTTTACAGATATACTCGAAATTTACGAATGACGAATTCTATCAGTTCTTTTTAATTGCTTGCGAATAATTTTAATTGCTTCCACGCTTTGCAAACAATTTCGGAAAGTTCTTCTATTAGCGATACCCATACGTGCCGAATCACACAATCTTGTATCCTTATAGTATTCATTTAAGTTCACCGAATAATGCTATTGCCGAAATGTTATCTTGGATCTAAACGACCGCCGGGCTTTCCGCAATTTCCGTTTGAAAATGATTTCGATTCCTCGCAAAGAGAGAATCGAACCCCGTTATTCTTGAGTAAGCAACCCCGTTCGAGGATACTCGCGAAGCGAGTTACATTCAAAGCTTTACCGTTGATTTCTGATTAGCTCTTATTTGTGCATGGATTTCGCCGGGCGGTTTGCGTATCGGGCTTTCTCATTAAAGAGAATTAAAGAGAAAGAAAAGGGTGAAACTCGTGTTTCTTTGTGCGCAACAACTCTGCAAAACCGCGGGATTTTAATCAACGTTGAGCAGAGACTCACAGCTTTGATAATGAATCATTGGATTTTCTACTTTAACATTTTGTACGTCGCTGCAGAAGTCATATTAGTCTCGTTAACAAAATTAGCCATTGATTCTGCTTTATAATCGACTTCAAAGTGAGGAAGAATAATCAGCTGTAATAATCTAAAAATTTTCAACAGCGTTGAATTAAACGACTCAGAAACAAACAGAATCTCAAAGTTATTATTCCAATCTTTTCGAGTCGCCGTTCAATCACGTCTCGGGGAAGCTAAGCGGAAATGTCTTCCCGAATCACTTTTCGTTTATTCGGCTATTCTTTTTACTACATAAAGATCCCGACAAAGGTCAGAATGATAAATCGGCGAACATTCGAGACGTGGCACGCACAGCTGACGTGCACGGTCAGGAGTTCCATGCAGGAGCGAGATCGGGTCACGGGCCGGTTTTTTCTGAGCTGCGATCGCCCCGCCGGAAAATGGAGCACGTTTTTCCTCCCCACATCGCCCACATTCTTCCCGCGATTCATCATCTCGCGCGGTCGTTCCTCACGAGTCTCTCGACGGCCTCGACTCGATCGCGGACGCCGCTGATTTTCGTTAATATCGGCACATCTCCCGCGGCCGACTTTTACCCGAATGAACTTTGGAATTTCTGGATTCAGAGAGAATCGAAATGTGTTCGGATATTATAAATAAGTTGTAACGAGATGACAGTGTATAACGATCGAGTCTTATTGTTAGCGGATTATATTCTTCAAACGCGAGTTGCTTTCTCGGAATTCATTTTCGCCGTGGCGTCACGACGAGAAATAAACGGAAACGTGACTCGTACTGCACTGTTAATGCTAAATTGCCGCTTTTATGCCTCGTACCCCTATTCGCGTTTTTTTTTGCTCGCTTCATTAAACGCGATTCACTCGACACTATGGCTCGCTGCCCACAATTTTGTGCACCAGCGAGTCCCTGAGTAATATAATCGACACGTGAAGTAAGCTTTGAGAAGCAAATTGGGAATAATTACAACATATTAAACAAGCGTAATTACATCCTGCTTTACGTCAAATATGACTAAAAGCTTCACACCTCTCTCTTCTTCGCTTTCTCTCTCTCTCTCTCTCTCTCTCTCTCTCTCTCTCTCTCTCTCTCTCTTGAAAGAGAAAATATAATCGAAAGTGTTAATTATTATTATGCACGATTAAATTATATTAAAATACTCTTGCGTTTAATGAAAAATTGCAGTTCCAGCTATTCTCGATTTTGTTATTACAACAAATAACGTAATGAGGCGGCGTCCAATTTAGCCAACGTTTCTGACGCAAAGGGTTGAAACTTTACTGCGATAATTGAGCGATGACCACCGCAGCGCTTGCCGCATCGGATTTTCATAACGCGCCTCTGCGCTGGCGTTTTTATCGCGAAAAAAAAGAGTGAAAAAAAAAGGAAACAATTCGGCCTGCCGTTTTCGAGCCAATAAATCGTTGCGCGGAAGTATGTAACAGTTTGCGCGCTTAAACTGTGCATCGAACGTGACTGCGTGCGCGGCGAGATGACAGGCGGAATTGCCACACGGACGCATCCATACGCACACGCGCATCTATAATTCAACCACTGCCGATTTAATTGCGATCCATGCCCGACTGGATCGATTTTAATTTTTTGCTCGCTACGATGATACCGACTGATACGTTGCCTTGAAGAGAAAAGAAGAGAGAAAGAGAGAGAGAGAGACCATAAATCATCCGCAGAAAAGAAAAAGAAAAACAGGACTCCAAAAGTGCAAGCAACTTGTTTGCATAAAATTTCTATGCAACGCGTTTCTGTGCACTTTTGTATTCCTACGGCATGATAGCCGCGCTCTATCGCGGATGGACCGCGCGTGCAAACGAAAATATTATTACAAGTCATAAATCTAATTTGTCCATTTTACGTCTTGAAAGGGAATTGATTCGGAAGTCTTCCCGGCGTTTGTTCGCGAGTCTCGAACGGACGCCTCTTCTTTTCCTCCGTGCGCAAACACGAAAGACACTCGTTTGCACGCGATATTTTTGACGCCCGGCGCTGTTATTCGCAGCGGCGTATAACCTTCGATTTTCACCCTCCCTAAAACCGTTCTCGCTTTCGACTTTGCTTTTTCCTCCGTCGACATTACCGGCGCGCACTTTGTTTGATTTTCCCCGCGACGAGTTTGCAGCTCCCGAGGTTTTTTCGTCCCCACCCCCGGCTCGTTCGCACCGCGAAAACGGGCGGGCGATGCTTCTTCTACGTCGTCGCTATACGTCGCCGAATCGACGGTGAAGGAGGAAGAACGTGAGACACCCCGGCGTGGCATCGATCCCTCCTCGACTCGTGATATATCGTCCCCTCGTCGGCCGCTCTTGATCGGCGGCGGCGGCGGCGCGCGGCGTGGCCGGAATTTATGATTTTCGAATCGGCCGAAATTGTCGTTTGCTCTCGGAAAAATCACCGTCGTGAGGGAACAGATAGCCCGGCATCTCTGCGCCCGTGTACGACACCGTGTAGGGTATAGGGTGAACGGTGCAAGATATATAGTGTCTCACGTAAGGTGAAAACGATCGAATTCTCGCCCGCCGGCGGGCCACGCCGGCGCGTCCATTGTCCAAATCACAGCTGTTACCCGATCATATTGGCGTAAGTGCCATAATTTAACATTACATGGTGCGCCAACAGCTGTGCATGTGCGTACGACACGGTCGTTTGTTTATAGAGGCTTTTTCAGATTGCACATAAATCAACCGCCTGCAAAATTCCGCGGTACGGTTTCTTTAACGTTCGGTGAAATATATCGCGCGGATTATGAGATGTCATGCGCACCGCATAGGAATTTATTTTCGGTTCCATCAGGGAAGCCAGTTTTACGTCGGTTAGCTTCAACCTTATAGTTTAACCAATTCTCCAGTATACGTTTTTTCGGAACTGAAGCTAAAATTAACCGACGTTCGCGAAAGCCCGGCGTTTACAGACTCCCCCGCAACTTTTTCCTCCGTAACTTCGGGCAGCAACAAATAAAATTTCGTTCGGAATAAACTGAACTTCGGCAGAGAGGCAACCTTTCCGTCCGCGTACGCGCGCCCAACGCCATTAATCTAGGCAGCCGCGGGAGATCCTTACATCGTTGCCGGTGGTATTCCTCGCTAAATTGAATACCTGCTCGCGCTCATTATTCAGTTTCCTAAGGAATTGCTGGGAAATAAAATAGCAGTGGTAGAAAGAAGCCGGGAAACGCACAGCGCGCGGTTGCACAAACACCGTAAACGTGGCGAAGAGATAAAATTTGCACAGCACCCCTGCCGGTTGAGCAGAATTGTGAGCTGCCGCTCACAAAAACTCGCACGTGACGTAGAAGAATTTTACATCTGGCCACGATAAATATCGTTCGCGCGTGTGAAAATGTACGCAATCTGAATGTGAAAAAGCGCGTTGGCTCGTAACGGCAAAATGTAATGCGGTCGGATATAATAATGTACGGACTTAATGCCCGCCACCTGATTACTCTCGGCTGACAATGAACGCCAGTCCTCGCTGCGTACGAGATGCCCGCGAGATATTAAGCTGTAAATCACACGCGCGCGCGCGCGCCCGTTTGTTCGGCCGGTTCGCGGGCCGAAACGTACGCGCGAGGGCAACAACCGTGACAGAAATTGAAATGACGCGCGGCTGCATAACAGCCGTGAAATATCGCGGGTTTGGCGAACCCGCTTGGTATTAGGAAAAGTGGCGGAGCGGCAGGGGGAAAGAGGGGGGAGGGGGAGAAAAATCCTTTGCGCCCCTCCGTTCGCGGCATGAAATATGAGGGACGATACGCGGAACATAAATTATCCGCGTCGCACTTTGGCTAAAACCGCAGGTTGAAGTCGAAACTGATTTTAAATTTGTAAAATTTTACAAGGAAAGGGATAAATTTTCTGGTTATGCGTATCGCGCGCGTGCGCGTGTGTGTATGCACATATACCGTGCGCTGCCATTTTCAAAGTTTTATAATTCTTCTTCAGATAAACATATTCGAGAACGTTAATTGTCGATTATTTAAAGTAGATATTAGATTCCGTGTCTTATAAATATTTCTATAATGGTAAAAAATAACTGAATATTATAGTTATATATAAGTATATCTGTTACAAAATAATAAAATTCAAAAATATCGATACGTTTCCGAGTATCAATATTTTAACTTCACTCAAGAGTATCTGCTGGCGTATACTTCTTGAAGGTAGAATCGATGCGCCCTTCAGATATCCTGGCGGTAAAAGTGCTTTCGCACTCGATACTTTGCACTCGAATTTCTACTTGCAAAATAAAGAAAATATCCTCAGTCGCGTTTGCGTTCAAACGGATAGATTAGAACATTCTTGAGAATATTCGTTTTTCTACTTTCAATAACTTAACAGGGAGGTGGTTGGTTCTCTTTGAAAGCCAACACGATGGGATCCTGAACTAAAAATAGGATACATTGAGCAGAAAAATATAAAAGTCTTATTTTAACCTCAAGATTCTGAAAGTAATATCAAAGAGCATTTCTCTTTCTCTTTCTCTCTGTTCAGTTTGAAAGTATGTTTTTTTTATAGCGTACCTTTTAAATATTTTACACTGTAAAGGTCTCACTATGTTTTGTAAAATGGATAAATTTTCAAAGTTTTAAGTTTGCTCTCTCTCTCTCTCTCTCTCTCTCTTTCATCTTTTATTTTGTATAAATTATTTCCATTTATTTCTTCTTTTCTATTTTGTAAATTGTTATAGAACAATAATAAATCTTCTATCTACCTATCTATCTCTTTGTTTCTTTTAATTATGAATCAATCAATCTTTTTTTCCCTCTTTCTTTTCAATCAATCATCTAATAAAATTCCATTTTTTAATTTAATATTTAATTATAGGTAGATATTAAAGATTAAGAACAGTTTATTTAAAAAAATATGCGATTGGCTGTATGATTGATGAAGAGTACTCTACGCTACAGTTACATCGTTGTCCTTTTAGAAAAGAAATGCTACGTCCACGTCTATTCTGCACAGCTCGCCGACAATCCCATCCGACTTGCAGTTCCGCTTTTTCGCGGCTTCGCGCTCCGTCGAGTTCGTTTTCCTCGGACGCGATGCCGCTTTCTCGGCTTCTCTGTTGCATTCTTCCTTCCTTCCGCGATGTTTCGCCTTTCACCCCCCGGTGACATCTTATACATAAAACATCCCCTTTATCCCGCGTCGGACGCGCTGCCGTCTACTTTTGCGTGTGCATAAAGACGCACGCGCGTTCGGGCGTATCTATATGCAATTCAAAATAATATCCGCGCATAATATCTACATGTAACACCTCGTGAGGTGGACATTCTGAAAGTATGCCAGCTCGCTATGCTTATCGGCGATATGCTTCGATGCATTTTAACCGCCACGGAAACGATACGCTGCCGTCACACGGCGACGACGAGACCGCGAAGACGTCGAGACACCTTCGACATTTTAATGCGGCTCGCTTCCTCTGCCCTTCGACGAAAACAATTTCGCTCGGGGAACGCCGTGACGTGACGTCTCAAAACGAGCAAATTATTTTATCAGGCACCTTCACTTGTTCTCGACTTTGCTAACTCGCCGTAATTGATTTAATGATTTCCCTAATAAACGATAAAGTAAAACGCCGAAACATTGTCTTGCGAAACGAAGAGGATCTCCAAACTGAAATATGTAAAATGATATTTACACGTAAGATAATATGTATCATCGATCTTATCCTAAAAGATATACAAATTTTAAGACAAGATTTATATTTCGGTACGGTATAGTACTTTTTAAATCATGATTCGATTTTCCAATCATGTTATTGTGGAATGGTCGATATATAAACAGAAAACGAAATTATTGGCGAGGGAATAATCAATATCTTCTAGATGTTCTCTCGGTGCGAGAAGGGATAAAAACTTTATATCGAAAGAGTTAATAAAAGCGCGGCAGGTGCATCTAAAGTGATGCACTGTGCGCACTTTATCAGACGCCCGATTCCGCATCATAAAACGGAAGGTCTGCATCGTCTGCATACACGCGCGGACGCGTCCGTGTAGCTCGCTGAGTAATGTGTTTGTCTGTCAGTTGCAAAAACAGACGGTAAGTCCGAACAGAGAGAGGGAGAGAAAGAGAACGACTTTCGAACTTACAAGCGACCGTTGTTCCAGTTATTCGCTGTTCCAGTCAATGTCACCGCGTCGAGAACCAAACGTGTAATCTGAGGCGAAATTCCATTCATCAATCACGACGACACGTAGCTCAATGTCATTGAGTTGTGTCATCAAACAGTTGTATCGTGCTTAAGATGTTATTAAATAGAGCAAGCAAGATTGCATTTCTCGTAATTTTGCTGAGCTACCGAAAATATAAGAAAACGAAGACATTTCAATCTGCTGTTCGAATGCGGGACGCGACTCCAGATGCTTCCTTCATTTCGTGAGTAGGAATTCAAGGTATTGGATACGAGGGGCACTTTTACTGGCACAGAATATCTCGAGAAGGAAACGCGTCGATTCTGTCTTCGAAAAGCATATGTCTTATGCCATCCGATACTTTTGAGTGAAGTAAAATATTGATACACGGAAATACATCGACATATCCGAATGCTCCCGGCTTAGACGAGAATAGGCGTGCAACTTTAAAATTCAATTATTATTCTTGTCTCGTGTTTATAAAAGAATTTATAGGGCACGGCGCCTCTCTTATATCTACTTTAAACGATCGACTTAAGCTATTAACGTTCTTGAATATATTTACCTAACGGCTATGTAATTTTTCGAAAATTGCATCGCGCACAGTAAATTTATCCCTATTTAGCAAATTAATATACTCTATAAAATCCAAAAAATATTTCAAATATAGAAACTGAACTCTTACATACATTAAATTCGTTTAAATTTTATTGTTGACTGAATATTAAGTTGATATTAATTATCATCGAGGTCCTATGGGAATTGTAACAAGATCCATGAGAATAGAAATGTCTGCGAATTGAAATTTCGAGATCCTTCTTCAGGTTTAAACCAAGATTACTTTCTTGAGGAGCGAGAACGTTTCAACGTCTCGGAAAAAGTCACGAGACAAACGTGTGACGAAGTTAAAATTAACAACCGTGCTTTTCTCGTGTGTCACAAATTACAAAATAAACTGCGACAGTAAACTGAACTCATAACGCTAGTGCCCCCTAAATAACGGGAGTAAATTGAAATAGAGATCGACAAGATAATTTAAATCACCCGTTTTCTTTTGACGTTACGCACCAAGCACGGGACCATCAGTCTCGATTTAACGTAAATTAATCCGACAGAGGTAACGTTCCCCTGCAGCCCCGACGTGTCCGATAGAGGTGTCGCGGTGTATTTCGATGGGATAGGCAAACGGAATGAATGTACTCGATTCGACTCACGCTCCTCGCTCCCCGTTTGATTGTAAATCCGCCGATCAAACATTTGATTAAAACGGTGTGTGCCCTATTTAACACTTCGCGTCACGGGGCACGAGGGCGAGGCCGCGTTGTAAAACAACGAACGTTCTCTCTCACGGAGATTCCCGGGGGAGCAGAGTGCCCCCGCGTCCCGCGACAATTGATCGTTCATAATTGCCGCTGTTGCGGCATTAAGCGTTATCGAAACGCAATCTCGCCTTACGAGCTTAGGCGCCTCGCCCCGGCACCCAGTGCCAGTGAGAAGTTTTGAATATTTATGCCGGCTTTACGATCGAGACAACTCGGCTCCCGCGAAACGTTCTGCCGGCTTTAATTATTCGGCTAAGTCGATTCATTACGCGTCTGGCATTTCTGTTATTAATTAAGTAACACGTCTACGTGCGGTATCAGTGAGACGGAGGATTCTTTCATCAGAACGTTGCACTTTGAATAAAAATGCTCGCGATTTTTCGCGCGCGTGGACGATAATATATTCTATACATATATATATATATAATATATATATGTAGATTTCTGCATATATTTTTTGTACTTATTGTAAGCGTTAAACTGATACTGGTCATATAACCTCGTCTGTCTTTTACGTCATTCATTACACGTCAAGTGTTTAAAACGCAGACACGAGATAACAACGGAAATTATGCAAATAATGGTTGCTTATTCGACGGAAAAATTCTATTGTGCAATTAATAGCAAACCGTCATGAGCATCATGGTTGACGTAATATCAAAGCATACTCGGAGATCCGCGGATGCATTACTGGATACCGGATCCGGATGAAATATCAAGGAACGTGAGTCGGTATCTCGCAATGATATTTCAAAAGATCTTTGCTGCGGCGCTTTATTCCTTTGCCGTGTCCGCGCCGTATATCGCGCTCTCCCTCCGTCGAAGTTCAGTCGGAGTCATTAATATCGTCCGCCGTCTAACAATTACGGTAAGATACGAATTAAATCACAATTTACGAAATCAATCGTACGGCCTTTAATCAAGACGAAAAACTTCATCTGTATACAGTGAAGTATTTACGAGAGTAGGGAACGAAATCAATATATTGCATGCAAAATATTTGCGGAAATGTATAATTTAATTGTACACAATTTGAAACGGGAGCACAGTCAAATAAAATACGACACCTCGAGATTGCGCGGGAGGGGGGAGAGGGAAATCAGATTTCTCGTACTTCGTAATGTTTATTATCGGCCCTGGAGCAGCGCACTATTCATTAAGAAGAAACGAGAGAATTAAACATCTACGTTTTCGTAGCTCTTTGATGACGGAGTCCTCATCAATGGCTTGTTGTCCTAACGAGTTTAAAGCACATTTAAGTAAAATACGAAGTACCTCGTGTTTCCAGCGCTGACGAATGCTGGGCGAAAGGTCACTGAATACAGAGTGGATGTTGGAAGTCTTTTTAGAAAGAAAACTTCGAAGAAAAGGGGAAGAAGTCAAATGGCGCGGTGAGTGCTCGAAGGAAAACCCCGCAGCCGTCGAGAGGATCGTAGGTCAAAGATGTGTCCCGGCGAAACTTTACCTGCTATATATTTTATCGCGTGACCTCTGCGCGAGTCGGTTTTGCGAGAATTAATAGCTCGCTAGTTAAGTGTGCCATTATGCTAAACGTCGGGAATGCTTTTTATTCTGAAACATAAGGAAGGTGATATATAAAGAGTGATACAGATTTAAGACGCACTTACTTACAACCGAATCTGTTTCATTAAAGTTGGCATTTCTTGTTAATCGTTTATCAAGAAAAGTATGATAGTTTTGATCTTTTCAACGATTATTTGGAGGATCGTGAGAAAAGTATATCGTTTTGATCGTTTCGAAGATTATTTGGGGGATCATGAGATTGCGAAAAGGCGCACAAACTTCTTTTGGTGTTCGTGTTTCTTCTTACTTGTTTTCCCCTCTCTTAAAAGGGAGATCTACGTTGCTAAGCATCATAAGGGAATGTGGTTAATGTAGAGTGAGAAATGGATACGGCCAAAGGAAATTAGCAGGGTCACGACAATATTAATAGCTGTTTCAGACAGTATTACTAGGGTATCGTTTTCGCGCAAAAACCCGGTTCTCATCCCGGCGCGGTTGTTTCATAAGAATAAGAGCGAGAATGCCAGTCCATTATGTTGGAGCAGAGAATAATGTGGAAGGCTGGTTATCAGTTTCATTCCGGTTTTGATGACAATCCCCTTCCCATCTAGTTTTTGCATACTAACGACAAGTTATTTTTCGGAAGATCGATCGTTGTCGGCTTGGAGGTTCTAAAAACTGTAATTTGACTGCTAGCTCTTTTCTCTACATTTACGATAATAATACATAAAAATCCTAATTACCATTTTTTGATCTAAACGAGAATTAATATCTCTTTTTAAATTTAAATTTAAAATAATTCTTTTTTAAATAAAATTATTAACAAACTATTTAAATTTTTATTACAGAACTTTACGAAAAATTATTTGCGCATAACAGTTAAAATTTGTTATTAATAACTAATTTGTCAGCTAGTTGATATGCAGTATAAAAAATTAAAGGTTAAACTCAACTGTGTGAGCAATAAAAATAAATATTATTTATGCTGTAAAAATTAATAATGGCTGACAAAAATCATATGTGTCAAGCATAAAGATATTCATCTTTTAATCAGGACCTACTCTCTCTCTCTAATTATTTATATAAATTATTTTTCCCACAACTATCGAACGAGACGTTAATTGTACTTGTCATTTACGTCGACAGCAATTTTTTTGTCTCAAAAAAAAAAAATTCCGTTTGTCACGGAACAGAATGGCATTCGTCTAGGTATTCAAGATGACTCCTGAATATTTAAACGCCTTTGTCTTCTGCCAGTGGCAATTTTTCTTTCCTCCCGTCCCTACGGCGCGGTGACGAAATTATACGTCCATTAGCAACTGTCCCGATGGATGTCCAATTTCAAGCGGGATACAGACAAAAATGAAATTCGTTTGCTAACCGGCGTTTCACGGTGATGGTCCGTTTAACGGGAATCACGTCTACATCTCGTTAATTAATTGTACATCGAATTAATAATTTCGTAAACGCCCGTCAGTATAATCGTGTCCATTTTAAAACGTAATTGTATGATAAAATTGAATATTCTGTCGGGATTCATTGAATTCGTGGAAGCAAACACATCGTTCAAATTTTCAGCAATTTCATAATTATGTAATAATATCTCAATATAAACTGTTAAAAAAATTGTCATAAATTCACGCGTTGATAATAATAAGCTTTGGAATTAGGTACGTAAAGCAATTTACTTTATCGAAATATTTTAGTCCAATTTTATCGTAGCATTAAAAAATGATTTTCTACGGAAAATTTTAATATCACATCTATATACACATGCAGAAATAATCATAATTAACTGTTTAATTTTATGTCGAAAGCAATCTATATGAAAAGTTCGCCGTAAAGCAATCTGATAAAATTTAATTTGATGCAGTCTTCAGAAAACTTCTCGACCGATTTTATAGGCTGCGCATACCGGACTTGAAAAACGCAGGCAATAACACGAATGATTTTTGCGCGATACAATTTACGAATGACATTTCCAAATAGAGCACCCCCGTGTTGGCGGGGAATTTACATTGCGTCCATAAAACTCGAACTCCCGGAGGAAATCGGCGACAAAGTGCTACCGTTAACTTCGCGGGAAATGTGGGAAGATGCGAATCCGCCAAAAACTTGCGAAAAACTAGAGAAGACTTAACTGTTTCAGCCGTGGCAAACAAATGTCATCGCAAAAATTCGCATTTTCGCGAATCGGCGATACAACTTTCGTCGTTCTTGTCAAGAACAGAATGCTGTTTAGTTATTTCGCAACGCAAGAGGAAAAAAAACCGCGAGTTTTATTCTCGCTTCAACGGGGACAGAAATATACGCATGATATTCCTTTTGATTCGATTTTTGATTAAAGAAAAATTATATTTCTATCGATTTTTAAGCTAATTGCGCTGCATCGTTGTTTGCATTTTTAAGGCGTGCATTTATTAAGATTATTAAGATTTTGTTGCACTCGCGCGTAGATCGTTGCAAGATATATATTTAAAGTGGCGCGATTCTGCGCATTTATGCGTGCGTACGCATCGATATTACAAACGTAAATTCCCGAAATAATACTCCGCGAGCCATTTTAAAATTGCTTATCATATGACGCCAGGCGTATCGCGACCTCCCCTTTGCCGTATTGAGTTTTCCGATGGCACTTTGCATACATTGAGATACATACAATCACAATACGTTCTTCTATAAGTCACTATAAAATTGCTGAATAGGCCGGTTTCTGTGCGTATTTCTGAACGATGTGAAAAAGAATATAAAGACATTATAACTATATTATATTCTACTATTGTGAATTTATGTAAATTTTACACCGAGATGAAATGTCAAATGTCGTGGCACATTCGTGAGTCGCGATTTTATTCGTCTTTCAATTTCCAAAAGATAAATAATATAAATATTATGCTGTTAAATAAATTTGTAATTATATTAGACAATCAAATTTAATGTGATTTTGATTATAGTTAGAATAATTATAATGTTCCTTTTAATACGGAATTTTCAAAGAATCCTTGTTCCATTTTGTACAAAGTAAAATATTTTTGTTTTAACTTTCATGTATGAAAAATAATCGAACTAAAAGAATCGATCCGGACGAGCAGAGTGAAGCGACGAAGCGGAGCGCAGTAGTTTAACGGCAGTTCGGGTCAGCCGGCGAACAGTAGAAACGCCCGCGATTAAATCAGCCGCTAGTTACGGACGTCAACGGTTCGATGTGATAGCCGTATCTCAACGTAATATCGTAAATTCGTTAATATCGTTCTATTGCGTTATTGTTTGACTTGCAGCAATCGATAGTCACAGAGAGATCGAATGAATAATTTTACCTGCCAGGAAACTCTTCGGGTCTATTTTATCCTCAAATAGCACACAAGGTTCAAAAAGAATTCATTTGTATATTCAGTCACATGTCATCAGATCTGAGTCCATTTTCGGGTGCAAAAAGAATTCTTTTTCAGAATTTTTAGAAACAGAATTCTTTTTGCATCTGAAAATGAACTCGGAACTAACGATATACAACTGAGTTATTTTTCAACTCTCTGTGCTATCTGGGTTTGACCATATTGCAAATGCATCAAGCAGATTCAGAAAAAATGACACTTTTACGAAGCTGTAAATAAGCTACTTGAAATTAGATGTATATACGGCAAGAAGACTCCGTTCTTGTTACGGATCGTATTATCGACGTGATAAACCCGGCCGGTTAGCGCGTCAATTATAGCCGCTTTTCTTCGCGTCAGAATCGCAATTTCACGGTTCGTCGCGCACCTTTTAACGAAAATTGCTCGCGTCTTGTCGCCTGTGAAAGAAAACACGGCGAGTAACGGGGAAAAGCAAGAAGGATAAGGTGGTTAACGACTTGCTGCTATTAGGTACAGCAACGATATTATCTGTGTATAAACACAGCAAACCTCCAAGTGTGCCTGGCTGTTATTAACTGAAGCACCGTCGGGCGTTACGACGCTTTATCATGCCGCTTCCAGCGAGGGGGGACGATGCGTTAATGTATCACTTAATGTCACTGGAATACAACCTCGACTTGGCAGCGACATTGTCGTTTCTCGGGGTCTGCTCCCGATATCGCGACGTCTCGCGATGACTCGTGACGCGCGACATCATCGTTTCGCTGCGGCAATTGCTCCCGGTACTACAAATCCGCGCTGCTATAATTGCCCCCGGGGGAGTCGTACGGCGTTACGTCTCTCTCGCGCGCGACGGGATGACACTCGAATTCACCAATGAGATCGATTCAAGTCGTAAAACCGATTTCGTGTTACACGTACGTGTGATTTAGCGTACGAGATTCGGGCGTGCATATCCGCGCGCGCGGATGGGAAAGAGAACGCGCGCTGGAGAGTCAAAAACGAGGCGCGATGACGAATCGCTGAACGCCGTCGTTTAGCCGGGCATTTATCGTCGAGCACACTTCTCCCTTGCTTTATGGCGTGTCACACGCGAAAACGAGATAAACGATCCCCGGAGGTACAGCGACGCTCATCGAGCCGCATGCGTTTCCGACGCGGTCGCATTATCGTTCGTTGTGGTGAAAAAAAACAAATAAAAAAGGAAAAAAAAAAGAGGAAAGGACGACGGCGCGCGCAAAAAAGGATCGACTGGCTTGTGCGCCAGATTGATATCGTCGCCGCACGCGTTTCCATCGCGCCGGCCGAACGGGTTTCGATTGCCGTCTCGCTGGCCATCAGGTCGCCGATTGATTTTATTTACCCGCCTTTTTTTTCGCCAGTTAGTTATTCGCATCGTTAACGCTGCGCGTGCCCATTCGCAGGCGATATCCTCCGTTGATGGCTGATGGACGGTGCAGCTGATGGAGAATATGGATAGAATACGATACACGCATTCACGATTTACGAGATATAAAAGCGTGATGTGCAACGCATCTCGATTTTTTTCGTCCCTTCAAAATCGATCGAAAGGCGAGAGGTAGCCGCATTGAAATTTTATAAGAGACTGATAGCTTCCTGAAGCGTTCCTAATTGAACAAAGCACATTTTCATCGATTTATAATATAAATTTTATAGAAATTAATAAATTCGCGCATACATTTAATTATTAAAAAAATAATAGCCCCGAGGAAAGACCCCAGAATTCGACTATGTACACATCTCTCTCTGCAAGCTTACATCTTGATTATTAGAAGCACATTATGTGCTTGCTCGCGGCGTCGTGTCGGAGAAAATCAGAGTCCGCGACAAACTATGTACTCTTATCCATCTCCTTCTCTCTCTCTCTCTCTCTCTCTCTCTCTCTCTCTCTCTCTCTCTCAAGTCTTCTCTCCCACACTCCTTTGCATGTCAGATAAAACGGCGTTTCTCCTCTTACTTACGGCGCTCTTTTCCATCGGAATACTCGCTTACGGGTTTTTCTCTCTGAGTTTATTCGACGTTCTTTACGATCGCGTTTCCACTCCCGTAGCCATGACGCTCTTTAGGAAAACCGAAAACAACGAGTGCTTCGATTCGAGAGCTAAGGGGTGACGCCCACTGAGATGTAAATATGTTTCACTTTTTTTTTCCGCGAAAACGAGAATAGAAATATTTCTATCTCGCATTATCACACAATTCCTTTCTGTCTTTGAGCGTATTCGGATATTCAAACGGAATTATGTCAAATCGATTCGTCTCGATAATTTCACGCGAAACGTATCCTAACCGCGTTGTCAACGATTCTGATCCATATAACTGACAAGTACATGGGATTTGTTGAATATATGCCGTATTATGCCGTATAACATATGAAGGTTTCAGCACAACTAAACTGCTTAAGCATTGAACATCACAAACTCCCGTCGTCTAGCTGTCTGCCAAGCTGTCTTAAACTCCTATTACGTCTTTCACGCCGGATATAATTCTATTCTCGATTTCGGCTCCTTCAACCCTCAATTATTGTATTATCTGGCTCGGGACACGGTGTTCCATTAGTCTCCGATCGTTACTCGCTATTTCGAGAATCGGCATTTCTGACAAGTTATCCTTTGGAGTTAGACCGTATCGCGCATTGAACTGTCAAACAGACGACATAAGTGTGTAATTATACGTCTACACGTTAAAAGGAAAATATTTTTCTATCGATTTGCGATGATCTGGATGGAATTGCATATCTCATGCAGCGCGACTCCAAGATCTCATTAGTGCGAAATTGAAAATAAATTGGAACTCCATCATTTTATTCGATTAATTTTCTCTTATTGTTCCACGCACACGTTCACTCGCATGCGTTCACGCACGGAATTCCTATCGTTTACACGGTAATTTCGGACTCCCTACAGCCGCCGTAACTCGCCGTTTATGCCGCTGTCCTCGTGACGGCGACGATACTAATAACAACGGCGATGATAAACCACCTTTATCGCTTTGGCATGCCCGCGAAAGGAAGTGCTGCGTTTGTGGCTGGCAGCATCATCATTCTCCCGAAAGTGTCATAACGCGCGTAACTGAATATAATTTATTATTTGGGAGTTTTGCCACGTAATCGCCGACGCTAACTCCTCCCCGCCCGCGGACGGGTGAAAGAACGCAATATCTACGGTAATATAACACAACAATGTTGCGTCGTTACGGGCCACGTTATTAGACGATAATTTTCTAACGAATAGTTCTGAAAGTAGGTCGAATCTCGCGTTACGGATCTGCGATCTGTTTGCTTTAATATACCGATTAGCGAGCATCGAAACACAATGTCGTCGCAAATATTATCAAGGAAGAGAATTTAATATAGGATTATGGAAGATGGATTAATTGCCAACGCGCCTAAAGCGAATAATACGTGTTTTGTGAAAATAATCCTCGAAATATAAAATTAATCCTGCTATTTTGTATAATAAGGGGGACATTTTGTACTTGAAATTTATAACAGCTTATACGTATATGAACGTGCAAATATACAATACATAAATAAATAATACATACGTATATGTATATATTTATAGATGTATATAGGCTTATAGATGGAAAGATTAAATATTTTGCTGTATAAATCTGATTTGTTATTCCACAGACATTGTGTATACCCGCTCGAAAATAATGAATAATTAAACCTGTACTACGCGTTTATTGATATAATGTCGCCAACGAAAATATCGAACGGCGTGTTTAAGATAAAAAAGCCAGTTCGATAATGCAGAGGTTAATTAAAGCATCAAGTAAACACCGATGTAAATAATGTAAATTTAATTACGTCGCAAAAAAAAAGGATTGTTTTACCGTTTATTTCGGTAAACAGCGACGATAGCGGTAAGAAAGTCGCCCTGATGCATGATGGCTTGGATCGATGAAGCCGATAAATTCGCGCCAGCGGAGCGAGCACTCAGCTCGTTACCCAAGACACAAATGCGCCGCTACTTATCGCCTTATCCCGTAAGTAAATTTCCAACGGCGGCACTCACACTTCCCCCCCTCCCCCCGCCTCCCGGTGCGAAGTAGCTCGCAACCTCGCACTCTTGTCGCGTGTCGTTAGCCTCGTCCATTATTCGGTTACTCCGCACTTTCGGGACAAGCGAAATTCGCCGGAGTTACGTGGATACCTCAGAGATATCCGCATCGTCGATTCACTCCGACCGACGGGGAATGGCAAGCGCGAGCGCCTTTGACGTTGTAAAAGCCATGTATGAAGAAACCCGACGAAAATGAATTTTTCAAGAATAGCGCGTTTAACATTCAGTAACGTTCTAGTCAGAATCGTTTAAAATTAATCACGATGACTCACAGCTCTCGTTTTACCTTAGTTCTGTATTTATTTTGTAATTTTAGTTTAATAGTTTAGTTAAAGCTTAATTTCTCCATTTTTCCATCTATTTTTTATGAGAAAAATGATATAATGCTGCCCCTTTCTTTGAAGCTTCTACTTCAATTTTAAATATAATAACTTCTTGAATCAGTTTTAATGATAAATAGATGCTTTGTAGATACCTATTATATTAAAAATGCCAAAATGTAAAAACTCAAAAATGTCTCCATAAAAAGTGTTTCTTTGAAGTGTATTACTTATGCATAATTTTTGTTCCTGAATCTTACCTTTTCTACATCTGTATCTAAAATTCGCAAGAAAGCTGCTAAAGAAAGATATACGAATAATTTGTTATATATCTTGATTCACTATATAACTCTACCTTTCTCATCTAGCAATTTTCTCTTAAATGGAAATTCAATGTGAACTGTAATGCGAAGTACTTTCGAGAAATTCGATTCCCATTCTCATTGAATTTCTTCGTTTCGTCAAACGACGCTTCGTGTCGGCGTTACGTCGGTCGGCGCTCGTTCGCGAGGTGAGCGCGAGATAAGCAGGAAAACAATTCTCGTTCCCTTCGCACACGCCGGATGCTCCGACGAACTTTTCCAGCTACACCCTCCCCGTTTCTCTGGCGGGCCGCCGTCGTTGCCGCCGCCACCGCCACCGCCGCCGCCGCCGCCGCCGCCGCCGCCGCCGCTGCCGATGCGATTGCCGATTCTCAATTTCCGGTTCCAAGTAGCGGCCGTCGACGCGAAGGCGAAGCGGGCGCGATCGCCTTTCAAGTGTCTGAGAAGCACTTAAAGCTGCGACTTGAAGCCGGTAGGAAGCGATAAGAAATAGTGATAGGCAACGTCCCAGGGCTCTCGGGTATCGATACTCGAGGCGTCTTTACTCGAGGCTCGAGGACAGCTTCTTTCCGATGTACAAAAGTGTGGACAGTTAAGAGTGTCAGCTGTACAACGCAATCGTATCTTGCCTGATGCTCAGTCGTTTTCTTGTTAATTATAACGCTGACAATACCGGTGAATAACTAACCCTCAAATATTTCATTCTCTTTCCCTCTCTCGCTCGCTCGCTCTTGTTCTCAAGCTTAATAATTCTACGGAATGGATCCGGAGTAAAGATGAATTAAATCCATAACTTACAAAGCGCATTTTACAAAGACATTTTAAAGCGAGTGATTTTAAAGAGGATTATGGATTTAATATATTACTGTTCTCTCTAATCTTTCAAATATAGGATATGCTATTATATTGTTGACGAACAGAGGAAATCGATTGATTTTTATTTTTGGGAAATTGCGGCAGTTTTTCGTTGTCGCAATAATACCGCGGAAAGTCGCAATCTGTGCTGTAAACTCGTGGGTCGATAAAGCTTATCGCGTAAAGATAGAAAAACACCGTAAACTGATATTGTGTAGTCAATCCGGTTGTGTTTCGCCACCGAGTGTATCTACTTCTATGCAACCGCGTAAAAGAAAACGACAAAAACGACTCTTGCGAAATACTTCGCGAATTTTTTCTCTGAAGGCCGACATTTCGTCTCGACTTAACGCCGCCTGCTTCCGTCGTTTAGCATTTTTTTTCGCTTCTCTCTCTCTTTCTCGGTTTTTTTTTTCCTACTTTGCTTGCATCTCCAGATTAAATATTCACGAGAGGAGAAATGGAGATTCTTCCGACGTAGAGACGAACTTATTCCGTAAATTTCGCTTGGTGAGCCATGTAGGTGTTACCGAACAAGTTATAATCTGAAGAAAATTCTGTTTAAATAAGAAGCGTATTGGCTGAAAGTTAGGAAAAGATAAAAAAACTTATCGTTATCTTGTCCATCTTATCACCGATTTGGCCAGCCAAAATTCAAAATTGCTCGAATCTCGTCGCGATTTTTAAACGTGTCAAAAAGAGTATTAATATAATTTTTCTGTGATAAAGACTCTTCGCGTTAATTATATATGTCGCGTTTAATTATACATCTCGGCGACGATAATCCCCGCCGAGGGCAAGGCGTCAGATGAGGCGCTTAGGAGATAAATCCACCTCCTACGGGAATAATGTATGCATTTCTTATGGGAGACTAGCTTATCAGGCTAGTTAAGGGCTAAATTAACTCTAATACGCGCTGACTACGAAGGTCTATTCGACGAAGCGCAGTTTCGCCGCGTCTCGCGGGAGTGAAATTCGCGTGACGAGAATCGATCGACGCGATCGCGTTTCCACCCATGCACGTCGGGACGCTCGCGGCGCGGGACGTACGTGCGAAACGATTTCTGCCCACTCTCCTGCTCGAAAATTCCCGCAATTAAACACTCGCGATTAAACAGTTTCGTGATTTTAACATTTATTACCGCGGCTCTCGTTAATCCTCTGTTCCCCCTCACTTCGTTCGACCCACATGTAGACACCGTTCATTATTTTGCCATTATGATTCATGATGTCGCCTATATAACAGCCGTATTTCCACCGCGATTATGCAAAGTTGGATATTAATTTCTTTCTTTTTTTTTTATGTTGAAAAATATCCCCTCCCGAGTATGTCCGTATAGTCGTCGCAATATCGATAATTGCGATACGAAGTTCATCGTTATTTCGAAGTCGTTGCACGACTTCGTAAATTCCTGCGCAGTGTTCCTCGCAGTGAACGACTTCATTAAGGATTTAATGTTCTAGTTTATAAGAATTCGCGCCAGATTTTTCTAACAAAGAAATTCGTATTTTACGCAGACAAGTATTCGCGTTCGCTCCCCGGAAGGTCGTAAAGATCGCTCCACAAGGTAAAGCTATAATCGGTGAGTAATTTCGTACTCGCGCTTCGTCCGTGTACTCGCAGCACGTCTGACGTAATAAAACGACGTAATAAATGCCGATCGATTTTGCGGATGCGAGTTCAGAGAAACGAACGAGAAATAATTAAGGAATACCGCGTCCAAATTCTGGAAAGAAGCGTATCGGACAATCAACGTTTTCATGCTATTTTCGTACTATTTTGGCGGTCGCGTCAGAAAACTTCAATAGTAGAGTATCGTCAATGCGAAATTCTTGATCTGCAAAAGGAGTTTAACTATAGAAGGGAGGTGCAAGCAAATATGTGTGTGTGTGTGTGAGAGAGAGAGAAAGAGAAAGAGAGAAAGAGAAAGAGAGGGAAGGAGGAACAGAGTTGGAGGGTTTAATATGTACGACGTCCTCGGGGCGTTATAATCGTCGAGTATCGATCATCCCGCGCTACATGACGTACTCCGCTTCGAGGGACTTCCCGTTTGACCAATCAGGGCCTACTGAAGGATCATAGCTGCGTACTTGTCGTTCCTGATCGTCCCTGCAACTCCGCCTCGCATGCGACCACTCGTAGCGGTGCAGAAATCAGAGTATTCCACATCGGAATACACGTAGGAATTTTCGAAATTTGGTCTGACGATCAGTCGCTGCGCGAAATCGCTCGTGGAACGAGCGCACTGCCGATGCATTTCGCGCATTTATGGTGTAACACGCAATCGTACTACCCGTCGCTCGTTACAGGTGCGGACGTGAGCACGTCATATTTCGTTCGAAAAAAAAATTTCGAATTGTACTTTTTCCTTCCTTCCCCTTCCCTCTTCTTTTTTTTGCGCGCGCGCGGCTACGGGGGAGTCGCGCAAAACAATATTGACGGATGAAACGTTCGTCCTGATTCTCACTCGATAACTGGCGCAGATTTATTGGCCGTGTGCGCGAGCGACGCGTGTATCATTTCGCCGCGGATAAAATATTCGTCGCTCCGCTGGCGCGTCGCGCGCGAGAAAAAGAGCCGCAAATTGCAATCGACGACATTTATCATTATGAATCGTCGCTTTTCGCCGTATATTACTGGCGCGCGCAACAACGGGATTTCATGTCATATCTAACGATTCCTCTCGTTTGTTTCAGAAATACGTCAGCGAAGGATCGATCGTGCGGGACTGCGTGCCCCAGTGCGTCGAGAAAGGTGAGTGCGACGAGTTCCCGCGCGTGCCCGCTATACCGCGCACCGCGCGCGGGACATATTCTGCGCCGTAGTCGTAAAATAAAGTTAAACGTTACAATCTATTTTCGCGAAGCCGTTTCGCATGTTTTTCGCGCCGGTATCAGCGACACTAAATCCACGCGTCCGCTCGTAAATTCCGGTGGCACCGCTCGGTCGACCCCCGATGGCCGACCGGTCGGTATTTCGTAGCCTGCATCCCGCGGCCCCATCGACGAAATTTACAGTGGATAAAGCGGGTCTTAAAAAAAATTTGTGAAACCGCGTGTTATCGGTTGCCTCGGGCCGACGTTTGTTATCCGAAAGACGGCGTCGGATGGTGACATCCGGGACGTGGCGCCGGATAGGAGCTACATAGAACATCTCTCGCACACACACACACACACACACACACACACACACACATACACTCTTCCTCTCTTTCGGGCGAGAATCAACCGAGCTGCGTCATCGATTTCGGATTTCGTCGTGGCGTGTGGCCCGCGGCCCGCATCGTGTCGCGCGTTCTTTTTCAATCCGCTCTATCCCGCTGCTCGAGAGAGGATAAATGAGAGAATCCGCCAAGAGGATGGAGGACGAATCGTGCACGCGCTCTTAAAGGTCCCATGAACGAACGGCGAGTGGCCGTGTTATCGGGCACCACGTCGTTTTATTGTTCCGCTGCGCGAATGAAGCCTCATACTTTTCCTTTCCTCGCTCGTCGTATTTTCTCTGCCACTCCGTCCTTCGACAGCGTCTCTCTCTCTCTCTCTCTCTCTCTCTCTCCTCCTCTCTCTCTCTCTCTCTCTCTCTATCTCTCTTTCTATATCTCCTCCTCTCTCCTCTTTTTTTGTCATATCGCGAAACGGAAGCACCGCGATTAATCTTTGTCCGACGGCATGCTTCGCTGTTTTTCTTTCCCCTCCTTTTTACTTGTCGATATTAAACCCAGCTGAGAAAATTCGAAGTCCATTCTCTTAAGGATTATTATTGTCCCTTGGAACTTATCGTTATGTTATGTAATATGTTATGAAAATATATTATAAAACGTTATCTCTAGAATTTTATCCTCGAGTTAAGACGTCTTTCTCTCGGTGATTGTAGTCACGTGCGACACGAAATAAATATTCAAATGAGATATTCCAACAAGATTTGAATGTCAGAGACATTGTCTTTGGTAGTCAAATCAGATTGCCTGAATGACGAATCGGCTGTTTCAGAGGCCTGGAGCACGAGGACGTACTGTTGCCAGCAGGATGGCTGCAATTCCGGCCCGTCGTTGACAGCGTCGAGCAGCACGTATTTCGTCCTAGCGATCTCGCTGGCGGTCCTCGTGGTGTGCCGAAGCCTCCGTGGCTAATAACGTGTCGTCCTGCAGGAGGAAGGACTCGCGCGCCGCGGGCGTCTCACACGGCATCCTTCACAAAACTTGGATCACAAAAAAAAACTTGCACGGGGAGGGAAGTGGGAAGGGAAACGTTGCACCTTGCATCTCAGACGTCTGCGCCGAACGATTGGGGCTGTCTATCGCCGGCGGATATCACGGAGAGACGTCGATAGTCGTCCTTTGGTCCTTCAATCCTTCCGTCGGAAAGCCGAATAAAAAGTTCACCGCTTTATCATTTATAATGGAACATATCCTCCTCCTCGCGACGATTGACGCGCGCTTTCTGCTTTCTGATATCGGTTACTCCGAAAGCGTTTAATCGAAATAAAGTTGAAACTCGCGCGTAATCAGCGAACGCTGCAATGCATAGTATCCTTTAAAAAAAAAAAGTTTCTAACTTTAACCAGCTGCACAACAGTAATCATTCGCTGTGGAAATTGACATGAGCGTTATTTGTTACTTCTGTTAACCGACGATTTATATTTAGTAAAAAACGCTGAGGCAACGTTTCTTTAAAAAAGTTATCTCATAAGGTATACATCTATTATTCATGTAATACAAATAATCATTCCTTGAGATGCTCGTTATACATTTTTACGCTTTCGTTTTTCAATTTTCCTTTCCTTGTCATTCAAAATTATAATATCGAAAGGTAAATCCAACGTGTCGAGGGTATAATTATTTTGTTTTTAAAGAATACAATTTGTCGAGTAAATCCTACGGACGGTTGTTTGGAAAAATGTAAAAAAATTTAGTAACGCACACATAACGAATGTTGTGTCACGATTATTCCCAAGCATTTATTCTCCGATTAAATGTCACGTCTAAGCGACTCGTACCGTTAGCCTGCCATTTCGCGCGAACGGTGTCCACGTCGTACAATCAACGGCCGACTCAATTCAGCGAACGCTGAATGCACTTGCTAAACTCGGACCGAGTTAAGTGACGCGGAGAAATCGGCTCGTTAAATCCGATGCATTATCGCGCCAACTTCGCTCGCTCTATTAAACTCACACGCTTCCGCATACTTTTACGGATCGACTGCCCTCGACACGGTAAAGTTCTCTCCGATCGGATTTGATTGAAGGTTCGTCTGGTGAGTCTCGCTCCAAATCTCTCACGGCAGGTGAGGCGACATTTCGCACAAAATCAATCATTATCAATCGACGAACTCGCGGTTATTCGAATTTCTTTATTATTCAGATAGTCAACAAGAAAAGAAGACAAGAATTTTTCCAAAAAATATTTCTGGTCCGATGCCCGGAAGCTCCGGAAATACGTACTCCGCACGCGATTTCTCGGACAATGAAATAATCGGCATAGCAGTGATATTTAACACTCGGGCAACACGCGATACGAGGACGACAAAGAGTCCGAAAATAGTCGCCATCACCATCATCATCGTACCGCGCTTATCCGCTTTCACGGTAGCTTTCGTGCGAGCCAACTTTGCAGACGTACTTCCCTCGGCGCGATGCGTGATCAGCTTTTTTTCCCGTTGCTTTACCAGACTGTATTTTTTGTACAACTGAGCTAGTAGCTTTTCCGTAGCTACCACATATATTAATCGGTCTATCATCTATAGAACTTTGCTTGGAAAAAACGAACTCTTAGACAAGAGAATGATGATGTCACGTTGGATTTATCTTTAAGAGTCTTATGATTTTAATTTAAAAAGTATACCAAGAAAAAGGCAACATTTTAAAAATATTTTCTTTGTGAAAAAAGTCTATCCTCTGATGAAAAAAAATTCAAACAAAAGAAAGAGCAGATACGACGCATTCTAACATCGTTCTCCGTATCGTGATTTTTTTTCTCCTCCGAACTCTCTCCGGTCAGCTCCCTGTCGTGGGACGGCACTCTGTCGACCTCCAACGGCGGATTGAATTTATTCAAAAAGTTTCGGCGTCCCATTTTTCGTCAGGCGTTTTATCGACGCTTCTTCCGTCACATCTTCCGTCCGTCCCGCCGTTGCGCCGGTCTCGTACATGCGAATTTAATAACATCAGGACGACCGACGGATTGGCGGGCCGAAAAAACGACGGCCGAAGAGTGCAGGAGCCAATATATCAATATTTCGTACGAACGTCGCGCGATGTGTGTTCGAGTTTCATGAATATTTCGGCGTGTCATGCGCTTTTCATTATACCCGAACACTTTTCTAAGCCGCACCGCGCGAGAATACTCCCCGTCTCGCAGTTGTTATTAATCCTTTAAAGCGTAACTCTGAGATTCTACGTGAAATATACGTCGATGAAAATATAGTCGATTTAAAAAATTTTTTGAAAAATTTAACATATCTAAAACGCTTCCAAATAGACAAAAAATAATTTTGTTAAAGAAAAGTAATTCTATTTAAAAAAAAAAAGATTAATTATATTTATATTGAAATATCTCTAAAAAACGAAGTTTTATAACTTGCCTGATTTATAGTACATTTAAAAAAAAAAAGCCTTGAATATTTAAAGAATGAAGCTAAAAATGGCGTAGCGAAAGGAGCCGGGGTACGCTTTAATGAGTTATTGATGCCCAAACGTGTCAGAATGCCAATATCGTTCGGGAACATTGCTTTTTCGTGGGCATCTTTTTAAAACAGTTAAACCCTCATGATCTTTTTTAACGCTGTGGCAGTGATTATCGATTGTACTGCGATCGTATCAATATGATGCCCCGTTTCTCTTATTGTGAAGAAAAATTCGATACAACGATAAAAAGAGTTTGACCTATCGCGATTTCGTTTTTTGCCCTTTATTCCAGCAAAGCCGATCATCGTTTGAATGATGAACTTTATTACATCAGAAAGAGAGAGAGAGAGAGAGAGAGAGAGAGAGAGAGCACACGCAATAAGAAATTCAAGCTCGTCTGCATCGTCTGTGCGAAGAGAGAGAGAGAGAGAGAGAGAGAGAGAGAGAGAGAGAGAGAGAGCGAGAGAGTTATTTTGTCGTTTCATGCACATAAAAGATATTTCCGGAACGGAAGTTACAAGGAAGAGAGACTCTAGTCTCTCGGGACACAAAAAATAAATTAATAGTACCGATAAATTAGAAATTGGATGTGTGTTGCCTACAGAGAAAACGCATTAAGCTCTTTCAATAAAACGAGCATCTATATCAGAAGTTAATTCCGTTTCCTTGTATGTACATTCTTGGACTGGTTTGTGATATTTCAAAAGAGTTAGATGGTCCTTTTGCATATACCTATAGCGGACATCAAACGCATCTTTCCACAAGAGCAGTTCACAAGTCAGTTTCGTCCATTGTCCTTACGACCGGATCGATTACGGGGGATCGTTGCATACGCAATTGAGATATCCCAATCAAAGTTTCAATCCGATCGAGTCAATTTACAACAAAGAGGACACAGTTATGTCCTGACATATCCTGCTTCTTTGGGGACGACTTGAGACGGATGTTTTTTAGCCGCTTATATCGATTCGCGACGAAAGAGAGCACCGGCGGTTCGGCAGCTCGAGCGGAAAGGAAACGAGATGTTCTCCGCGCGAAAAGAATCGGTATCGATACATTGGACCATAATCGTTGTCAACGACATCGACGTTACTAAAGATCGAGCACTTAAGGGAGCTGATGCAGCAACGGAGCCAGCGACAGCGAAACAAAAATGGTTGCTTCTGTCGCTCGGCAAGCACTTCCTAGCCGTAAGATACACACAAAGAGAGATTGAGAGAGAGAGAGAGAGAGAGAGAGAGAGAGAGAGAGAGAAAGAGAGAGCGAGAAAAGAAGGAAGAGGATCGGACAAACGGATAACGTGGATAACCTACATACAGATAATGTTTAAACAGAGGAACAGTGAGGATAACAATAATGATGTTATTATTACTACTATTACTACTATTATTATTACTACTATTGCTACTAATTACCATTACTATTATGAACTACTGTGCATCACACCGAGTATATATATAGTAGTTACGATCGATTAGGCGAATGCGAGCAAGCGGAGTTGTCGATTATTATGTAACCGCTTCAAGTAGCCTTATAAATTGTAATTAAAGCGCGGATAATCTACATCTATCACCGGGTGGCGCGAAGGGACGCGGCATTATCCCAATTTTCATATTGGCGGAAATTCGTTATTCAATTAACATTTAATTAATCCAATGTCAGAGAATCACACGCTTGTAACTTGCGACCGAGCATTGAATTCCCGTTTTTTCTCGATTCGAACATCCTTCCATCGAAATTAACGATATTCAAAAAACACGTCACTTACGAGGATCGGTTCTTCCCGTTTCGAAAACGGAGAAGGAAAAAACCTCGTTCTGTTCCTCTTGTGCCACTCGGTACATACGTCAACGTAATGAATCACGAGCAGGTAGGCAAGAAACTAAAAAGAAAAATTCCTAAAAAAATAGCGAGATTCATCTTAGCGGATAAGCAGCGAGGGCGATCACGAGTAGCGAGATAATCTGTTGTCTGTTTGCAGGAGGAAGGGTTTAGCGATCGCACCCCCGGCAACACGAACATCCGAGAGACGTCGTACTTTAAAGATTAAGAGACAGGCGGAGAGACGACCGCGGAATATCCGAAATACAAATTCGCGTTAACGAGGCGAGTAGCGGGTAACGCTGAATATATATAGTCATTGTTCGTCGCGCAAACGAATATTAAATATTTTTATTCGCGTATATATAACGAATAATGAATAATCCGATTCGCTATTCGAATAACAGGACTGCGGTTCTCTCGGTCTCTCGCAAGACGTCTTCCGAACGTTCGCGTTGCGAACGGGGGACGGACTATCTGTTCTTGCAATTTAGGGGGCAGACAATTTATCTAAAGTTAGATTCACAAGAGTCTCTAGGATAACCGTTAAAGCTAATCTATTTCCCGTCTCGAACGTCGCGACGTCGGCCGATCTAAGCGTCGATTGTTATTGTTGGAAGTGGTGCATCGAGGTAGCCGTCGGCGGCTGCGGTTCGAGATTAATCGTTGACGGAGCGCGCCCCGGCCCCGGCATCGACTTAATTAGGCGTAGGGATCGATAATCGCCCTTCTCGGTGGCGATTAATCCTCCGATCGCGAAATCGCGCGAACCACGCGCGATTAGGCGCCTCGGCGGGGAGGATTACGTCAGGTAAACGCGTCGCTGGGATTACTACCGGAGGACTTTAAGTCGTCCAAATTCCACTCATTAGCCGCGCTGATCGAGAATCTATTTAACGCCGATACGTCTTGCTTAAGCCTCGTCTATATATTTTTATAAACTAAGAATAGCACCGAGATCGATCACCATCACCCGCGCGGACCCTCCTCTCAACTTATTCTTCCCGCAATATTTTTCGAGCTACGAATTAAATTTTTCACATCACGGGCTTCATTTCGAAAACTACTTTGCAAGCGAGCGATACATTATTCTATTGTAGCTGCAGCCAAGTTTAATCAGTATACAGAAACGTGATTCTTTAATTACTGTTTATAAATTAAACCGGAGTCCCGGAGGCGAGAGCCTGTTTTACGCGAAAGATATTTCGACAAGTGCCAGTAATTACGGGTTATCCGAAATTGAGCTGGCAATTGGCAGAGCATCTTCCTTTTTTAAAATGAGCTCTCGTATTTTCGAACATCTTTCATCTCGTCTCGTTCCGAAACTCTGTAGAGGTAGAGAAACATGTCACTGAAAAAAAAGAAGAGTTGCACAGACGCGCGCTGATAGGATACGCAGAATCTCTCAGCTGTGTGAAGTCGACCCCTCTACTACTAAAAATCCACTAACGATTATTACCACTCGATTGGTGGTCGTTTATTAGTATTTGGTAGTCCATTTTTTATGATTGATAGTCAGAGTTGTAAATAATATGAAAAAAAGACTTACGCGTTAGTCCCTCCTTTCGCAAAATATGGCTCTCCAGATTGTGTAAATAATCAAAACTGTAAGCATTCTTTTGGATTGTTTACTAACGTTTGGTAGTCAATTCCCGAAGATAGATAGAATTTAATAATAATAACACAAAAAAGATACGTATGTTAAGTCCCTCTTTTTGATAATAAAAAGCATTATATTTTATATTTTAATGCTACATAAATTTCCATTTTCAATTTTTAAGCGTAATTAAACTGAAGAGTTTACTGATACGTACCAAACGAATGCTTAGAGTTATGATTACTTATGCAGTCTGGAAAGTCATATTTTGCGAAAGTAGAGACTAACTTTATGCGCGTATGTATTTTTTCATATTATTATTTACACTTCGACTACCAATCATCGGAAATGGACTACCAAACGTCAATAAGCAACCACCAAATGAATGCTTACAGTTATAATTACTTACGCAGTCTGGAAAGTCATACGAAAGGAGGGGCTAACTTTACGCGCGTATGTCTTTTTTTCTTATTATTTATAACTTTGACTACCAATTATCGGGAATGGACTACCAAATACTACCAAACGATCACCAATCGAGTGGTAATGATCGTTAGTAAATTTTCAATAGTAGGGGAGGGGGGCAACTTCACACAGCTGAATCTCTCGGACGTTCACACCGTAACAATTCATAGGTGATTTCTTAGCACTTAAGGTTTTACTATATCGCGAAGGGAATGCTCGATAATAACTCTTCAATCGTTGCGAGTTCTATCAGCTTCTGCCGGTAAAAAGATCGTGAGAAAATATCGCTATCAGATCACTCGGCCTTCAACCCTTGACCTTTTCACGACAGATAAACACATTCTGCAGTAAATTGCGTTCACATTGCCAAACATTTCCTCTAGTTTAAATCGATATCGACTCGATAAAAAAAAAAGTATTGCTGCAATCGTTACTTATATAATTTAGTATACGGAACGGTACATACGTCAATTTGATTGCACGACGGTATTAGAAGGAGAATACCATAAAATGGAACACGCATCTTATATAAAGTTATACACACGTACATTATATAAAGTTACAATTAATGATAATTGTTAAGCCGAGTGATTTGCGCGATAATTATTAGAGTTATATATAAACATATATATATATACATATGTATATTCATACATATATATGTGTATATATATACATACATATGTTATATATTATATGATATATTATATAAAACTACGTCACACATATTGCATTACATTATATATATATATATATTATATTATTTAGTTACGTAAGCAGAATCATATGTATGACGAGTTGTACATTTATATTAGACACACACAGCAATAATAAAAACTATACTCCGAGTATGCGCGTGTCCCGATGCTCTTTTATTAGCCTCGAATAATGACACGACACTACTGTTGGAGGCGACAGCAAATATGCGAGCAGTGCATAAATTTATATATTGCGATAGTCGGGGATAATCAATTTGACGCTCGTTCGAATATCTGTGTACCTTCCCACCCCCGATCGATCCCCGTCACGCGTCGCGATCAAGAGGCGATGCCTTAATGCAATTTCCATTTGACTTCCCTTTCTCGACACCAACACCCGCGTTACCACGGGTTAACACGGATTGCCGTATCGCCGCGGCATATTTCCCCATTCCGTCGGGAACGACGATTATTTACGATCGACGTCGTGTTACATTTTTCAAGCGCGGCAAAGTGCTCGACGAAAGCACGACGTCGCGCGGACATGATTGATCGTCCACTTGTGAAACCGGCCGACACGATTTATTTAGAGGTGAACGGGGGAAGGCTCTGAACAATTACAGGTTTCCTAGCGCGCGTCAGAGTTACGCACGTCGGGAGTCAGGTAGCGAGAAAAGTTACGCTTTCCGCGCGCAGCGAAAGACGAAACGTGATTCTCAAACTCACACTCTTGCGTGTATGATCTGTAAATTTTCGCTTCCTCTTTTCTTTCACAAATTTCCAGCCGATCTCTGGAGCAGTCAGTCATGAACAGAAAATTAGCTGCACTCAATGGGCATCATGAATATGTAAAAGAATCAAGGTAGGGATTTTTTTTAAATTCTTAAATTTATTATTACTAGAACTCGTCTGGCTTTTCCTAGCTGAACTGTGATTATAAAATGTTTTTTTTTTCAGCGGAGACCAGCAGAACAACGGTAACTTTTACTCACTCAAGAGCAATGTTACGTTATTTATTTTAGAATTTGTACGCTCTGTTGTCATGAGCGATTTCACAGAGCGTACCGATTCTTTAATAAGTGTCGTTAACAATTGACAACGAAATACATCGTTTGACTCGGTAAGTCCTTAATCGCGAAATCTGACTGCTAAAATCTTAATTATTCCAATTAAAGGTAAACGTCTTCAAATGCAATTTCTAATTCAGCTGTTGGATGCAAAATTTATTATTAATAACTCGAGAGGATCAACTTCCATCTTCTTCATTACAATCCTATTTGCGTGATAAATACATCTAATTTCCGTGTTCTCCTTTGAACCGGATTTGTCATCGCCACCCTCATTAAGTGGTATCTATGCTAACTCGCCGCGTATCTCTCCATTACGCAGTAGCAACTTAACCGAGATTAATCGACGTCCTAGTCAAATACACTTAACTCTGACGCTAAGAATTACTACGGGGATAAACCATTCGCCGTATTACTATACCGATCTCGACCTCCCCCCTTCGGCTTCCCGCAACGAATTAATCATTTCCTCGAAGGGTGCTCGCGAAAGCTTTTTGACCTGGACTGGTTACCGTGGATAAGAAAATAAAGATCGTAAATATTGCAGCAATTACGTGGCGCGGATATTTATCACCGTTTCCTCTTCGGACAGTTAATTAATTAATTATAATTCAGACAACGAAAAAACATCTTTATGACATCTTTCAGACTTCTTTTAGTCATACGTGTTGTCCTAGGATTTATGGTTTCATAAATATGCTAATCCTAGCATTATCTTTCTCACTACAACATTATCGTCACTAAGCAATGAGCTCCACCGCGCGCCGTGGAGCTCATTAAAAATTACTTCTGTTATACTAAAAGAGTACGATGAGCTGAATCTCCGATTCAGCGAATCGCGCTGTACACTCATTAAAAAGTGCTTCCGTCGTAGATCAAATGCAAATTTGTTAATTAAAAAACTTTGCTGAGAGATAAAAAAAATGTCATTTTCGATTACTTGTCATTCTCTTTCTCTCCCATCCCACTTTTTAATTTTTTATCACTGCCGCTCGTAAAAACGTACTTAAAGTAAGCACTTCCCTTCAGTCCACGTGCATACTAACAAGTGCGTTCTAAAGATTACATTTAAATTGGAAATGTTTACGGACGATAGTTTAAACGTGTACGCCGCAAATCGGCGATCCTTTTCATATCAATTTCGTAATGCACTGTTAACGAGTCAAGTACGATGGAACATCAAAGATTTTTCAACGCTAAAACCTAAAGTCAACAAAATTGAAAATCTGCATACAGTCTGTTGGAAACTCAATTTTAAAGTTTCAGAATTCTCGCTAAAACCAATGCACTATATTGTATATATTAGCGCGCGTCTCTCCCCCCTCTCTCTCTCTCTCTCTCTTCGATGTTTACAGTTTCAAAACTAAACTTTATCACTTTCGAAATAAGCGGCTCATATTAATGATGTAACACAACGTCGCAGAGTTCGCGTACTTTTTTCCCGGGCGATAAGATCGCTAAAGCGATTTGATAAAGATCCCTTTGTACATCGAGATTGTGAAATTTCAGTAAAATCTACCGATGAAAAGATACATTAAAAATGTAGCACACATAAGCTGCACGCTTATAGATCAAAGGTACTTCATAGCCGAGGGTATAGCGATGGAAATACGCGAATATCGAGCAAGAGGTTTCACGAGATAAACCCAGTCCCTCCTATAGAAATAATAATCGTTTATGAGGCGTAGGAGCAATTTCCCTTTTATGTTTTTTCTATATAAAATGTCATCAATATGAAGCTAAATGCCGCAAGATACAGAAAAAAAGTAATAAATCGCAGGTGATTAAATGAAGAAATTAATTTTTGCGCTCTGCAGCTTTCGACTAAACGAGATTGTAAGTGTTAAAAATCATGATAAGTGGCAGTTGCGAAGATAATCATTTTTTTTTTATTAGTAGCCAAAACGGGTCGGGATCAAGAGACGTCTGTTTCCGAAAAATAATTACGTTAGTCGGATTAGGGCCAGACGGTGTAAAGTGACGGATCGCCTTTCAACGCGGAGAGAATCGGAGATTTTTCTTCAGTATCGCTAAAGTAATTATGTCCCTCACGGAGCGCGTTCATGCTGTCGAAGGAAAATCGTCGCGGCGACGAGGACCGCGTTACCGTCAAAAGCCGAAATCCCAAGGATGACGACTGACGTTCAATAAATATGCTAATATTTTCGCTCTACCGGCGGAAATTACGTGTCTTTCCGTGGCATCCTGCCCAATTCGAGTAAAACGATCGTTGATCCTAAGCCGCGAAAATTTATTGCGACGGAGGATGATCCTGCAGTCATTCTGTCGCACGGGAGGCAGAAGAGAGTGTCCGAGATTTCGCGCGCGCTCGTGTACTCCTCTCGGCCGTTTATCATCCTCGGTAAATCTCGAAAGAACTCGCGAATATTCAGCTTGTACATACGTCTAATATCGTATACACGTCTTATTGGGAATAATTTATTTGGGACCTCTGACATTTTCGCTGCGTGTCCCTGCGCCGCGCCTCATTCGCCATGCATGAATCGCGGCGACGTAAAGTGGAGGTCGTTAGCTAAAATAACTGTGGCACCGTATCTGCGGTATCGCACGTATATACCTCGTTGCCGTTCCGTGTACAGCTGCAGTGTAACGGGTAACAAAGGAGAATTGCGAAGACACTGGGGCGAGAAGGGGGAAACAGGGGGGATGCGAGGAGCGTGCCTTCCCGGAATGCGGGTACGTCATCGCGTTGTAAAACAATGTTATTTCAAGTCAGCGTCGGTGAAATTATCTCTCGCGTTTGTCGTTTTCTGAGTCGCCTCTCTCTCTCTCTCTCTCCCTCTCCCTCTCTCTCTCTTCGAGACGAATAACTTTTCGGCTACGTTGGCGGAAGCTGCTCGCGCAAAAACAGACACTTGAAAAATCTCGTAAACGCTCCGGGACAAAGTGCGGGAATCAGCTTTGACTTTTTCAGCGTAAAACAAATAAAAATTTGTGCACGTACATCGCGGGCCGATGTTTCACGCCGCGCGCATCACCGGTAAATGTCAAAATGCTGACGGCGAGGTGAAAAGTGACGGCGTGCCTTTGTACAACGGGCGACCTACCAGCACTACCGTAAGCGTTATTTTTTTTCACTCCGCGAGCAGCTTGACACGAGGGGAGGGAGGAGGGGAAAGGGAGCGAGAGAGAGAGGCCTTTTTGCACGCGCCTCCCCCGCATTATCAGAAACAAAAAGGGATTAATTAATCTCGTGGCACGCGGCGTTCGAAAAACTCGCCGCCGATTAATAATCGCGAAGAACGTCGAATAATTCATGGCATCCATATTCCACGCGACACCGATATTCAAATTAGTTCACCGCGACGCAGCTTCGCTGCCATCGTCTCTCGACGGCTAATTAATTAATGACGGTCGCTTCCGGCTAAATGATGAATGTCGGTTACGGTTGAACGCCGATTATCCGCGGGTTCAACGATTTAGTACACGTGAGAAAGAGGGGCGGAAAACGATTTCGCGAATTATTGAAATCCGCGCGTTTAGCCAGAATCAGATTTTATCGAGGAGATCACTTCCGTTTGTTTGAAATTCTCGATGCGGAGGGAGAATGCGTCGCGCGATAAAATTATCGGATTCTCGTTTAGAACCCGATCTTTCAATCGCGCTCTTATAAAAATAAATTATTAATTTCAGATTCTATTAAGATATCATGACCATTAAGGTTTCACGCATAAAAGTTGTAATAATGCCTGTAAAAAGCTCCAGATCGTAACAACATGGTTGCGACAATAAAAAGACATTACACGCGGTAATTTAAATAAATTTTCATTAACGGTGTATCTAGTCGTGTTGATAACGATTACCTTTCGAGTTCGTTTAAAGACATCAAAATAGCATATAATACGTATAATAACATGATATGTTCAAAACTGAGTTCCATCCAAATATCTCAGATCAAAGATCATAATGTTAATCATTGTATAAAAAAATGTATAAAATCGATCACTTTCCAGTTTTATCTCAACCGGAAAGCTTCAAGGAAGATAATTCGATCGGTCTCTGATTCTCGGGCCACACCGTCCACGCCCGCTCCCACGTGTATTTCACGCCTTTGCTGTCGCGTTGCGGTGCTATTATACGCCGGGATCGTGCCCCAGTGGCGCGTGTGCATTTCCTGCAGCGTACCGCAGCATATCGCGACTCCTTTATTACTTTACAGACTGGTGCCGCGTGCATCCGGCCCGCCGCAACTGCACCTCTCCCTAAGGGGTCGTCGAGAGGGATGCGAGGGAGCTCGCGCGCGCGCGTTCATGTACTCACCCCGGTGTACTGCCGTCGGTGTACGTTCACCTTGGCATCCGCAGAATGGACGCTTCGCCTCGGAGAGTTCGATCCAGGAATTCCAGACGGTCCGTTCGACAGCGAGAGACGTCGGTCCTTCCGCTACAGTAATTATTCCACGGACGATATATGACGCGCGTCTCGACAACGGCCGACCCACCGTGAAATTGCGCCGTTGTTATTTCGATTTGTCGTAGTTGCATTCCATACGTCCGACGGGGAATATCGGCTGCCACGGAAGAATGTCTCTTGGTTTAATAGTTTTAGAGAGAGCTGCAATGTTACGATCAAAAGCAATATGATATTTGAGAGAAAAATATACGCGCGTTGTTATACTTTCTATATAGAAAAAAAACATAATCCCCCCCGCCCCCCTAGACAAATCTAAAAATAAATATAGTTCAAATTAGAAGATATATTTTTTTCAATAGGTTATACTTTTTTACATTCAAAATTCCGCGTCATTAATGATCATTATATCAATCAGGTCAATCGCGAATGCTGAAGGTATACACATTTTCGAAAGTTTCGCACGAAATAGCGATGTGCACGTTCTGGCATTTCCCGGCCGTGACGAAGCATGCTATCGGTTCGAAACAATCGTTGTAGCTGGTATCACGGGTCACCGGGCGAATCCCTAATTCGGACTGGATCAACGTCGACCAGTTATGAATGTCAATGCAATTGTTGTCAACGGGTAGGTGGTTTGGCGCGACGACGGGAGCATCCGACGCGGATTAAACTCGCGTCGAAGCTCGTGCATTACGGGCGTCGCCGTTACCGTAAGCACGCGGCTGGCAAATTGATTTTAAATCGATGTTGACACGTCAACGACGGCACGATGTTCACCTTGATCTCGGAGATCAAGCTCGTTGACAGCATCGCCCGAAATATCGCGACTGTGATGTCTCGAGTCAATTTCTAGAGTGCAAGACGAGAAAGAAAAAGAGAAAAAAAGATTCCGCGTAGCCATGTGGAAATAATTCTCATCGATCATTCAAATCTTTCTCGTATAATAAATAATCTATATATATTCGCTTCTGTCAATCCGTAAATTTATTCATATCCATTGATTTCGAATCGTAGAATTTCTGTTTCCGGAGGTGTTTCACTGAACGCGCGCGCGCGCGCACGAATCTACGTAAATAACGATTCTGTATGCCGAATGAATTTCTTGCAACAAAAGCGTCAGCGTAGTGTCTTTAATTGAGCCGCTTTGTCGTGCGGTGAAATGTCCGCATTCGGTCCGCGCCGCTTTGCGGGAATTGCGGGCATAAACTTTTTCCACGGCCGCGACAGATTGGCATTGCCCGAGGGACAAGCGGGATGATTATTCTTTACAGAGCGGACTCCTGTTATTAGATTAAAGTGGAGCACCACCGGCCGCGAGTGTCATTAACGTCGCCAATTAGCACGACCCCTCGGCCCGTCTTTGCGCGCGCCGCAGTATTTTATACCGACCCCTCGGGATCTTTATTTGCCGCGACAAAACAACGCAAAGCGATGTTTTACACGAAAATACGTCGCTGGCTCCATTATTCCGTAGGGATAGACACGAGAGGACCCAAAGGCATGCCGGGTCCCCTTCTAAATTCACGTATAACACTCCAACGCGACGAGCAAATCACGTTTGTGAGCCCGTAGATTTTTATGCATCCGCGAGGGTCAGGGAAAGAGACGCGTAAAATTTTTATTGCACATGATGCACAAAAGAAGACACGTATGAAATTTTATTAACACATACGTATTTTTTCTACTATATATGTATACATACATATGTAACATTTTTATTAATGAAAATTTCTGTTCTAATTTTTTTGAATCTAGATTAAAAAGCAATTTTCAATAAGCACTAAATACAAATTAGCTCCACTGATTACCACGGTTTTTTTGCGCTCGCTCTGTATTCAGCTCACATACCTGACCCCGTATCACAGTTTCCACCTTGTTTCACCCCGCCACATTGTAACGAAGCCCCTGAGCCCCCGAGTGGTTCTTCCGTGTGTGCCATTAGCGTCGTTAGTTAACGCAATTAACCGTGCTCATTCGGTCGCCGATCTCTCCCCAGAATTATTTAACGCGCAAAACAACACACGGCAAAGGCGCAGAATACTTCGCGATAAGAACACGCGGTGGCTCGTGGCTCATGAAAGCCTTAGTATTCGAGAAGACAAGAAGTTTTGCGCAATGCAGAAGTCGGAATATTTTTATCGATGTTAATTAACGTTTATCTTCTCGGCAATTAATACTTAATTGTTAAAAATATTCCTGAAGAAAATTAAGCATACACCTACCTGTAAATAATCATCATTGACAATGCTGACACATAATCCAAATTAACAATTAAAATAAATTATCACGTTACGCTTTGACATATCATGGCAATCAATCAAAAAAAATTATATATGCATGTTAATTTTACTACAAATAAATAAATAAGAATTTTAAATCAATGCGTGATTTGTAACATGGCTGAAAAAGTAAAGGAAATAAATTTTATTATTTATTTTCAATATATTCGATAGTATGACTGGATGATTGTAGAGAGCAAATTGTCCATTGTCTTCGGATCCATTTCCAAGAAGATATTTCCATGGACCGTCGTAAGTACATGATGACCTATTTAGAATGCCAGACGACTAATTAATAGCGGCCAACGACGTTGCCGCACTGGCAAACGGCGCCGTCGTTATTTCAAGGCCATTTATGAGCTTTCCGCCAAGTTCTCCATTGTCTATAAATCAAACGTTCGGCATGCTCGTCTCTCGCTTTGGTTCACTGAAGAAAAACTGAAAGACTCTATCTCGAAAACAAATGTTTCTAAAATAAATAAAATGTTTTTCAAAATGTTCAAAAGATACTTCGTATATATTTTTCTACAAATGCATAATAATTGGTCGTCTGGAAGTCGTCTGGATCGTCAAAACGATGAAACGTCATTCATAATCCGAAAATATTAAGTCTTCGTTAGATCAATCAACACACATGATATATTATGTCACGAAAAACAACTTTATTTCCAATTTTTACAATGATACCTAGCTTCCCCGTCCCGTACGAAATCGCGAAGAGGTTTCGAGTGAGAGGCGAAAGACGAGGTAACGGCACGCGCGCGACGATCGATGCGATACGATACGAGCGACGAGAGTATGGCGCGCGGGAGAGAGTAATATCCGGTTATAAAGTAAAAGGTATTCAACTCACAGTATGGAGATGGATTGATGGATGGATAAATGGATCAGGACGAGGAGTTCGCGGAATACACGCGCATCAAGCGATCGTGGAAGATGCAAGCACGACAAAACGGCGATCCCGACGCGTGCGGCACGCAAGACGCGTGCAATACGCGTAGCTAATCGCGTGTCGCACGTGTCAAATCGCAAATAATAATTTAAACGTCCGTGCGTACGCGTTGCGATAAGTATGGGGCGCGCGCTCGTGAACACTTTTTTTTTAAACCGCCCGTCCTTAAAGCAAGATCGTCTCCGGTATTTACATTGCGTCCGGTATACTTTCTATACTCCGTCGCGATTCGTTACTTGATCCGTTGGGCGAGTAAAAATAAATGTTTGATATACACATCGACGTTCGTGCACGATTACTTTGGCGGGATGTTGTCAAATCTGGAAACTCCTTTCGCGGACAGAAAACTCGGCGTGATAAGAGGAGGCGAATTTATCAGAGGTAAAATGTTTATTTAAAGAAAATATTATCGAATAAAATATTTTTCAATTTCGTATCACTGTTCCATTTGACAGCACTCTCGAAATCTACCTGAGAAAGTTAAAACTCCTTTCGCATGTATTGCATATATCCCTCAGAGAAATTTAAATCGTGTCCAGAAGGCGGTACCTTAATGCGCGCGGAAGTGTGTGTTTACGTACAACGATCGTCATGAGGATGGAAAAGAAAAGCGTCTCACTGTATTCGCCTCTCCCGGCACAAAATATTCCTATTTTTTAATTGCTAAAAAAGATATTGTAGACTATACAAGGCTGGCAGCGATATCTCTCTGGGTTCTTCATTTCTTCGTTTTTCTCTTCACTGTCATCGGTTGACTCCGTCTCTCCCTGTTCCCCCTCCCCTGTCACCCCCGCCCCGTCTTCTATGGACGTCCCCGTCTCGTGGTTCGGGACAGTTTTCTACACTCCGCCCGCACTACTTCTGCTGAAACAATTCGGACAACACCGAAAGGAAAGTGAAGGGACGCTCACGGATCCACCTCCAATTACTCTAAACGCTCTTTTGTACACCGAAGAGCACTACATCGATAATCGGGATGCCTTTTCAAGAAGCGTATCAAGCGTGTCGAACGTATCAAGAGAAGCCATAACATCAAGTAAAATAATCAATACACATCAATATATAATCAATATGTAACAAAAAATGCTTTCTGAAGAATAAATATTTAGCTGAAAAAAGATACACCGTGATATTGCAATTACTATACATAAATACAATAAATTTCTTGGCAACAAATAAACAAATACAATTAATCTTGTCTGCGACTGCTATTATCAGAAAAGCTATGCAAAATCTGTATTACATGGAAACGTATCGATAAGCCGAGCTATCGTTGATCGGTATCGAGAGAATATCCCGCGGCCAGCTATCAATTACCGGAAACACACGCGTTTATCCAGCGCGGCTAGACCATCGTGAGGGCGTATATCTAATCGCGCTGCTTGTTTAAGGGGTTGTAACTTAGCGCACTGACCTTTGCGGGATCACCGGCGCCGAGATATACGAGACCGGTCGCACCTGCGTACGCCAGCAGAGTGTCGATCGCCTGCTGCGTCTCCAGCAGAATCTTGGCCTCGTTCATCCAGTCGCGGGCGATGCTTCTCGGCGCACCCTTGAGCAGATTCATGTACCTCAGGGTCATTTTGAAGTCGCCGCGGTCCAACCAGTATCTGAAACAAGCAGTTTAAGGGCGATGTGTTCAAAGCCGCGCGATTCAAAACGACGGCTGGCTCTCCGTCAGCACAATTCCATCTGTATTTTTATTTGTATTCTGATCAACGCGGCTTAATAAATTGTAATAATATCTCTGGATAAATTCAATCGATTTGTCAATTTGATATAATCGAATGATTCGCAAACTGCAACGAGCGGCCGCGGCCCCCGCAATTTGTGGGAAGCAATCAGCGTGGAAGATTTGTTGGCCGATTTCTCTATGGTTATTCACGAGTACAACTACTGGTTGCTGGCCACTTCATTCCCGAGTTTCGAGACAGACGGGACCGTGTATACCCGCGCTCTCTTCTTCTCCTCCTCCCTCGTTTTCCAAAGAGAAATACCGGAGAGATTGCGCGTTAGTTTAGCAGGCGAAAGGGACTCGCTCGCGGCGGAGTAGTTGGCGACATCCGGTAGCGGGAAGCCGCGTCATCGGCCACGTTCTTCCAAAAGGAAGCGTCGATTTGGAGGAAGAGAATCTGCGGTTCGTTAAAATCTTCGTCCCTGACCGAACGTTCAAACTGGCATTCCGCACAAATCGTTTGTTCGGGAGAGGGGGGGGGGGAGGAGTGGGAGCGAAACGTTTATTCATCGGCTTAGGATTAAGTGGGTGATACCTAGCGGATGTCGCTTTTCTCGCGGCGCAGAAACGCTGAGCCTCCAAGAGGAAACCGCACGCTGGACCAGAACATCGGCTGAGAACTTTACACAGAATACACTGGATCGCTTCCAATACGGGTAAAGTGAGATTAATGCTGCATCCCGACTTACCCGGTAGATTAGGAAGAAAGAGAAAAAATGCCAGTGTTTCCAAAACGACGCGAGAGGATTTCTAAACGAACGGATGCAAGATGGTACAATTGAAAAATCACCTTCTTTCGTTACACCGAATATCGCTATTCCTAAGTCGCAATGTAGCTATATATTCTGTTTATTATTCATAGAAAAACAATTAGAAGAGCAGCTACTTTTTTTATAAAAAACAAAAAAGATTATGATAATTAACTAATCTTCAAATTGAAATAAATTATCTAGTTATGTTCTTGGTTCCAAATAATTGAATAATTGAATAATTGAAACATACGTTTCAATATTCAATTTGCTAATTTAATGTGTAAATATTTTTCGATATGTGTGCAACACAAAATAAATTATTTTATGCCCGACAATACATTTCGTAAATTTTATATCCCACCTTTATGCTTTTGAATCACGCATCAATTACTATACAGTCGTGAAACGCTGTTTTTTTTATTCTAAAAATGTATTACATTATTAAATTGATAATCAACTACTGGATGCTGGTAAGCGTCATTTTAAAAATTAACTGTCCATTATCGGATCTTGTTCGTCCATACACCGGTCTGCTGGCGGGATTGCAGCTTTCAAAGAAAACCCGAGGATCAAGTGACGTCGCGGACAATCCGACGTACGTCGGAAGCTACACTGCCTATCTTCTCATTACGACAGATCCTATGGAACGGCTACGTGAAATGGGACGGCGATTCGGCGCGGCGTAGCGCGAAACGTTTATATCCGTCCCTTCGGTATCTTGAGATCGACTCTCGCATGTAGTCCACGTGGCCTAATTCGGGGCACGGACGCGCAACGATCGCGGATACTGAAGTTTCTTGCTGCTTTCGAATTTCATATTCGGCAATATCGCTCCGGGGGAACTTTCCCGCTTGGGCTTGGCCTTCACAAAGACGAGCGAGCGAGGTTCTCGGATTCTAGATTAAGAAAATCCTTCGTTTTTGTGCGCTCCTTTGCTGTAGATCGTGGATAAGCTCGGTTTTCTTTACGCCGACCGATCGTCCCGATTGCGGTGGTGCGCGATATGGACTTCACGTAATAATTTTAATTAAACTATCACATAAGACGAAGAAACCGCTTATACTTCCTTCTGTCTACAAATTCTTCAGTCTAACTGACGCTTTCTTCTGTTTAATAAAGAAATCTCTCTCTCCTACGAGAATTCAAAGCTTTTATTAATTTAAGGAAATCCTATTCATTCATTTTAAGGTAAAAAGAGAAACCTTTCAGTTTCAACTTTAATTTTAATTAGCAGGTAATCAACAATTTAAATTTTAAACCTTTTGACAAGCACAGCTTATTTAGAAATCCCTACTTTCGCCCCGATTCGTCGATTTGAGGAAAAGATATCGACTTTCGATTGCTCGAAATGAAATGATAGATTATCATATAAAATAATTAATATAACGGACGCATAATGGAACGACAGCTGCGCGTGTTTCCAACTAATCGAACGAAAGTTGGAGGATTAAATTTTAGAATGCATCCCTCAAATATTCATTTGCAAAAGCCGAGACCGGAGACAATGCTCCTATCAAAACTCGCGAAATCTTTTACGGGAGGTATATTCCCGTGATATATCGACCGTACACCCGTCGCGGGTGCATCCCTCCCCCTCGGGAGCTCGGAAGTCTTACCCGCGAGCGTTGAAAGAACATGTGCATACCGCAGTACGCTCCCGAAATTAAAAATTCAGAAGGCTCACGTCCGCGCTTCAGCCCGCACGTGCTCGTTTCGTGGACGACGTGAACGAACGTGTCGCGCGGGGCTACCTATATACGTAGACCTATGTATGGACATATCGGCAATTCTAAAGGCGCAACTTGTATTGGCGTAACTTATTTCGACCTACCCCCGCAGAGGCCCGACCCGAGACACAGTCCGCTGATAAAGTGTGCCGGTCTCTCGCATCAGCAAATATTATTTATTCACGTCGCTGAGTGCCATTCGTAATGTCTGCCGCGCGCGGCTGCATCGGCTTATTTTGCACGAGATCCCGCGCATTCGAAGAAAACAAAGTGTTCTTGATAGAATAATTAAGTATTCATCAGGACACCGCTCACGCCTTCTATACGAGCGGCGAGGGAAGAATACAACTCGAATTGCATCCCGGGAGAGCTTTGATTAAAAGAGCACGTACGTATCGCTGCAGCAAGCTCCTCCTCTGCGAAATTACGAAATTACGGATGCTAAAATGTTGCGTGCGTCATGGCGACGATTGAATAAAAAAAAAAAAAACAATTACTCAACTATTAAATAAAAAAATTATATTTAATTTCGCAGATCGCAAAATCTATTCGAGAAACTGCGATTTCTCCTCGCCGCACGCGCGCCTCGCAAAATTATATTTTTACGCATCGATAAATGAACTTTGACATTTTCCCTCCTCTCTTTCGGAATTCATTCGGGAGATATCCTGAATAATGCAGCTTTAATCCGTGGTGGAAGGCATGGGAGGGGCAGCGACGCGTGCGGATAAGAGAAACAAGAGAAAAAGGGAAACAAAAACTGGCAAGAAAGTTGGAGTGTATATAGAGTCCATTTTCCTTCGCGGTCAACACTCGACATTTCGCGAGCCACAACGAGCGCGGAGTCGAGTGCTTTTCAGCATGTAAAACTGTCGCTTTACGACACGTGACACTGGCCGATTGCCCCTTCATTGCATCCGTGGCATCGCCGCCGTTTCAAAGATCCCTCTCGTCCGCGCGTAACGTTTTTCCCCACAAGCACTTGAGATTCTCAACCGCTGCGGTTAAGACACGATCGAGCGATGAATTTTTCGTGCGGATGAAAACGCAAGCCGCTGCTCTCGCAGATTTTTGTACGTGAGACCGTTCAAATATCTGATCCGGCACCGTCGTGCCGGAAACCGTTTTCTCGCACATCTGTACAAGGGATTCTATCGTCAGAATAAAATTTTAACGACGAATTCTCTCACAAATCTATGGTCGCGAGCGCTTTCGCACACTCTCCATTTCTCGCGTAAATATTTAAACTGCAGGGCGTTAATAAAACGCGTTTGTAATGCTTTTATGAGATTACATATTTTACTGTGAAAAAATAAATTCAAGCGAGCTGCAACACACACCTCCCCGCGGGGCACATATGCTTATCTTTATTTAGTGTTACCCAGAATAAATCGAGAGCATCTTTCATAAGGGAAACCAAAGGGTCCTCGTGATCAAAGGGTCCTGCTGACGCGAGGAAAAACGAAGGGATAAGTCGGTAAAACGGCTCGCCAGCGGATTTTCGCCGGGGATAACCTGACGAGTAGTAAATGGCGGTGTTCTTTGTCAAAGTGTACGTGGCGGGTATTACGGCAGGTGTTTTCGTCTTTCCCGCCCCGTTGATGGCCGACCGGATATATTGCGCTCTACCCGGTCCTTAGGGTCTCGTAAGGATAATTTATAGGGTCAACCCGGGAACGAGCGAACAAGAGAAAGGGAGATGGAGGGCCCTGCGTGACGTGGAAATTGCCGCTCGAGTTACGAGTTACAATAAAAGTGCATTTAATCCGCGACACGATAAATTCTTTCGCTGTCTAGCATCGACAATTTTCCGCCGTCGTTTGTTTACTTTCGCAACCCGTACTCCGTTTTCGTATCGCAAACGTAACTTTCGCGAGGATCACAAACAATTTTTAAGAAGAGACGCACGTAATCAATTTGCGATGAAACAGATATTGGGAAAGGTATTCTCGCGCTCGTTTACAACGTCCGACGTGATCTCGCAGTTCCTTCGCGCGCACAATAAATTCAATCGATCTCTTCGTCTTTAGAGAGATATGAGGGAATCTTTGACAATTTACGAGAATTCTTACCTGGCACGCTGGAGTATGTCGTACGTATTCAGCGACTCCACGTCGATTGGCTCGTCTTCGAGCTCCTTTTTCGGAATTGAATTGGCCGTTTTGATGATCAAGAAACTTTGAAGATAGCTAAGAAAATATATAGGCAGGGCTGCACCGCCTTCAGGCACCATGGCTAATCTTCTTGCCACTCTCTCCACCTAGGGTAACGTACAACGAGCGAACCATTTTCAAAAATTGATATTATCATTTACATAAAAGAATTTCGCGAGCTGATACCGTAACAAATTTGTAAATGAAAAGGGAGACTTTAGGAAAATGATAATGCTGTCGTGAATAATTTACTACATCGTACTACGATCGTGATAAGTTTAACGGAACTTGACATATATTTACAAAAAATCGCGAACTAACGTATAGTGTAATAAGTAGTACAAAGTATAATTTATTATACTATGATAAAATAACGCTATTGTAAAATTGCAACGTTTATCCGTTTGTCGATTCAAATAGTGTACTACAGCGACCAGTGATCTCGAAGATCGTCTCGCGAAGGTAGGTCTCGTGAGAGCACGATTCTAAAGAATGGGAAACACGGTAATTACCTTGAGGAACCTGTCGCGGAGGGTGTCCTCCGTGAACACGCCTCTCTTGACCGCCTCCTCGGGAATGCTCTGGATAGCGGCGCGCACCAGGGGATCCTCCTTCGCTGGAATCAAAAGAAAGACGGGAGACTGAATCGACGGTGAACGTAACGGCAGGCTCGGCTGTTTAATTAATTGAAGTCCACCAATTGACGTCTATTTTTCATACGTTCGTTCATTCGGCCAACATTTCGAGAATTCCGACGAGCAAAATTAATCAGCGTACGTATGTTATTCGCAATAACCGAATTTCCGCTATAGCCCAATTTGCTTTGTGGCCCACCGTACCCGCAGCATTCTGGCTACGTTTTTCCCCGCATTGAATGTATTGCTTACGCTGCATCTACAACACGCTATGGACACGCGTTTGAGGTTGCGGTCCGCATTCATTATCGCGAATAATATACGTGTACAGTAATAAATTTATTATACTGTAAAAGCTGTTTTTATGTGTTGGATAATCACACATTTACGCCAGTGGTTCGAGCCAGTCATCGATTGAACCTCGCGAGAACGCGCCATCGTCGGCACTGTGAGTTTCAGCGAAAATTGAAATTACGAAGGTGACTTCGCGGTGGCGGTAGATTAAAACGGTGAAAGGGCTCGGGGGGAAAAAAATTTATAGACACTTGGCGCAATTAAGGGCGAATGTTCGCGGTAGGGACATAATTAATGAACACGTGCGCAGCGGCGCTCCATCAGACCTATACGGGGCTCTTTTGAAATGCCCACCGTACAGCCTTTATGAAGGTTCCGCTCGTTTCCGATTAAGCAGTAAATCTTCAACGGTGCTCTCTTCCGCGACGCGCTTTGCCTTGCTCCGTTCTTATCCGCTAGATCGTATGGTCCACATACACACATACCCGATTCGAGAGAGAGAGAGAGAGAGAGAGACCCCGTCGTCGTCTCCATTGTTCCAGCCTTTCATACTCGGTGTAAAACGAAAGCGGTCCCCGGAACGGGACGCGAATTGCTGGGACGCGGCGGCGGGCGACCGAGCGATTAAAAGCGCGTGCAGAGCTCGTTCCCGAGTGGAGAGAAAAGCTGCTTACAATACTCCAAAAGCCAGAACAATACTCTTTTTTTTTTCACGTTCGCAGATTTAAATTAGATTACGGCTTGACTGACGGAGAACAGATCAATGCCGACAAAAGTCAACGTCACAAGCTGTGTAAAGTTGGCCCCCTTACTACTGAAAATCCACTAACTATTATCATTCGATTGGTGGTTGTTTGATAGTATTTGGTAGTTCATTCCCGATGAATGGTAGTCAGAATTGTAAATAAATAATAAAAAAAAAAATATTCGCGCGTGAAGTTAGCCCCTTTCGCAAAATATGGCTTTCCAGACTGCGTAAGTAATCATAACTATAAGCATTTGTTTGGTGGTTGTTTATTGACGTTTTGGTCAAAATTTGACTAGTATTCATCGGAAATGGACTACCAAATGCTACCAAACAATAACCAATCAAATGGTAATGGTCATTAGTGGATTTTCAGTAGTGGGAGAGGGGGGGAGAGGCAACTTCATATAGCTAACATCACGAAACCTGCAGCTGGCGCTTGTATTTCGCATTGACGTTTGCAAATATCGAAAGATTGTGAACAAGATACGAAGATTTCGTTTGTTTCTTCCTTCCTCTCCCTTTCTATATGCACATATACAAACATAAAAAAATAAATATACACATATTTATGTATATTACATTTATTTATAATACATATGTACATATATATATGTACATATGTATATGAGTGACCAATTACGGAAAAAATATTGGGAATAGAAAAGAGGTATCAGATGAAATATGCGAATCTCGGTATTTATATGCTCGAACGCTATTGTTGTGTGGCAAAATGCTGTTGAAAGCGTGTTTCAACGCGTTGAAAATGGTGCTATGACACGCCGAAAAAATTCGAAGGATGAAACAATAACACATCCCGTATAAAAATAATATTTTTCAATATCAGAGCGCAGAATAATAATGGAAATATATAAATAAACATTAAGCGGGAATTTAGATAAATTGTTTATCCATTGAAAACGAGATGCTCTATATATGTATAGATAGAGAGAGAGAGAAAGATATATGTATAGAGAAAGAATGCGTTAGTTTTTATTCATTCAAATATTAGTCATACTCTGCAAATATGCACGTGTACATATATATAATGTTTAGAATAATAGTAACGCGCATGAGATTCTACGGCGATACGCTGCCGAGTTAATTAACTCAGTCCGGTGTTAAATTCAACAAAATTCATTTGCGAAAAGCACGCGGTAATAGTAATAATGTATGCAACTGCACGTCATAATAATTATGAACGACTGCAGTACAAGCGAAACATTGTATAGCTGGGCGACTTCCCAGCTATACAACTGGCAAAGTCTTGCACGCGTTTCCACACTCCAAGTTTCTCGCGCTACTTTAGAAGTTATTCGCCGTATTTTGTACGTCAGGCGCAAACCGCAGCCCACCGTAATACAAAATTACTTTGAAAGCCCATCGCGTTATTTCTTCGTTTGAAAAGCAAGTGCACGTAAGTTAACATATATGTATGTTAAAATATTTCGAATAAATTATCATCTGCGAGAAAGGGCGCATATATATTTGCATAATAAATTTATATTTATGTTAATTTTTGTAAATTAAAATTTCGGTGGCATCTCTTAAATTCTTTGATTTTTTAAATAATTAGTTTATTAATCATTTAATTTTTAGTATATTCTTAAAATCAAATTTAATCAAGATACTTACATGCTGCGTTGGAGATGGCCTTAATTTCGGGTTCCAGCGGCTTAACTGGTCTATCCTTTGGTGCACCCGGCGACGAGATTTTCACTGTCCTGGCCAAGGCTTGACAGGCCGCCCAAAGGATCTGTACATTCGATGTACCCTTCTCTTCATCCATGCGAGCTGAAATAAAAAAAATATCTCATTTAAACTTGACTTCAACGTCTTGATAAAAATTTCTCGCGCTCGAGAGAAACTTACGCCACGTTCTCGACTATTAAAAATTTAAATAGTCCTGTTAATAGCCCGGAACCAAAGTTTATATGGTGCTGAAACCTGAAAATCGCGCTCTCGTTTCTCTTCACTAACATAATTTTGCATTTTTACGGTCGTAAATTACCGAAAAAGATAGTTAGTGGGATTTATATCCAAACGGTATTACGCGCTAGAGATTTAAATATTGCAGAAATATCATACGAAAGTGTAATTTAGCAATTTATTTGATATATGTGTCATATGTGTTGTACATGTTAATAAACGCGATAAAACTTACATATATCGTTATTAAGTTCAGCACTGAATTGCGACTTGACGGTATCTGTCGCAAAATTGTAAAAAAATAAAAATAAAAAAAAAAGAGAGAGAAAGACCCGCAATCGTCATGAGAGACCGATTCGTAAAATTCGCTTGTCTAATTTAATTTGTGCCCACGTATCCGGTTGCCCGATCGTTCGGAAATCCTCGGGAGTATCGCCGTCGTGTTACAATGACAAACATTTCGCGCGCTGCCGTGACGTGGCGAAATTTTTCGATAACAGCGTTCACCTGGGAAAATCCCGATACGTAAACTACAAAACCCCTCGTCGAGAGTCCCCGTGCTGCTCTTCCCATACGTGCTCGTGCGATCGGCGTTGCGCATTATCCCGTTCGTAAACAAAGATAAAAACTTGATACGTACGTCAGCTGAAGTGTAATTCACGGTCATTTGTTGAAACATTAAAATGTTGTGATACGCACCCGAATCAAATTCAGCAATTTATTTGTGTCTCGCGCTGGATAATAATACGCTTTTCCAGCTGCTCGGCAGCCGATTCGCGGGGAACTGGCAACGGAGAAATAAATAATCGCCCGGACTTCCGTCGATATGGTCGAATCGAAAATACATTCGTTTACATTGTTTACAATCGTGGTAAATATTTTCATATGAGTCGCGCGTCGCGTGAGCGTGAAAATATTGTTTGGAAATATACTCGGTGGGTCAATTAAATGGTAATATAATCGCGCGATATTTGCGGGATTTTGTATTTGTTAACTTCACCGAGAGACTAATTGAATCATCGTTAAATCATCGTGCCGGCATAATCGGCATTTAATCGACGGCATGACGAGCATCCACCTGTCGAACGGCGATTGATGAACTGTAAATCGGCCAGAAAGATGTTCGGCACGGCCGTTAACGCCGCCAAGGCGGGCGAGAGGAACGGGATTCAGCTGGATCTCTCTCGGTGCTACCAGTCCGTGATTTATTACGCGTATCAATCCGGATGGAGTTTACGGAGCGATCTCTTGTCTAGAGAAAATTACTCTGCTCGGTTAGAGATTTTCCGTGCGGCTCTCTACCGTTTCGGCTTGTTTTCCCAGACTCGAGGTTCGGTCCACATTTGCGTTTACTGTGTGACGAACGTCGCGTCATAGGTCTAAATTAACGTTGATTCAGACTTTAGACAAAATTTGATAAGTTTTAATTCTTGGTCACGTGACATAATTTTCATTTCAAAACTGCAAACGTGTTTGTCTAATTTAACGGTATCGTCGCCGGCCGAAATTATCGAAGTAATTACAAGTCGGTTCACGCTCGTGCTTTAGAGAAAAGTGCGAAAGCAAATTACGGTCTGTAATAAGCGCAATATCATTCTTTATAACGACAATCGCTCTAAAAGCACGAACATTTCGAGGGCACAGACGCGCGCGTGATTAATCTCCCGCGATAGAGAGAGGCCGGGGTTCTCCACCCCTTTCCAGCAATTTTATCGTCGCGGCGTGTTACGGGGCGCAATTTTGTGTGCCGCCCAAATATCATTACCGTGCTTTTTCATAAAATATCTATAATACGTTCAGCGGGGAGAAAAAAAGGTGAAATCCTTGCGAAGGCTTAGTCAGCAAACCGCCTGGGTTTATCTCCCATTTTAAATTACTCGGGCTCAAATAACCGAATATGCGATTCGTGGTCGCGGCAATATCATTTCTCGCTACGGCAATAAAATTTCCGGTGCTCTTTACGCTAATCCTTCGCGCGGGGCGCATTTTTATCACGCGACGCGCCTCGGAGAACGGCGTCGGGGGAATAGACTGTATTATCAATTTCGCCGTATAAGCAAGCGACCTCGCAAATTCGCAACCGCAAACCAGTCCCGGCCCGCATCCGCGGCGAATTACCGAATCCGTCGTGCTATTTCGGCTTTATTGCCCGGCCGGGGCTCTCCGCCGCTTTATTGGCGGTGCATTACTCACAGCCCGCGCGACCGTCTGTCGCTATTTCCTTTTTACGAGAGCGAGTCGAGCGGACGATAGGTAATTCTTGCGAAAAATCGAACAGAAGTGTCGTCGTATCGCGACTTGTCGGGCCACGGCGAAATTCCGTTCGCGGGACGGTATACACTGCACCCGTCACGTGCCCAGGAAACTAATTATTCGGTAACATCCGGATAGTTATTAACTTCGCGGTTTTATATCCGCCTGTGCCAGTCATCGTTCGGTTTTATTGGCAATACCGCTGAATCCGCTATAATGCCATCCATTGGCCCATCCATCCTACTCTTCCCTCACGGTCCCCCTGTCAAAATACGGACACATGTATCTGACATAAAAAAAGAAAAACCAGTTTAACTTACGAATCTTCCAGAACTACGGAATACAAACTACGTAGATAAATATGCAAATGTATAATAAAACAACGAGTTGTGCATTTTCAATATTTGATTTTGTAATACTTAAATCCCGATTAACTGATCGCAACGCCCACCACATCCCATACATAATCGATCGATTTTCGTCAACTTTATCGCTACTAAAATGCAAAGTACTTGAGAGCCATAAATGGGTAAGAGATAAATTATCGAAAAGACACGGTATTTTAGAGACCATCGCGTTCTAGCACAGCACACTATTTACATTTGCCGCATATAAACGACCGATCATAAATTAATGTCTTACAAGGGCTTTTCCTTTCCCGTCACGCAACATCGGATCCCAAGTCGCATTGGCGGAATGCATCGACTTCAGCGGCAACTTAAAGCGACCGTAAAGACAAAATGACAGACCGATTGCCCGACATGCGATATATATCCCGGAATCTGCTTTCCTTCGCTTTCTCTCTCTCTCTCTCTCTTTCCGTTTTTCCTCGGTGCTTATATTGCCGCGCAATGGACTTTCAGCGAACGATTCTCACGCTCGAGCTGGTCGGCGAGCATCGACGCGGAAAACGGAGAAGGTCGAAGGGCTCGGGACTGTTTCAAGCCGGATCCACTCCATCTCGCGTGTCGATCCTCCGTCCCAGTTCCCTCCTTGCCCGACGAAATCGCGTTATTACGAAGGGCAAAGTCGCCCGACAGACGGCTGAACCGGAGATTTCGTCGCGAAAAGTTCCCGAGCTCCTCTCTAAATCCGCCGTGTATCCGTGGGAATTATCACTCCCGAATGAACGCGTCCAATTATTCCGGATAATTACTAGTTTGTCCGAGCGTACGCCGTCGCCGGCGGCGGCGGCTCGTATCGTCACTCGGATGAACGAAGTTCCGCTCTCTGCGGTCTGTCCGAATTAATTGTCTCCACTGGTTGGCTCGTGAAGATCGTAATTACCGGACCGCGGACATTTTTCTCCGAGCTTATCGACCGGCGCATCCGCGCGAGAAAGTAAAGAAAATAATAATGAGCCAAAAGCGCTTATAAATGTGTCCTTTCGAACAAACGTTTCGTTTTATAAATTGCTGTTACAACAATCAAACAAGTGATGGCCCGATCCGACTGTATCGGGGTGTTCTAAATTTCATCCCGGCAAATATTGATTATCGTGTATGTAGAAAGATTTCAGTAAACTGTTTGTTTATCTTGTAACTTACTGTGTATATACGTGTGTCAATTTTCGTACTTCGTTATCAGCTTTGTCTGCGATTGTCATGCCACTTCATAAGAGCGGCGTAAAAGCGGATGTTATTACTATACGAATGTTGATTAACGCGAAATGAAATTAAATTTAATTATAATTCAACGACGTGTATTTCGAGCCATTACATACTCCATAGTACCACCACGCCACTTGCCTTCCGCAAGTACTGTGTCCCCGCGCTTTGTTTCACATATTTTTCAATCCAATAATCATTTATACACCTGCCACCGTTTGTCGCAAAAAATTCCGTGTGTTATCTGGTGGCACCGCGCCAGGTCACACACTGCCGCCGTCTGTTCCTCTCTTTTATGTCTTTTTTCCCCTCTCTCTCTCTCTCTCTCTCTCTCTCTCTTTCCCTTTTTCCCTTTTTCTCTCTCCCTTTCTCATGAGTTTAAATCTCCAGCTAATCGATAAGGAGAAAACTCAAATGCTGGCATTTTATTGTTGAGAATTTGTGGCCGGACAGTACTTATCGGTTCATTCGGATGAATCCGAAACGAGCGGTCTTTTCTATCCTCGCGCTCTCAATCGTTTCCGACCCATCTGCTCGCTTTTCACAAAGTGAGGAACTGGTTAAATCAGTTCGTAGGGATTAAGCGGCATCAGGCCACGTGATATTTTACGCTCCAAAAGCTGTGTGAATTTCGAGGGCTGCTCCATGCCCTGCTTTCATCACCGCGCGAGCCGTACGTCCCACACCTCTCTCTCTCTTTCTCTCTCTCTCTGTTGCTCTCCGTCCTTTCTGTGACCCTGTTTTCCGAACGCTCTCTCGGATTGACGAGCGTAACGATGCGGTCGACGCACGACAAAAGGGTGGATTGCACAATCCCCCGTGTCGACACGCCAAACGCTTTTGCCTTGTCCGCCGACACACATTGCGTCACGACGTGCCGCGCCCCCGCACACGTCGGCCGCACTGATTGAAAACATCGCGTAAAACGCGCGCGACCAACTTTTCCTCCCACGGGGGGAAAGAGGGTGGGGAGGGGGGAGATACCACCGGCCGGCCGCCGGAGCCAGCGGCGGAGATATGCGCGAGCTTAATCGCGAAATAAGATCGTCCGCGGCCAGCAACTTTCTAACGAGGACAGCCCGATTAGTTCCGGGCGTGATACGCACGGTGACATCGGCTTAAAAGTATTTACGATGTGTGCGGCCGCTGGCTGCTCTCGCTTATCTTTTCGCGCGTGACCCCTCCGGAAATTTCGCTAGTTAAGCAAATTGTTTTAAGCGGTTATTTTTCGGTTGGAAGACGTACCCAAGCCGCTATCCCCCCCGGGACGCTATCAGAGCGCTAACTCGGCCATCGAGATAAAAGCGATAAAACATATCGGTACAAGCGCATCCGCAAACTCCGGCCGAAATTAAATTCCCCGGCCGCAACGGTGCGGTCAATGTAGAAAAGCGGACGGCCTATTTAATCGGCCCGTTAGACTCTAAGGACGACTTTCGTCGTGTATTAAAATTCTCGCATAGTTCTTGCGCTTATCTATCTTCAAATTGTCTTAATTTTTTTTCTCCTTTATGCACGCAGATTCGACTTGTTCAATTGAGACGTACGAAATTTACGTTTACAACGCTATCCGGTTAAAACCTGGGCTTGACCCAGTATGTATTTACACCAAGGGTTAATCTCTTAACGTGTAAACCTAATTTCCATGTTATCTAACAAGTTTACACATAAAGCAACTTTACTGTGTCTAGAGCTCATTAATTTAAAATTAAATCCAAAAATGGGACATCCTGGGAAACATGAGAAAAGTTGTATGAAAAAAAAAAACGTATACTTCGAAGAATATTGCGATGCTGCGAGGGGGGAGGGGGGGAGGAATAAATTGGAACGGCGCAGACGTTGACGTGGAAACGCGAAAATCCCGTCGTCGGCGGTCTCGCGCTCGGGATAATTGATTGCTCCTCCGTTCGAAGCTCTATAAAAACGAACAAAAAAAATCTATAACTCGAGGATCGGGCAAACGAGAGCTCTAGCAGGTTAAAAAATTTGCGCATCGGTGACGAGGATAATTAATCGCCGCTGCAAATGCTATCCGGCGGCACGGTTTATTGTCTCGTTCGTAAAGCAGTCGTTGTTAGAGAGCGAATATAGCGGCCGACAAAAAAAAAACAATATTAATAAATCTATCACACGAGAGTCCTATCGACTGACGAGCCCCTTTCTATCGGGGACGCATTAAAATGGAGGAATAAAATTCGAATTTGCGAGCTTGATCATATGGAGATATCCAACAAAATGATAAAATTTAGAAGTAAAAGATTGCGAAGAATGAAATTCTAAAGTCGAAAATGTCGAAAGTTTAACAGAGTTCTCTTATTAAAGATTAACTTACCCTTTTTTTTTACGATAGTTTTTTTTGTACGATTTTCAGATTGCAATTAACTATCTCAGGCTGTCGATGCATCTCAATCTAGACATTCCCTCGTTTCGTTCTAACTGGAAACGGATATGTGCGCACAAGTGTTTTTATTGCATGAAACACAATTCGCGCTGTTGCAGCGCGCTACGTCAAACGTCGTGAAATCGAACGCCACACCCGGCATGTACCGTTTATACCTTGACAAAAAACGTAATATGCGAATTGCGACGAAGGCAGCGTTGTTACAATTTATCGTCGAGTAAACAAATCGAGAGAACTGACGACACGCGAAAAAAAATCTAAAAAAAACTTATCCGTGTAATCTCGGTTTCGAAAGCAAAAAAATGAGCGATCAGAATTCCGTGATATTGTCAATAATTCTCGATGCGTTTTTCATCTCGGTGTCCTTTTTGTGAAATTCTAAGGACAACACTTCGCGATACCGGATCTTTCGAAAAACACTTTCATACGCGTTAAACGTCATTCCGAGCACTCGTGCGCTCGTCGAAAGAAAGAAACAAGTTCTGCCGATAGAGGACGATCAATTTGGCACCGCACCACTGCAGTGGATGGTTTGTGATTTTGTTTCGTCGACAGACGGTCCGTTACTCCCGCGGCTGGCCAGATTATATTTAAAGCGTCTGTAAAAATGCCGGAACGAAAAAGGGCAGTTGCAGCTCTCACCGCGCGAGTCACAGTTTCAATTGCGATTTTAAGCATAATTGTAAGTAATTATCTTTACCCCGATGTTAAATCGGTATTAAACTTTGTCGCGAGTAATTAATATTTGTGAATCGACATACACTATCGCGTATACCTGTCTAGGATGTATAACGTATTATACTCTATTATACTTACAATTAGAGTTGATAATTGGGTATTATTAAATACCTAGAGGGCATGATTAAATAGACACCAAACGACGATAGATTCTTAACAAAAGAACTATTCACGACACGTGTATCGCGTAATTAATTTCCAATAAACGGACGGAAATAACGCGTAATTATTCCCGACTATATTCTGATCCGAATTTACTAAAGAGAGATAGAATTCTATTTTTAATTTCGCTGCAAATTTTACGCGCTGTCGTCTTCCCAGCTTTTTTACCGCAAGGGCAACTATATCAATTAGGACAATCGAGAAAACTTTTAATTGCCACAGTGCCAGCGCAGTAGAAGCGTTCGTCCTTTCCGCGCGTATTGGCGTTCTACAAAATTCACGAAGTTCGAGCAACTCTCGCGACTCGACTCGATACAGCGCGACAGTCAATACAAGCGCCCACCTAATCGGTACCTGTTCCTCGAGACTTCTCTCATTAACAGCGTTGTTTTTCCATCGCGGGTAAAGGAACACCGGTCCGGTGACGCGCGCCACCAGTCGACATTATTTGTGGCCGTTATACGGAGAAACTCCGCCAGGACTTTATTTCTACTGTCGTGCAGTTTCCTGGCACGAGCCGGCACCAGCGGAGCACCGCGGCCCGTTGAAATACGAGTCCTGGTACTCGAGTACCGGCTGGGAGAGAGCGCGGCTGGCTTTTCTTTTTGCCTCTGTCTTCTGACGTTGAAACCACACGGCGTGAGGGAGAAATAGGGGAGGAGCGCGCCTCTCTGTCTCTCTCGGGGGAAAGTTGCCCGCTGCATTTCGAACGGCGACGTAAGAACACGGTTAAGCCGCATTCCGACGGCACGGTATCTCGACAGTAATGCGCAGAAAAAGCATAGGGATGGAAGCCAGGAAAAGCGAGAATCCCGCGATCATTGTGCGCGGTCGAGAAAACGAGCGCGCCTTTCAGATCTACCTTTTTGGTATTTGCAATTTTCACCGTAGCGCGGGATGGAAATTTACAGCGAAATATATTCGGCACAGAAATTTTTTTTTCGTCGAAAGCATTTAAAGTTGACCTCGTAGGAAAATATATAATTTAATTTGTATAAAACATTTTTCTGTTATTAAGATTCCTGAATTATTTAATTTTGAAAAAGCGAGAAAAACTAAAATCACAGATGATTATATTACATGTGTCGCAGCATGTGTTCGTAAATCCGATAATTCGGAACGATGATGGCTGCTTCGAGATTCGACGGGCGATTCCTTTGTCAATGCCCGGCGGTAATATTTCCTCCCGACCGCGAACGATTTTTCTTCGATATTACTCGTATTAGTTCTTCGAGCCTCGCGTAAACGAGTGCCTTTCTTCCTCGCGGGGTGTTTCTCCGCGCGAGGGTTGTAGACGTTGCAGCCACGAGGCGAAGGGCGAGAAGAAAGGGCCGACGTGGGAACCCACCAGCTCGGCGACCTATTTTCTTCTTTTTTTCCTCCACTCCCCTCCCACTTCCGATTTCGCCGAACCACTTTCCGTCGGGCCGAAAATCGTGCGGGATAAAGCATGCGACGCCGTATAAAAAAAAAAGAACGCATTTTAAACGCGAATTTAATTAAAATCGCGCGCGCTGGCGCGATCAATATGCATCTCGATCAAATACATATTTACGACGGGCATCAATTTTATATGAAAAAAAATCAATATTTATAGCAAAAATATATATACTATATGTATGCTATATAATATATAAAAATAACCAAGGAGGCAAATTTATCCATTATTCACTAGTTTAACTTTGACGAATAATCGTTCAACATATTTGATGTCATTAATAGCTTTATATATTATTTTTCACCATTATATTTTCACTCAGCCGCCGAGCCTCATTAAAATATGTATCGGCGGTTTTTGGGGCACACACACATTCTCTTCCTCTCTTCCTTCTTCTCCATACGTACATATATGTATACACGTTCCCCATCAGTATTCCACCTTCATCTCCATCCTGCGTCGCGTCCAAAGCTTTTACGCGTTTCCACGTTTATGCGTCCCGCTTCCAGCTGTCACGCTATTAATTTTGAGACGTTCGGCACCGAGGAACACGTACTGTCTGATTTACGAGGGAATTGCGACTCCCGTACGGCCGTTCGTCGCGTGACCGAGGAAATATATATTGAATCGTAAAGGCTCGTGCGCTTGCGATTAAACGTCCGATTTCTACGTCCGCAGCCCCGCTGGCGTAAAAAAGTCGACTACCCGCGCGGATATTGGATGCCTTTTTACAGATTCGCGGAACCACGTTTCTCTCCTTGGAAACACGCACGGTACACCGGACATATAAAACATTCACGTTCGATATCCTTAAATTCACATTTGCTTTTGTAACACAAATCTGTTACAAGCGAAGAAAAGTCATATCCGAAAAATGCCGTGTACACGGGAAAAATTAATTCGCCGCGCAAAACAATCGCGAGTATTCAGCAATAAAAGCATGCACCATAAATTCCGACGGAATATGACTTCTCGTAGCCGATTAAGAGATTTATTCTCGATTTAAATTCTTCGGCTTCCACACGATCGCACGCGCGGCTCTAATCAAACCAATTGATCTGAATGAGAAAAAACTGATGCATCTCTTGTTCTCTTATCTATCTCCCTTTCAGCGAAAATAATTTATTCAATAAAAGAAAAAAAAATACGTGCTGCTATACGACGCGTGTCGATGCTCTCTCTTTCAAGATTGTATTTCAATTCTCGTAACATCGGTTCAACCTTATGCGAAGGATATCGTGAAAGGAAAAGGATTCGACGGAAGAGACTCCGCCGCGTGAATCGTAAATCTTGTAGTAATGCGGCTTGCGCAACTGTGTTAAGTGTATCTTGAATTTGAAAATGTTCTCGCGCATTGCGTCGTAAATAAGGGCGAATCCGTCGTCGTCGTCGTCGTCGTTCGCGAGATTTCGTCGAGAAGTTGTCCCCACAGGACGGATGAGAGAGACGGATAGAAATAGTAACCGTCAAATGCAGCCATCCCTCTCCCGCGGAGCTCTCTCGCGTAGCCGACGACGCGGATGAATTTAACGCGACGTAATTGCGGCGGAAATATTCGACGATGGGCGATGATCTTATCCGCGTACTTCTCGCGGCTGTGGAAACTTGCCAAGGCGGCAGAAGAGCCGTAAACCGCATCGACGTCGGGTATATCCCTACCTCCCCGAAGGATTCGCGTCCGACGCGCGAGCGAGCGAGCGAGCATCTCGCGCGCGTCGAGTAGCTCGGCGTGGCATTAGTTAAGTCCCGCCGAGCGCATGAATATGCACCGCATATCGCGGTACTCGCTCGTTACGGACTTCCCCGGTGAATCAGGAGTCGATTTTGTCTCGGCGACAAGAGCGAGATTAGACGTCGCTCTCTCACATTCGCGAGATCCACGGCGTGTTGCCGTTACCGTTGTATAAGGAGAAATTTCGGAATTAGGCACTTCGTCGTCGCAGTTTCTCCCTTCGAGTGAATACAATTCGCGCCCGTCTCTACGCGCTCGTTACCGTAAATTACGACCTTATTGTTTTCTTCATCGTTGAGAAAAAGAGAGAGGGGGGGGGAGGGAGTTCCGTCGCAAGCACGAAGGCAATAAACGCCCATGGAAATACGAGATGCAGCTGTGTTTTTCGATATATGCGAACACAGCCGCCGGGGCCGCCGCTTTTTCCCCTTTGCTTTATCCGGCACTCGACGCCCGTAGTCGTGTACTGACCCTTAAAAGCGCCCGCGAGAGACGTATGGCGGAAGTTATAATTGGGGCAACACATCGCGTATGTTAGTCGGTTCGTCGAGCTGATAAAACCGCGACCTACGATCTCGCTCGCTTTTCACCCTCATCCGTCCCGTTTTATTGCCCCTCCAGCTACTCCGCGTGACTGCCTTTGTCCCCGTATTTAAATTGTATAAAGAAGCATCGCTATATTAAATCCGCACTTTTATTTCGCAATTATTCAGATTGCTCGATAATCATGCCGCCCTAGGATTTTATATATCCGGAAAACAAGTTACAGCGCTGCTCGAAAAAATATGCGCTTAATCTCGCTACCTCTCATTGTGTATATGTGTACATAAAAACTTTTGATTTTTACTTGGATAAATAATCATAGAGTAAATGATTTTGGATAAATAATCATAGACTAAATGATCAGAATTCGCTGCAGCCGAAAATGTATTATACGGGACAAAATCCAGATCCATGCAAAGTTTATCTTTATCATTCTACTTATAGTGAAATTGCTATCTTTTCAAAACGCGGTAATCGAAAGTCGTCACTTTTACAAAGCTCCGAAATCTCTTCTTCCGCTTTTCTTGCGGCTCGCCGAGATTTGATACCGAACGTTATCCACCCGCCCGCGCCACGTTGCAACATTGCATCGCCCACGCTGAAATCTAAAAGTTTACACCTCGACGCCTCCATCCTCATCTCTTTTCATGCCATCTTTTTATTGCTAATTTCTATTCATGAAATACATCCCTGTGCCACCGCCATCGTAGGAGCAATTGGCGAGAGAGAGGGAGAGAGAGAGAATGGAAAAAAGAGAGAGTGGCTGTACGTCCTTCTCTCTCGACGTCCGTGTCACGTTTTTTTTTGCTCGTGAGATGCTTACAAAAGGTCAATAATGCCTTTATTTTCATCGCATCTTCACAACATAAGACTTATAAATCACGGGCGCTTTTCCCCTCGAGAGACTCTCATCTCTTACCTAATACGACCCTTCGAGGGACCTGCATTTTATTAACTTCTGGTGTATCTCCTGTTCGTACGGTCCACCTCCGGTATAAGTCTCCGGTAGCGAGCGCGGTAAAACGACGTAATTCACCAAATTAAACGCAGAACTCCTCGCCGGATAATGGATATTATGCAGCGGTGAGCACCGTATTTCACGCGTATTTCTTTCTCCGCCCTTCTCCTCCCGGAAGCCCCCACCCTACACTTCCGTCCGCTTGTTGGGCAAAGTTAATTAACGAGCGAAAAGCGTCTCCGCGCGAGAACAACCGTGTCTCTCTCTCAGTCAGCCAGAAATATCCCCGGTCGGCTGAATTTGGTGACACTACTTCGAGAGACAATCCGCAATTAGGACAATAATTATAAGCGCCGGTAGACCACCGGGAAATTAGGACGTTTTAATCGGGGAAACTCGATGAGAAACGGTCCAATGGAAATATCACAATAATTTGCGGGGAAGCTAGCATTATTTTCGCGTTCAAGTAAATTTGTCGGAAGTCGCAATAGATTCCAACGAAATTCGTCCGTTCCATACGGTATTCGTCGAATACGAGGATGAAAAGCCTATATTTTAAAAATCCTTCCTCATTTCGAAGTCCCACTCTCGTTCTCTCTCTCTCTCCTTGTGTCACGACAATTAATATACCGCGCGGGATAAAATAAACATCAAACACTTTACTCGCGAGAAATATAAGAGATATTAAACGAGGACAACAATCGATAATGCTCAGATAGTAAACACGCGGGTCCTCCCGGGGAGAGGGAGGACCATTAACGCAAAAAAATATATCTCCACGAGTGGACAACGAATTTCAACGATTTTCAATAACGCAACGCCTGCGACGAGGACGCGAGCGCGAAGTATCGATAACGTATCGCGTTCGTAATCCGTTCGGTGACCGGAAAATTACTCGAACGGAAACTAATTAAAGATAGTTATCGGCCGGCGCGTTGCGCAATGAGTGTATGTCGTGTACGAGATTTGTTAATCGGGAATTAATCTCGACCGGTCGGATGTATAGGAGAGTACGAGCAGCTGGTGATAAGGGGACCGTTGGAGGTGCCATCGCTGTGTTGAACTCGAACAGGGTTAATCCGGATTAAACTCCGGTAGCTCCCTCTGCTACCAGTAAAACTGGAAAGGGCAAACACGCCCCGCGATATCTTCGGTCAGGTGCGCGTCTCGGAATGTCGTGCGCGCCTCGTACGCGGATTATAAAGTTACCGCAAAATAATCGGTCTAATGCCCGTATCAGACTAAAGATTGAGATTGAAATTGGACTGGAATTTGACCAATCGAAGGAAGGTTTACTAAACTTGAGATTGGTTTTCTTTCTTCTAATAGGTTAAATTCCAATCTAATCTCAATCTTAATCTTTAGTCTGAACAAGCATAAGTGCTACGTATACACGCGATAAAACTCTGCTCGCTGAACTTCACTCAGGAATTGTTCAACATTCGATAAACATCGCCGGCATACCAACGGCGCCTTTGCAATTTTCAGAAACTTTCGACGGTATTTTTAGAAGAAAGATGCAGATCACCTTTTTCGAATATTCTTTGCAAGAATTTTTAAAACGCACTACAAAAAACGTATACTAGATCTATTATCTTTATCTGATTATAAGTGCATATAAATGTACATATATATATTCAACATAAGAAATATAGATACTGTTTTTGTTAAATTTTTACATATTCTTATTGCTTTTCTTTTTGTCAGACGTGATAACCTTAGATCAGTTTGACAGCTTCAAGACCACGCTGTTAGGTATTAACCTCTCTTTCGCGAACAATTACAGGATCGTATCTTTCCTATCTTTGTAAACATCCGTGGCTAAGTTACATGTCCGGTTCGGTGAAAGACAGGAGGGTGCAAGTCGCAAACAATACTGATCGCGCGCTGTACACACTGTTCGACGGTGAAACTCGACCCCGACTCGGTCCGAATCGGGACCACGCGAGGTGGTCCATTACCGTCGAAAGGACAAAGAGATTGGTAGAAGACAAACAGTGGAGGAGATCAAGCGTCTCAAAATGTCGTCGACACTTTCCCGACGCGAGCGCGAGCGGTCTTTTACAGAGACCAGGCCCGTGTTTTTTTTTTACCCCCGTAATTAAACGCCAGAACACGGCACAATGGCGCAGACGACAAAGGCGAAAGCATCTCCCCGAGAGATGATTTGTCCACTGAACGGCACGGATATTGAACATTTATTTACTAGACTAGATGGACGCTGCTATCGAAAGCTACGGTGATTTCTACGAGATTTATCGGGGTAGTTTAGTAGTTTATACGGGGAGAATTATTGACGAGATCGACTAAATTAAACTAAATTTAGAATCGATCTCACTAAATTAAGCAGTGTACATACAAATCGTTTTCGCATCTTCAATCGGTACCGATTTTTTTTTTAACGCAATATAAGTCGCGATCGCGCGACTGCATCTTCCTGCGGAAAAGGAAACGACGTCTTCCCGGTTCGAAGAAGGAAGATATATAGAAAGACGATACATACTTACCTTTGAGAGCCGCTGCGACAGCACGTGACCTTCCAACTACCTCCGCGAGCTGTGCCTTGTGCTTCATGGAAACGGTGTCGGCTTGTTCGTCGAGCGCACGCTGCAGCATCCTTTGCGTTTGCTGCTCTTTGACCGAAAGTGCCTCTCGAAGATGATCGGCGTGTATCTCCGACTGCAATTTCAGCTGTCGCCGCATCTCGTCGTCGTACCTCTTCTGCTCCGTCAGCAGCTGAAACACGAGGACCGACACTCGTAAACTTGAATACACTATATGGACAGCATGTATACATACTTCGTTCGTTCGTTTTATGATTCTTTTCGTACTACATAAATAATTAAGACAAGTATGGTTTTATATCTCTGAAATAAAATATCCTCTTCTTTTTTTAATCGCAGAAACATCACGTTCCTCCTCCAATCTTTCTTTTTTCTCATCCTCCCTAACGTTAATGTCGGTTTATATCTTAACGTGAACTTTTTACATTCTATTAAACATAAATGCGTCGCGAATTTGTAACGCCGCGTTCCTCAGCCCTTTCCAATCTCTTATCCACGGGATAAGAGAAAATGAACGTCACGCGAGAGATAAGCCGAAGTTTCAGGAAACTAGATAAGACGTTGCATGCCAGTGCTTTAAAGTCTCGAACAAACAGTGTCTCTCGACAGCTCGGCGACGTTGTTGCAAGGTACAGAAAGACGAGAACATCGGTGTCCCGATTCTCGAAAAATGAAAAAAAAAAAGAAATAGATTTCCTTGAGATATCCTGCGCCACTTGACGTTCTTTACTTGAAAATAGCTTGAAGATGTACAAAGAAATACGTAAAGTACGGTAAGAAAGAAATTTCTAATCGAAAGAGTTAGAATTTAGCGAAGACTGGCTCGACATCCTCCCTTCGCGTGACCGCTGAGAATGTCCTTTTTGTGTGAAAAAAAAAAAATTAGTATCTCCTAGAGCTGGCTCGTGTCGCCTGCAATCTCGCGGCGTCTCACCACCCTCGGTGGGATAATGCCGTTCAAGATACAGGCCCCGAGGCATTAGCCTAATGAGACTTTGATGAATTATCCGCACTTAAGGCATCAACCGGGACCGCCCTCATTGGGCAGCGACCCAAGCCTCGAAAGTCTGGTACATCCTCTATCTCCTGTCCGCCGACGACGTCGGCCCCACTTGGGGCTCACCCTCTCTTACTCCCTGACCAACGTCGTGTTTCGCACGGGCAACGTCTACGGATCCGTGTTTCTGGGACGGTCCGCGGACATGCACCCGGGGTTCGCCATCGCCTGGGAACACTGTGTACCGAGAGCCCGTGTCAATAATTAACGCCCGGCTGACCCGACAACTTCGCCGACCCCGTTTGAGTCAAGGGTGCGGGAGGGATCTCTATCAATACCACCGGGAACGCGGACCTTTTCGCTCATCGTAGCACACCTTAAGTTTCTCTACGAAGATTGCAGGTAGATCGGAGCGAAGTTCTTGAGAGAGTCAACGTCGGCAATGCCGATAATGTACGAGGTAACACGGTTGTCTTCACGCGACGCAAAGTGCAACGGAACAAATCGAGGACGAATGGAAATGAGCCGCAAGCTCTTAAAGCTCTGGTCATTTTTCACGTCGTTATCGTTGCCGTGACAGTCTGAACGTTAAAAGATGCTTGACAATAAACCTTAATTTTTATTTAAAAAAGTGTGGAAATTATATAATTTTTCCTGATTACTATTTTATTATAAAATGTCATTTAGCTGTAAACCTACATTTCCACGTAAATGACCAGAAATTAATCGACATAAAATTGACGTTTTATATACGTGATAAAAAAATAACAATAAAAATAACGGGAGACAAGGCTTTTCCATCCGGTCGAGCTAAGCTGAGCTCCAGCGCAACGTTCTATAATCCGTTTCGGCAAATCCAAAACACTTCACTAACACCGGTCGCATGCCGCAATTGCGCCAAGCCGGATTAATTAAATACGGTAGAGGAAAAACGCGAGCCGTTTATATTCACGCGAAGTCACGCGAAAATTGTTTCGCTTGCAGCAAATACTGCATACAGATGTTTCTGCTCCGTTTCGTCGATTATGGGATTGCAGTATTTATTTTGTCGCAATTATTGTACTACTAATTATTCCTCTAATTATATTCTTCTCTGTTTGGATCAAAGAGTCGGGTACGTTACGGGATCGTTATTATAATACCTGCACTACTTTAATCGAGCGCCCGCCAAAAGAAAATGATAATGATATTCGCATATTTCTCCAGTGATTTAAATCGCAAATTGGATCCTTCCATTACAGTTAGACAATGCAGTTATTTATCGTGTCCCACTGTGTATAATTTATCTCTCTCTTTTTCCCCCCTTCGCTCGCGAATGCTGACGATAACGAATTCCGCTCGGTTCCCGCGTTTTATCTTTCGCGAAGACGGATTCGAACGAACGAAATCGCGGCGGTTTTTCCCGGCGCGTAACTAATTTAATGACGACGATTTGTACAGCAATCTACCTGGGGATCGGGCGACGGATGCGGCGGCGAAATCCTCCGCCCGAAAGAAAGGAAAACGGATTTGGGGCTATTAACTCGCGCGAGTCGCGCCTCGCCGACTTCGTCGACCGATCGAAAGTTTGCCGATGGGAAACCTCGAAGCTCCTTTCTGGAGATATCGTGGACAGAAATCCGTGCAACTCGCGTCCGCGCGTCTGCAATGGCATCCCACTTGACGATCGGCGGAAAAACCAGCAATGCTCCTTATTTTTTATTCTTACATACTTAACGAAATCGAGATTGATTTTTCTCTTCTTCGTACTTAAAAGTAAAACTGCCGGTAATAAAGAACTTTAGTTACGGGAGTTACGCGTATCGTAAATCTCAATGTAACTTTGGCAAAGCGAAAGAATTTTATTCGAGTCCCTCCTTAAGATCTATAAAAATCTATCTAGACCGGGGAACAGTTCATCCTCATTCTTCCATATCTTCGTTTTTTTTTTCCACGTTGACGATAAGTGATACATACGAGAAAAGGCTCGCGCGAAATTTATTTATTAGCTCGCGCATATTCCCGAGTTACGAAATAGATTAGACTTTACGAGAGTGATTCTGTGCCAACGTTTCCGACGCTCCACAATGAAAATATTCTTCCTGTTTTGAAACGTGAGTTAGATCTCTCCACTCGACTTGTTTTCAAATAAAATGTCAAATGTCAAACGATAATTTTGAAAGTAGTAGTTTCTCCAATCGATAGTTTCTTATCAGAAATGAAAGGCTTTTCGTTAAACTTTTGTGAAATGCAATTAAACGTGAAAGAATCTCATTGTCCATATTCAATCGAACTTTACTTCTTCTTACCAGAATTTCAATTCGTAATTTGATTACCATGATTTTAACGCTGAATTGAAAATTTCCAATAGATGAAATCTCACCGCAACATCTTCCTTAAAAAGTTAAAAACTCTCGAGGAACTCGTCGTTGAAGTAAAGAACGTCTCTGGACACTCTATATTATTCAATTAAAGACTCAATGAAAATTCAGAACACCGATGACGTCGTCTTTAAATTATTCCAGAATCTTGGTGCAAAATGAAGAGAGAGAGAGAGAGAGACGAGAGCTATCTGCGATTCATGCGAAGAGGCGCGAGCGGAAAAGGAAATCAATCTTTGAGTCGAGAGGGAAAAACATTCGGGGAAAGGTACCGCGCGATCGTACTGCAACACGTACCGACCACATTGGCGTTAACGTGGGAATTTCTCGATTTACAAGACGCCCACGTGAAAGAACGCTTAAACGCTCGCTTTCGCGCGCGGCTGGTTAGTCGTCCTATACACGTCGAGTAATATTTTTCCTACAGGCGGGCGCTTCCGTCGTAAAAGCGGATATACGATCGGCACCACGTCGCGCACGTGCGCCAAAGATCGTTTTTAGAGAACGAGTGCATCACTTCGCGCCCGAGGAGTGCGGCTAGACAGCTCCCGAGGATATAAACGTGTACATTAAAGACAGAGAAAAAGAGAGAGAGAGAGAGAATATTCGAATTAAAATTAAACTAATTAACGTAAACCAACGACTTTTGTAGCTCGATAATCAATATGTTTTTCTAGAATTTAAAATATAAGTTCTATGCGAAGAAAAGTATGAGATTTTCGCAGATTTTCGTTTATTTTATTGGAATTTATAAACTGCTGTAAAAATCTTCGCACGATGCGTGTATGAAGTTAGCACCCCAACAATAAAATTCCATAGTTCTGGTTAGAGTTCCCGCTTCATTTTGAAAAGACGAAGAGTTCTCTATAGTTTATAACAAGAGTTCTAAACAATTTTTAAATTGAAAAAATAAGGTACTAACTTCTTATCAAAATTCATAAATTAAAAATTGTCATCAAGTAGAACTCTTCATTTATCAATTATAGAGAACTCTTCATCTCTTCAAAATAAAGCGAGAACTTTAATCAGAACTATGGAATTTTAATGCTGGGGTGCTGTGTGAAGTTAGCATCCCAACATTAAAATTCCATAGTTCTGATTGAAGTTCTCGCTTCATTTTGAAGAGACGAAGAGTTTATAACTATCCCTATAGTTTATAACAAAGGTTCTAAACAATTTTGAATTTAAATTGAAAAAATGAGGTGCTAACTTCTTATCAAAATTCATGAATTAAAAAATTGTCGTTAAGTAGAACTCTAATCAGAACTATATGGAATTTTAATGTTGGGGTGCTAAACTTCACACACGCTCGCACGATGGCGATGGTTATTTGCTCGTGCAGGGATGCTATTATAAAATTATCGACGATACTTTGGCGAGTGTTATACTAGAAAGCTATACTAGAAAATGGTTCGGACGAGTTTCACATTTTGTTTCTAGGCGATGGTAAAGTAAGCTTCGCCGTTGCGCACGGGCGGGATAAAACAAATCGCGACAAAAAGTTTCATCGATAATTCACGTCCGTCGCGGTAAATAACTTTCAGGTGTACCGCCATAAAGATATCCCGTGACCGGGCCACGGACTGAAATCCCAAACGGCGGAGGCAGATAAGGAACTATGAATTTTTCAAGCTCCCTACGATCTTAGATGCATCCCTATTTGGCTTTACGGAAAATTTTGTTTACCCGTTGCGAGTGTACGAAACAATAGAATATTTGATGAACAGCGCGGTCATTATATATATATTATAGAATATGATATGTATGTATTTCTAGAAGATAAAATTCAAAAGATATTTTATTTAAATTGTCTATGATGCTTGATGATGCGTGCAAATGGATATTTTGGTAAAAATATATTTTCTATCTAAAAGAATCGATCATTTTCTGGTTGTAATACCATTTCCGTTTAGAATGTTCTTCCAACGGTAACGTAATGATCGACATATTCATACGATTCCGAATATATGTAATATATGTACATGAAATATATAAAACTAATTAACTCCTCTGATTCATTTTAAAAAAAATTTTGACCTACATCACTCTTTCCGATAATCGTTTCATTTCGCCGGCGATGATTTGCAGCGTGACTTTGCCCCTGCCTTCGCGTTAGGACGAAAACATTTGGAGTCACGTTGACGAAAACGACGGCGAGTTGTTTTTCCGCGGCAAAACTACGTTAATTAAATGACGCGAAAGAGGATTCCTCTTTGCGCGACGAGGGTGGAATGGCGCAAACGCAATGTAAAGTTTGCGACGACGATGACATACTTTCGTTGCATTTGCTCCGACAGCTCGCATTGACTGTCGCGGAACGAACGATCGTTTGTTAACGGCAACTTATGAACAAATTATACAATGATTACCATTTAATTAATTCCGCTATCTCTTTCTCATACATATATATACATATATATATACATATATATGTGTGTATGTGTATAATTTAATAGATGACGCAGGGATATCGTTCGGCGATACGCCCGCCCGTCCGCGATGCATTAACGGTAAAATATTCGACCGGACGTTAACGAGCGGTACCGGAAGCTCGTAGACAAATAGCAATTAGAGGACACCGCTGTTCCCGTCCGCGAAACGAGAACAAAAGGTCGTGCGAGCCGGCCGCGCGGATCGATTCGACAAGATTTATATTCGACGGTGCGGCTTCGGGAAATAGAGATCGAGAAATGGAGAGTATAAAGAAAGCACCCCCACCCCTCTGCACTCCCGGAAAAGAGCTGTCGAACAACTATGAGGACAGTGAGTCGCACAATGGTTTCTCAGCGGATACCTCACGGCGCACCTACGGCTACGGCATACAAACGCCGCGTACTCCAAGGGAATAATATCGCCCGTTGCTGTCGAAATATTGGCGTCCGGCCAAATGGAAATAAAAATAAAAGGACCAAGGGGGGACTGTGGCGCTGCCACCGCCGGGGCCATCCTCTCACGCGGCACACTCGGACGTATGTGACGTTATACACACGGTGCCACACCAATTTAAATTCGTCATATACGAACGAAACGCCGATGCACCTGTGCCCCGATCTGAATACAACTCGGGTTTACCGCGTGGAAAGAGATTCCGTCTTGATCTGACTCACAAAGTTGACGCGTTCTTACTAAACGTAAAGAGAAAGGATATTCGATCGAGGATTATTAAAGCTAAAGAAAAAAAGCGCGTCACAGAATAGAATCTTGTGAAATGTAACTTTGCAAAGCGACGGTCGGAGGATATTATTTTATACGAGCCATTCGAGCCTGAGAGATCTTGAAATGCAGTAAAGCGTGATGTAAGCGGCTATGACTAAAAGTGACCCGTTGTCACTTTCTTCTTCCGTTATTTTCCGACGTTCTTTAATGAAGGCCCGCTTTATCACCGTGATCTCTCTATTCGTCCGCTTTACAACCTGAGCACCACCATTTCCACCGCTCGGTTTTTAACTGTCCCCTCCCCCCTCGTTCTCCCCGTCATTTTTTCCCTTTCATCTGAGAAATACATTTTCTCGGAAATCTCAGAAATTTTTTTTGCGCTTCGCACGATTATCATCGCGGAACGATTTAATGAAAGAAACTTATTTTACGCCGATCTCTCTTTAATTCGCGCGAATATATCCGCACCGCAAGGACAGGAGCTGGATTTCACGCGCGAACGCGTGGCCCTGCGGAGCCATCTAAACGCTGGGGCAACATTAATAATGGCGCTAAAGCTCGCGTATATTTGTATTTGTATACTAAGAGAACGGGGATGGAGCGCATAAAAGCATGCAACATCGGCCGGTGCACGATTTGCATGCCAAACAAGGCGCTTTGAGGCCATCTGAATCGTGCTTGGATATATATCTTCTCTCATAACGAGACATGTATACGCGCATTATAGAATTAGCATTTCTCTGCAGCAGAATGCACGAACGGAGAGATATGATAATGTACAACGGGATAACACGTCGCGTTACGCTTGTAAATTACGATTAACAAATTTATAATTCTGCACGAAATTCTGAGAAATTCCGAGAAAATTAATTTTCTGTAGATAAGGGTCTGTGCTCGCGATTCATGTTTTCGAGTTGAAAATATATTTAAAAAATTTCGTACCTGTTTCGCGTGTTTATCTTCAAGCTCGATCTTCTCCTGGTTAACCGCGAGGGAGAGCAGCGCGTCCAGCTTTTCTTGAGTTGCGTCCTCACCCGCCGTCCTCAATGCCGATTTCACTTTAGCTTCGCTGACTGTCTGTAATTAAATAATTTTTCTCTGAAGACACTGATATTATCGACACATTATCAATCTTGTACGAAAAATCGGGTCTTGTTATAGCACGAAAGCGTTTCGGAAATATAAATCTAGCAAAGGCTATCGAGATTAGTCAAATAAATAATGCTAACAAACTCACTCTTAATTTCTCCAGCTCCTTTTGCAAATTGTTGACTTTGTGATACATATGCAGGACGAATAAATCGAAGGCTTCTTCGTTGACGGACAGCTTCTTGTCATGAATATTTATATGGGGAAACAGAATTTGCAATTCTTCGTTGAAATTCTCTCGTGCCGTTTGAACCTGCTTCCAGTAGCGCTCCGCGACGTTGCTGTTCTGTAATTCGTCGGCGTATTTTTTCTTGGCTTCGTCCACGTCGTCCATAATTTTTCTAATATTTCGTCTCGCAGCTGTTTTCATGTGAGCGGCCGCTTCAAGCATAGGTTCATCGATTAAATTGTACATGCGTTTGAGCGAGTCTAACGCATCTTTCGCATGTTCGTCTGCCTGCTGTACGGCCTGTTTCCTCTTTTCCGTCGCATCCTTTAACCTGTGAACGTGACAAATCTGATTACATAATCAGATACGTAAGCGAAGTGTAAAACGATTACGCAAGCATAACGACGGTTACCTTTGCCAGACGACTCCGTTTGTCGTAACGCCGACATTTTCAACCACCTTGATTACATCCTGATTGTATGCCTGAAGCGCGGACGATGCCTTGTGGTAGGCCGCGATAGCTTTAGCGGCAGCTTCGCCACAGTACGTTTCTAACTCGACGAGATTTTGCGGTATCAATTCATCGTGCACAGTTTTAGCAGGCGGCGCTGGCTTCTCAACCACTATAAAGAGAAATATAAATTATTCAATTACCTTCCACCAAAAGCTTCGTGCAAAACGATTACAAGAAAGGATGCAAACGTACCAACATCTACTTTCTCGCCCTTCTCTTTACTAACACGAATTTCGGTGTAATTCTTGTTAATAGGCGCTTCTTTCTGCTCGACCAGCGGTTTAAAAGCTGACTTGGGCGCTACAGTACACACATGCGATTGTTAAAAGTTAGTGGGGGGTATTATTTATTAAATATGCAATATATCTAATCCTAAAAAAGATCGAGAAAAGGAACTATATATAAAAAAAAAGTACGAAAAAAAAAGGCACGGACAGGAGGTAAGGAATTAGGCATGGATTGGGACTCACGTATGTATTCTAAAACTTTTGTGTACTGTATTCTTGCCTGACCTGGTGTTTCCTTGTTGAACATGCCCAATATTCTGTAAAGAAAATTCATGTTTCAGTGAAATAAATAATTGTCGTGATTAACATTATAAATAATTTTTATTATCTTACGTCTGCTTCAATGTTTCCAAGAGCGTAAGTACAAAGTCGAGGTAGTTGGAGTCTTCTTGGAAGATAACTCGGATAGCTTTGTCCGTGCCGGGAATCCATCCTTCGAGGGTAGCCCGAAGCTCTGGGTCATGCTTCACGTACGTTAGTATTCCTAAGGTACCACCTATCGTGACAGCGCCTAGAGTTATCAGCGTTCCCGATCCCCCACTGTTGTCACTGTTATGAGAAAAGCAAGCAATTAAAATAAATCTATTTAAAACAAAGTGGCTTTCTTTTTCTTTTTCTCGTGGCATGGGTACACAGCCAAACCGACACGAATAGTCATATCATGTAAATCATCAGAAAAATGATAAATTAAATTCTATCGCTCATCAAAAGTTGACAACACTCGCTATCAATATACTACTCGACAAACCCATGAAATACAGCGCTGGTAAAACGCATTAATTTCACAAATAACGCGCTAAAGATTCTCAAGTTTCATGTACCTTTTTGGCGGTGCGGTCGAATACTTGGGCCCAGTAATCCTGGATATAAGTCTGACGTCCCTGCATTGTCTAAAAAAAATACATTATATTTTCACATATAGATATATAAGATGCACATACCAAAAAAAAATTAAATTATATCGCTCATCAAAACATGACAACTCTCGCTATCAATGACTACTCGTGACAAACCCGTGAAGTACAGCGTTGGTAAAATCACGAACGTGGCAGGTGCCATTCATAAAATTGCTCATCCTTATTTTAGGAGAACACATGCACGAACATAACCTCACCGCGTGCCGCACAAAATCGCTCGTAAACAGCGTAAAACATAGTGTCACCCGGGTCTTGGGACTGACAAGCCGCGAGGACGATCTCCGGCGGACAACGAACCACGTTCGACAGGCGGCGAGGCTTGTCGAGACCCGGACTTCGGTCGACGGACTCACCTTCCATCCGGCTCGTACTTGACGCGCGCCCGTGTCTCGTAGTATCTGGCAGTCAGATGTAATCTGGAGCAGCCGTGTTTTTTGACCTGAAAGGACAAACGACGACGGGATCAGAGAGATTCCGGAGTTATGTAAGCCCTCGCGGAAAACATGCCATCTTTGTCACGCGCGTGAAGCGCGCGCGGGCCGGGAAACATCGTCCCGCGGTCGGGCACTCGTCCGGGGGATGTCTTCCCCCCTTAGGGGAACGGGGGGAGGGGATCGTCGTCGTCGCGACTCATCGCGACTCCACGGGGCTCGTGTCGTCGGCGACGTGCAACAAGCCGACGACGGCGGTGGAGTCGGTCGACGTCGGGATCGTCGCGCGGCACTGTCGCGAGGACACACGGACGTCACGGTGCGCGATCGCTGTCGTCATGCGGTCGCTCCGCTCGCGAGACGATCACCCCCCGCGGACATTCCGCACGCGGACGATCCCGCCCGGACGATCGCGCGCCGCCCGGCCGCGGCCCTCTCGCGCGCGCGGGGCTACGTACCCGATTCAGACCGTTGCACGGAAATTTTAATCCAATTCGGAACATCTTTCGAGCGGGGCCGGTCAGGACAGCCAGCGCCGGGAAAGGGGGAACGACGGCACGGGGAAATTGGAAAACAGCTGGTCGGGCGCGGAACTGGACGGAACTGCGCGAAAAGAAGAATGCTGCGTGCCGTGAGCGCGGCGCTGCGAGGTGGGTGTTGCGCGTGTTCCACAGCCGAACCGTGGGGCGATCGGTGGTCGCGAGGTACTGTCACGCGTCGACCGTGCGTCGCACCATGATACACCGGCGAGCTCGCGTATCGTCGCGTCGCGGACGACGGAATGCGCGACGGCGACGACGAGGGAGGTTAGGTTCGCCTCGCCGTGACGCGTGGACTGGCGCGGGGAACGTCGCGGAATCGGAACGCGGGCGCGCACGTTTCAACGTGCACTTGGAAGACTTCTCGTCCTCGAACGGACGTCGAGATTCACGGTCTTCTCGATTGTGGATTTCCAATCCACAGGAGCGTTTAATTAATCACGTTTAATTAATCACGTTTAATTAATGATTTGCCTAATTAAATTCTACGTAGATCAATGAGCAATAGTTTCCCGAATGCTCGTTTCAACTCGAAAAAAATCGAGCGTGAGAGCGGTCCATAAAGAAAGTTCGACATTCCGCTTGCGCGATTGTATGTACATATAAATATATATATATATATATATATATATATATACATATATACATATATATATATGTACATATTTAATATAAATTAAAGAATAATTATTATTAATTTACTTATTAATATATAAATATGTATGTATTTATATGTACATATTCGAGATACTCATACGTGATTATCTGATTGCATACATATATTCAAGACATAAAACATTCTTCCCCGAGTTTGTAATTTTTTTATCTCGCAAACACACATACTGAACTTACGTATTCTTGCAGGGGTCGCAGCGAAAGCGACGAGTACGACTGTGACAAATTGTGTTGCTTCAAGATGCAATCCCGTCTTGAGCTGCATTCAACACAGAGGTTTTGGAGCACTGTCAATCGCCGTCCAGAAATGGGCAGCCACAGGACCTGTGCAACATAAGATATTAAAGTAATGTAGAATGTGCAGAAGTGATGTTTTGTGGAACATAATATATTATGTAAATAATAAGACATCAAGTCGCTACGTAAAAGTAATGTTATGCTTTCAGCCATGCGGCGACGGAAAATCGTCTAGCTCTGCCAGCAGAACCTGTTAATGTGCCAGTGAGAACGCTAATCAAGTTCTCTATGTCAAAAGGAAAGCGGAAAACCGTGAAGACAGTCCTGACACGTTTCTACCGACTCGACTGGTAAAATATTTCAAGGATTTATCATAAAGCAATCTCGAAAGTTATAGATCGCATTGAAATACTCCTGTAATAGAAATTGAACTTCGAACAATAACAACGTGTTACAGGGGTGTCTGGATCAGAACGAGGTCAGGTCGGCACAACAAGCTGTGGACAAAATCGTCAAGTAGGAAGAAGAGATTGCGGCGACACGTGTTCTGCAATGCCACGCAGTCGACGCTGCTGGACAAGATGGTGTCCAAGTACTGGAAGAGACGGCACTACTACGTCGACGATCCGTACGAACCGTATCACGACCGCGAAGAGTTTCTAATCACCCGGAAGAAACCGTTACCTTAATCTAATTGTTAATTGCTAGACATTTGTGAGCTTTCGATTGAAGGAATATTAAAGGATGCTATCGAGTGGACCTCATTGTCTTTTATCTAAGTATTAAATTATATTTATTTTGAAGAAATCGATGGAAGAGGGAGAAAAGGAAAAGCGCGAGAAATCGCCGATTGCAACGAAATGCTCAAGAAACGCGATATTGCGCAATGCTTATCTTATACTCTTATTATCTTTTTTCGACGTAATCGAACGTTTTATAATGATACTGTCTATCTTTCATGGTGTGTCAACATATTCTGTGTTCATACAATCTTATTAAGTGTCCATACAGATACATGCTTTCGAAATTTAGATTTATATGATATTTATATTCATATATTTATATGATAAAGATATGAAGATGAATATCTTCATATCTTTATCGAGGTTCTAGTAAACAGTCAACTATTAAATAGCATTTATCGCTATTGATAGTATTGTGTAACATTATATATACATATATAAACAAATATTGATTATTACTGGAACAAAAAAATCTCTTTGCAAATCTCTACTTATTACAGTAATAGTTATGCGATTCGTGTTTCTTGTCGCAGATGTCAGCGTTATTTATTGGCACGATCGATATTGCTTCAAAACGATAAGATAACATTGTGCAAAATCACGTTTTGCGAACATCTCATTGCATTCAGCGATTTCGCTCGTTTTATCCTTTTCTCCCTTTTCCATCGATTTCTCCAAAATTGCAATTTGATCGGCCTCTTCGCTTTTTTATCTGTCAAGCGATCACGTGGTCGGATACCCTACGTGCCGAGCGGCTCGAGAGAGCGTGGCCTCAGTTGCGTCTCGTCTTTCACGGCGTTCGTGTCTCCCCATCGACATCGACTTCTCATCATTCTCTCTGTCTCGCTCCCTGCTCGCGTATCTCCCTCTCTCCCTGCCGGCGATAACGTATAAAAATAAATATGCCGTATCGCGGTAAATTACGACTGCTCGGCAGAGTGTGCCTCGCGTTCAGTAACGGAAAGACCGAGGGCAATCCGTGTTTCGCCGTCGCCAGCATTGCCGGCAGCAGAAACTTCTCTGTGAGCCACACGCTCGATATGAGGTGAGCATATACCTATAACCCAGGGCTGTAGCACACGGCGGGCATCTCTTGCGTTTCGGCTGATCGACGAGAGCCTTCGAACGTCGTGTAATTCCGTCGCGATTCCGGCGCCCCAGAAATTGTTTCGATCTCATGAT